>NC_090450.1:468347705-468650736 GCF_031143425.1 Pleurodeles waltl
TTGTGCTGAGTGCATTTATTTTGATAACAAAAATGAGTGAAATATCTTTGAAACCAGAATAAAAAGAACAAGAAAAAATAACTGTCCATCATGGTGGATGAAATTAAATTTGTTGGGCACAAATTGTTTTGAATCCAATATACACAATAAATCTGTCCTCAAACAAGGTGAATTTGTCCATGATATAGTCCACAGAGTGAATGGTTGACACATTGGAGGAAATTAGGTTTGGCATCTTTTGGAGGTGGTGGTGGAGCTCTTGCCATCCTCTCTGTGTGGTCCAGAGGAATGTCCCCTCTTAGGAAGGGGGGGTCCACAGTTGCAGGTACTGAGGTGGGAGGAGTAGAGTCCTGTTGTGGTGGGCCCTCCCTCCCTGTCTGTTGCTGGTGTAGTATGTCCTGGTTGTGAAGGACCACAGACAGGGTCAGATAGTAGGGGAAATGCCCTGCACATGTGGTGGTAAATTACCCCAGTCAGGGAGCACAAGTTAGAGTTGAGAATCTGCATCTCTACATTGTGCACCCTCTGCACCTGCTTTATCTCCTGGATATCTGTTATGGCCTGGCCCATCATATCTTGGGACTTCTGTAGTGCTCCCAAGACTTGGCCGGTGGTGGTCTTAGTGACAGTTGCCCGAGTAGCCTCACTTTGATGACCTACGGCTTCCCCAACAGGACACCTACCCCCACTAACCTTTTCCCTTGAAGCTGTGTGGCCCATCCCACTGGCTCCTGGCACAACCGGAGGTGGTGGTGATGGTTGCTCAACAGTAACCAGGACTGGGGGGGCACAATACGGATGTTATATTCCTTTGAACACAAGAATTGGAAAATCCTGAGGCTGTATATTCCTTTGAACACAATAATTAGAAAATCCTGAGGCTGAGGTGCAGTAGCAGCTCGGATGGGAGGTATAGGTGTGGGCTGAGTGTGACTCATTGAAGGTCTCTGCCCATACAAATCAGATGGACCAGACATGTCCACATCCTATGGATTTGCAAGAGTGGAATCATCACTGAAGGCTTGATCCTGTTCTGGAGTGGAGGTATCTTCTGTTGCAGACCGTATCATACTGGGTGTTGGACCTAGGATGAATTACAAACAAAATGAAATTAAAGGTATGTATTTTACCTCAAATGTGTCTTCAGTTACAAATGAAGCAACCTAAAAAAATGAAAAATATAACTAATGGAATGATTAAGCCTTTGTGTGATTTTGAACTTTTTACACATGCAGGTTAATTTACACAGATGCAAACTTTAGTAATAATGAGGGATAGCTGTCCTGAAATGTACAATTTTATTCAGAAAGTGTACATTACATGTACCAGACATGCATCTTAACACAGTAGAAATGAGATGCAGCTTACTAGCATTATTGGCATTGGTCATCATATAAACATTGCAAAGTAAACTGTGTATCAATACTATTTATATTAAGCATGCCACAGAACATAATTGGAGACCCTTGAATCAACAAACTATGATTTCTGCAAGCAACTAAATCAATTCAATAGAGTCACCTGAAGGTGATACCATACTGGATCAACACAGCAGATGAAAGTTTCATACATACCATGAAATAGTGAATGACAAATACATAAGACTTTGGCATTTGTGCGTATATGGATGAAAAGGGAGGATGAGCAACATCACATTGCACTATTGTTTTCCAGAGATAAAAACAGAATATCACTGTAGTTGTAGTTATTTAACACCATTGACAATACTTAATAAAAAGTGGGTTAAACATACCTATTTAAAATACTTAACTGAAAATGAACACACATCTACAATATGTACACACACAGGTGTATATAATGTGAATAGGTGAAAATACCACTCACAAGCACTATACCTTGAGGTGCAAATAGATGGAGATTGGAATCTGTTTTTTGGAGTATAGCAACCTACATTGAGACAATGCAAGGGACTAGGCAAATGCAAAGGGAGGAACCATAGAGAACATGACAAAACATATTGCTCATTCTTAAAAAGAGAGATACAGCCATGATGCTAGTAATTTGGATGACGTTAGCTAGTTTGGAGACTCAGGTTTAGATGCACATGCTTTGATAAGGGTCTTGAAACATTCTGAACAGCTAAATTAATGGCAAAAACTCCATTTGTGATTATTGAGACACTGCAAAGATTAACTTACCAGTCTCCACTTCACCAGGGATTCATGTCAATCCTTCAGGATGTAGGATCTACAAGACATTCTCCTCACAGGGAAAGAGTTGTAAGAGGGAGCTGGAAGAACCACCACTAGTACCTGGACCTGGAGGTGACGCTTGGGGGCCAGTGATCACACTCTTCCCCACAGGCCATTCAACCTCTTCCTAATTTCCTCCTGTATGTGCAGATTGTTAGCTACAACATTCACTCTGTTCACTATTCTGGTCCACATTTCTCTTTTCAGAGATATGGTTGTATTTTGTACTTGTGCTCCAAACAATTGTGGCTCTACTTTTATAATTTCATCCACCATGACTAACGATCATCTGTACAATATGGATTCCTCCTCTCTGCCATAGTGAATGTCTAAAAGAAATAACCAGTAAACCAAATGTTCATGAAAGATAAAACAAATATCAGGAAAGTAAAAAAAAAACAGAGGTAGAAAAAGAAGTAACACAACCTGACTTCTATGTTAAACATTTGGCATCAATATGCTCTGTTTCAGTGGAACGGCAAAGTGTGTTTTGCAGGTGTTCAAAATTGTCCAATATACGTCAGGTGTGGGCTGCTACATCTAACCAATAGCCACAGCCATAGTACAATGCTGAACAGGTCTCGGGATGCACTCCCGCCATCATGGGACTGCCAATGTTACACTCACAGCGCAACTGTGTTACCTTAATATGGCTGGAGCAATGCCAATGTCCCAACAGCGATGGAATAACAATCGCCAGCATTGGAATCTTCCGTGTAGACTACAGGATACAGATAGTGAGAGGGAGTACACTTTGTCGACGCTGACAGTGGTTGAACTGCCATATATCTAAATACAGTGGTTGAAATTCTGTGAGCTTGATGGAGTACTTGCGACCGCCACCGTGGCGGGATGGTGGTTTTACCATCAAGAGCTAAATCAGTCCCTAATTCTTGGAATTAAGTTTGTTTTTTTAAATAGCGTAATTTGTGCAGTGGTCTAAGTGGAAACATATTCCATCTTACATTCCAATTTATTGAAAACCAGTTTTACATTTTCAATAAAAGTGCTAGCCAGTTGACTATCAAACCTGGCTACCCCTTTCAACTCACTCGATTGGAAGCCTGCAGCAAATACAGATCGTCTCAAAGCACTATACAATTGCTGTTTTAAAATGTGGCTATTAGTTTAGCAATGATTATCCAAACATTCAATTCTTACTTTCTGGAAGGGTAGAGAGTAAGGCTTCTTAAACAAATATTCAGAAACAAGTAACCTCCCTCTGCTTATGCCTTGGATGTGAAAAGGACACATGTCAGCTATTGAATTGGGAATATTTCACTATTTCACCCCTTTCCCTGTACTACAATTATGACCTCCAAAATCCAGAAGCCCATCTAGTTTTAAGGACTCACTGGAGTTTATGGCCCTCATTCTGACCCTGGCGGTCTTTGACCGCCAGGGCGGAGGACCGCGGGAGCACCGCCGACAAGCCGGCGGTGCTCCAATGGGGATTCCGACCGCGGCGGTAAAGCCGCGGTCGGACCGGCACCACTGGCGGGGTCCCGCCAGTGTACCGCGGCCCCATTGAATCCTCCGCGGCGGCGCAGCTTGCTGCACCGCCGCGGGGATTCTGACCCCCCCTACTGCCATCCAGATCCCGGCGGTCGGACCGCCGAGATCCGGATGGCGGTAGGGGGGGTCGCGGGGCCCCTGGGGGCCCCTGCAGTGCCCATGCCACTGGCATGGGCATTGCAGGGGCCCCCGTAAGAGGGCCCCTACATGTATTTCACTGTCTGCTGCGCAGACAGTGAAATACGCGACGGGTGCAACTGCACCCGTCGCACAGCTTCCACTCCGCCGGCTCGATTCCGAGCCGGCTTCATCGTGGAAGCCTCTTTCCCGCTGGGCTGGCTGGCGGTCTGAAGGAGACCGCCCGCCAGCCCAGCGGGAAAGTCAGAATTACCGCCGCGGTCTTTCGACCGCGGAACGGTAACCTGACGGCGGGACTTTGGCGGGCGGCCTCCGCCGCCCGCCAAGGTCAGAATGAGGGCCTATGTCTCTTATATCTTTATGGGCCAACTAAGTCAAAGTGTGGAATAGATTGCTTTAAATTGAACTTCTGATGGCACCCTGTGGTGAGGTTACTTTAGCTATTACACAGTCACATTGTTTTAGCCTAGGCCTGTTGCTTGTGCACTTTCACTCCGAGCAATGCATTTTTATTCTTCTATTAAGCAGAAGCCTTATTTTAGTGGAGGTGTTTATATTATTTTATAAGCTTGTCCTTTTACACAGACTCCTGTTATTCTTTTCTAGACACAACGTTTTAATTCTGTGTTTTATTCAAGGTTGTACGTGATAAGTTACGGGTTATGACTGGCACAAAGCATTCATTATGCCCCCAACTCTCATGCACATAAATATATGTGTTATTATGTCAGGGCAGTTTACTAAGAACACCTGATGTTTTATTATAAAACACCTCACTGCCTCCTACATAATAGAGGGGAATTCCAAACCATTTGCCATTGTACGCTGCACATCGCCTTTGCAGTTTCTGATGAGACCTCCCTCTATGTGTGAGGATTCTCAGGAGACCAGCAGACCTCTTCTTTCCCTACAGTCACAGGTATGGGGGATGGGGTTTTCCTGGGGGCCTGATGGGCGGATTAGGGTTTACACTGCCATGCTCTTGTATAGAATCTTTGTAGTGCAAGTAGGGATTCTAGAACCATTGTTGTGATAGCAAGATGAGACTTTTCCTATCTTTCACTTTTTTTGTCACTGCCTTGCTTTTATTATGTTTTATCATCCTTATATTCACAATACATGCCATTGGATATAAAAGGCACTTGATTCAATAAAACTCATTGAACCTAGTCCTGCTTTTGTTTTGCCTTTGTATATTTGAGACATATGTGACTGAAAGAAAGGAGTAAGATCTGCTCCACCACAATTTTCCTGAGAAATCCAGATGTCATGCAAATGGTTGCCACAAATCACCTTTACTCTCTGGTACAGATGAGGTGATTGCAAGCTGCCCGGAAGGGTTAGGCCCAGAGCTGTCACACAATACAGGATTAGACTCGGGCCCCCACGCTCGGTAGTGCTGCCACCAAAATCCAGCAGTCTTGTTACTATAACGACAGTTCTGCCAAACTACATAGGTAGCTCAAAGAAATTACAGAGCTCAGTTCACTCCTGAGGGGAATACCTAAAGCAGCACAACCTTGACCTGCTCTGTGTGACCTTTTAGTAAAGTTATCTGCTAGAGACCAAAACAAATTGCTCTGATCTTAGATCAGTCAGTTTGTTGTTTTTCTTGGTTTTTCTCTCAGAGACTATCCTTTTGTCAAGCATTCTTAAAAGCAGATGTAGAGTATGTTGGAGTCTAAAAACAGTGTCAATGTCTGTGATGAATTGAGTACCTTTAAGGTCAATGGAGTTGATTTATATAGGAACAGGCATTGCCTGAAATGAGAGAATCAGTATTCTTGCAATGATGTAGAATTCACCCATGTTCAATATTTTTGAGGGTGCTGCATAACAGAGCATAATAAATTCAGAAGATAATGAATTTCTTGACTTGAACAAACAGCTCTCAGTCACACAGATTAATCAATATTTTTCAGATTGTGTATATGGCAGGTCTTACTACCAAATGAAGTCACTTAGGACCAATATTTATACTTTTTAAGCGCCGCATTTGTGTCATTTTGTGACGTAAAAGCGGCGCAAACGTACAAAATATAATTTTCCATTGTGAGTTTGTGCCGCTTTTGCGTCACAAAATGATGCAAATGTGCCGCTAAAAAAGTATAAATATGGGCCTTAGATCCTTGGTAGACAACATAATAGCCTTCCATATTGGTAGAGGCTCTGACCTTATTTCTCATAGTGAATGACTACTTGACCTATTTCTATATCCCCATCCGCTTGCTGGGGGAATCCCTCTGCCTTGAGTGTATCTGCTGCCCATGCGAATGCACTAAAGCTACAGCAGTTTCCTGAACAGGTGCATTGTGCTTTTTAGCTTTGATTGGCACCTTTTTTTAAATTGAAATAAGCTCTTAATGCAGTGTTATTGCAGTAAGAGAACAAAATCTATTGCCCTGATACACAGGGCCATTATTTGTTTTCCCTGCTCGGGGTTGTGATGCTCCTCATGGTCGGTACAGTGACAAAAAGAGGACAGGCATGGTTCTCTAATTACAACAGGCAATCCTCCACCAAGTGAGCCAAAGCCATGACCTCCAGGGACCTGGTCCTCTTGCAGTCCTCCTACCAGGACCTAAATGACTGTGTATTTTGATATTTTGGCTATTTAAATTTTTCCTGTACACCTTTGTAGGTGTAGCTGGGAGGCAAGTACATATTTGTTATCATTTTTAAAATGCACAATTACCAATGGAGTGGCAATGTAACATTAAAACCTTTTCTAATGGGTTACAAGTAGGAGCTTGCAAATGTGGTTGGATAGAAAATAGATGGGGTATAGCTTTAGTTGAAAAATATTGGTTCAGTCTTTGAGAGAATTAGAAGTACTTAGGTTGCATGCCATTGGTAGAAAGGTGGACTTGAAGACAACCTGAAGTGCAAAAATATGTAAAAACACGGTATCCAGAGGTTCTATAGGGCCACTTTCTCATAGTTGGCTATGTGTAAACTGGGGGTGTGCTGTCCTGTTTCTAAGTAAGCCAGTGAGTTCAGAGATGCTTCAGATGAGTAAGTGCCAACCGATGTGACAAGTCATATATGTGGAGTACTATTGAAAGTTTCAGTATTCACTCTTACATCTTTGCAGATTCTGACCAATAGGGAGTCTCAAACATTATGGTTTGCACAAATAAGGTTGTTCCATCAAAGAGTTAAAAAAAAAAAATCAGGATCTCAAGTCAAAGCCAGTTCTTTGAGCATAGCCTATCACATGGACCATAGTTCATAAATTCGATTTTAGGAATGACGGGCTGTAAGCAACATAAACTTTTTGAAGGAAATGTCCTGGATGACCAGCAGCGAGAAATGTATGACCATGATCCTGAGAATATATATGTAGGTGGAGTTTAGGATCTTGTTCTGGACCCTCTGGAATTTGTCTAAAAAAAAAACTCGGATGCAGAATATATTTAGTTGACATAGTCCTAATGACTTTGTACAAACCAGATGTCCCTTGATATGGAACTCAAAGGAACGGATGCATTTTCTGTTGCATCTCATGAGCTATCTAAGCCTGGATATCCTTGAGATATGGCAAATTAAAACCCATGAAGACAAAGCTTCTATTGACTGACATTGATAACAAATAACGTCACCTTCAGGAATAGATTTGGACAAGAGTAAATCATGCCAGGACCTGGCAGTGCTGATTCACAGGATTTCAATATTGACCACAACTTCAGTTTTGCAACATTTTCCACATATAACCAAGTCAGACTGACATCTGCTGTCCCTGCTATGCAAACCTATGACATTTCAGCTGTGCAGGAACGTGTCCTGTATCCGCTCAGTGAAGGCAATGCCTTATTTGCTGGCATCCTAGAAGAAATTCTGACCACTTTGAAGTATCCTCCATGTTTTTTCCCACCTCAGGAAATGTCTTTGAAGTTTAAATAGATACCTGCTGTAGCGTCATCCCCAGCCAGGGCACCCACCAATAACTATACCACACACAGAGAGTGGTGTTACAAGTATTTATTAGGTTGTGTGTAACTGCAGACTTAATATTGCAAACCTGCATTTACTTCACCACGTTCTAACATTTACGTCACAGTTCTACGGAGTCCTTCAAGAGCCAAGAGGGTTCCGTTATTCATACTCACACAACGTCACATCTCCTCTGTTAAATAAAACATTACAAGTTTTTACAAATCTATAAACAATCATAGATATTCGAGGCACTCTGATTTCTTGTTCCAATCATGTCTTCAGAAACTGGTAGCCGGCAATAGGATGATCTGTGTTGGTGATGCAGGAGCAACAACCATTTTTGATTTTTAAATTGTCCTTTCTAAACTAGTTTCTAAATTGACATTAGTATCTGACAAATGGTGAGCCACATGTTTGAAATGCAAGGAATCTTGCGTAATGGATTTCCAAAGATGCTGTACAGTCACCATGTGTTCTTTACTGGTTATGACAATGAATAACTCAGCATCAAATGGAGCTTCAGACTAATGTTTTCTCGGCTGACGGACAAGCACTGGATCTCCTTTCGTGAAAACAATGTCTTTTGCATGTCGTCGCTTGTCTGCATAGGCCTTCATTTTCTTTTTATGATCTTTGATACGGGTACCTTTCTCATTTCTTGATCTTCTGTTGGTCTATTGAGGTAACTTTGTCATCATTGCTCTCCCAAACATCAAAGCTGCAGGGCTTTCACCTGTGGTTGAGTGAGGAGTTGAACGGTAAGATCCTAGGATAGAATTCAAGACAGTTTTAAGGTCACACTTTTCCAATGCAGCACGATGAACAACTTTCTTGAGTGTACTCATGAAGCGTTCAATAAAGCCATTAGTCTGTGATCGAAGAGGCGTGTTCTTCTGATGCTTCACATTAAGATGACTGAGTAAGTCTCTGAAATCCAGACTGTTGAATGGTGGGCCCTTGTCAGATTTTAAGATCACAAGAATACCCCATGTTGCAAAGATGCCCTTTAATCACTCAATGGCTCTCTCTTAAGTGACAGATGAGAGATCGTCTTCATTGGAAAATGAGAGTATTCATCAACAATGACCATCAAGTGATGTCCATTGTCAAGAGGACCAAAAAAGGTAACAGAAATTATTTCTCATGCATGCTTCAACAACTCTGACATGATTAAGGGGTGATGAGTGGCTTTCGATGACAGGCAATTGCATGGATGACGACCCTTCAGCTCTCCTTCAACTCTTTCATTGAAATGAGGAAACCAAACTCAGTTGTTGGAGAGCTTTTTCACTGTCTTTGCACATTTCCTTTTTTTGCCCCTCAGTGGGCCAGGTCTCAGGGGCATTGGAGGATGAAAAAAGGAGAGGTCATATGAGGCCCCCCCTCCTAGGGCTTTTCAAAGGACTCCAAAGACCTGGGGACTGCCACCTCCCCACGGCACTATAAAATAAGTATGTGGAGGGGCCACACTGCCTCCCTCATGCCCCATGGACCACCACCTCTCTGGGGCAAAGCATTTAATTTTAATTTGGGGCCCCTCTGGCCTCCCCTGAAGCCCCGGGGACTGCCACCTCTAGAGGCTAAATGTAAAACTAATTCAGGGGGGCTTGTGCGTGCAACCCACAGCACTGGGGACCTCCACCTCCCCATGGATGAAATAAAACAATGAAGGGGTCCATCATGGACCCCAGGGACCTCCACCTCCCCAAGGCTAAACTAGCTATTTGCTTTGACTTGGCAGCTCCCACCAAGTCAGAGCAAACATTCCTCTGCCAGTGGGCAAGAGCTGTCAATGTGCTCCTGCACGCTGGAAGCAAAGGTTTCATCTCTTTTCCTGCCCACAGAGATTCGGGCAGGGAAAGAGATGAAATGATTGCTCTTGCACACAGGGAGCTTCATGTTTAGCAGCTCCCTGTGTGCAACAGCAGTGCTAGCTCCCGCAGGAGGTGGGGAGTCGGTGGGGCCATGAGGCTACTTCTGTGGTCCCTTTGCAAACTGGATGCACTGGGGGACAACCAGGAGGCATGGCCGGGCCCCGGTGGATGGGGTCTCTGGGGCTGAAATGGGCCCCTGGAGGGGGGCTGTGTGACCCCCTTCACTATTGAATGAAGGCTGGGCCAGGGGGAATAGGGGTTTCTGGGGCCAAAATTGGCCTGGGGAGAGGGCTTGCATGGCTTCCTCCTCCAATTGTTTATGGCCTGGCCCTGGGGATGGGGTTCCGGGTGCCCCATCTTCTATTACGTATGCTTACTCAGCAATTCCATATTGAAAAATAATCTGAAATCCTTTGTGGAGGAGAGTGCATCGCTGATCCATTGGAAAGCAAACTGTATGTGGCTGTGACCAGTGGGTTCTTTCTTGCCTTCTCTTGGTAAGAGCAGAGTCCATGGTTCTCCCTTTAAATTGCTATGAGTATGCAAATGTGTAAAACACCTGGAAGCTCTGCCTCCTTGGCCCCACACGTCCGCCTTAGTAATATGCACAGGTCTTCCCACCTTTTAACAGGATGATGGACAGCTTACCAAAGAGCCGGCAGTGAATTTGCCACTGATTTTAGTGGTGCGTTCTGATACAAAGCGATATGAAGACATCTCCAAAAAACAAGAAGCACTTATGTCATATAGACACCAGGAAGGACCCTGACTTGCTGGATATTTATGTTGTTGTAGTCTTGTGGGCCCCTCTATAGGAGGATTCATGTTATCACATTTTTCTAGATAAAGACCCATCAGGAACAACCATAGTGCCAAATTGCACACAAGGTCATTGGTTACATTTCGTGTGCTCCATTATGCAGCTGTAGTGTAGAATACGCACTGGACATTTACTCATGATGGCAGAAAGAACTCCACGTGGGTAGATATTTTGTGCAAAACTGTGGACTCTTGTTGGATAAAAGGGAAGGTGAGATTCCTTTGCGGCAAAATCACTCACACAGCTACTGACACACCCCCACAGGCACTGACAGACCCACTCACTGACACACTCAGGCAATCACCCAGACACTCATGCATCCACTCACAGAACCACTCAGACATTCATTCACCCACTCACAGGCCCACTCAGATATTCATGCACCCACTCACAGACCCACTCAGAGACTAATGCACTCACTCACAGACCCTACTTAGAAACCCATGCACTCACTCAGATGCTCTCAGAGACAGATGTACCCAGTCACAGACCTACTCAGACACTCAGACATCCACTCACAGTCCCACTTAGGCACTCACACACCTACTCACACACACCTACTTAGATACTCGTGCACCCACCCACAGACCCCCCACAGACTCATGCACACACTCACAGACCTACTCAGAGACTCACACACTCAATCACAGACCCACTTGGACACTCATGCACCCACTCACAGATGCACTCAGACATTCACACACCCACTCACAGACCCCAGTCAGACTCTCACACACTGCTCACAAACCCACAGAGACACTCACATACCCACTCACAGAGACACTTTCACACCCACTCTCATACCCAGACACCCTCTCACACCTACACTCACACCCAGACAGAAAAACTCACACCCACTCTCACACCCAGAGTCACCCTCTCACACCTATTTTCACACCCAGACAGATATGTGCTGTGGTCAACCCCACACAGCATGGGGTTGGGTGGTTATAGGGGTTGCCCACAGGGCCTGCGTACACAATCCCTTCAGCGGTGCACAGCACAGGTTGGGTGAATATAGGGGGTTGGCCTCTGGGCCTGGCTACAGGCCCTGCGACAAAACCCCGCCCCACATAGCCAAAGGCAATGTGCTGCAGTGATTGGATTAATGTATTTTAATGAGAATTACTAAACGATTAAAAGGACATAAAAATTAATTGGAAAAACAAGGTTACAGAGGTGTTATAGTTAGGAAATAGACTTTAAAAACCATAGAAATTGACTTAAAAAAGGTTACAGGGATGTTATAGTTAGATGCTGAATTTGATTGCACAAAGCCATAGAAATTCAGCAGTTATTGTTAGAGCTATTTCTAGTAACTATGGGCCAGAGGTAGCAAACTTCCAAATTGCGACTTGCAATTTGCGAGTCCCAGCGACTCGCAAATTGCAACTCGCAATTTGGAATGCAGAAAGGTGTCTCAGACAGCTTCTGCGAGTCACTATGGGGTCGCAAAGACCCACCTCATTAATATTAATGAGGTGGGTCACAATTTGCGACCCCATAGCGATTCAGGGCACTCACGGGGATGGTGGCCTGCTGGGAACAGCAGACCACCATGTCCGTGACTGCTTTTAAATAAAGCAGTTTTTTTTTTCAAAGTGCAACCCGTTTTCCTTAAAGGAAAACGAGCTGCACTTTGAAAATAAAACCGAAACCTTTTGTTTCGGTATTTTTCAGGGCAGGTGGTGGTCCATTGGACCACTGCCTGCTCTGAAAAATTATTTTTTGTGCCAGACACAAAGGGGAAGGGGTCCCATGGGGACCCCTTCCCGTTTGTGCCTGGGTTACCATCCACTTCAAGTGGATGGTAACTGCGCTTTCATTTGCGATCGCAATCGCGGTCGCAAATGAAAATGCATACCATTGCGACTCGCAAATAGGAAGGGAACATCCCTTCCTATTTCGGACTCGGAAATGCATTTTGCGAGTAGGTTCCAACTCGCAAAATGCATTTCAACATAGCAAAGATGCATTTGCGACTCGCAAACGGCGATTTTCGCCGTTTGCGAGTCGCAATGTCTTTGCTACATCTGGCCCTATATCTCACACCCTAAGCTAACTATAATTCTGAACATAACCTATATATATGTATTTTCTCTGAAAAAAGCAAATGTTACAAGAACATTATAGCTAGGTTCTAAATTTAGTCACACAATACCATAGAAATTCAACAGTTATAGGTATAGTTATTTCAAGTAAGTACTACTCACGCCGCTCTAAGGTAACTATAGCTTGTGCCTTCACCGTGCACAATTTTCTCATCATTAATTTTATTGCAAATGTTGCAGTGATAGTGTCAAATGTGCCATAGAAGTGTCATCAATGATATAATATGTGGAGTAATTAGCTGTGCATGGCGAAGGTGCAAGTTATAGTTATCTTAGGGCGCGAGTTATAGTTACCTGAAATAACTAGCTATAACTGCTGAATCTCTATGGTTTTGAATGAGTAAATTCAGAACCCAACTATAACGTCTTTGTTACCCTTTTTCCGTGAATTTCTATTTTTTTTTTGCATAAAATAATTGTAATTACTATATGGTAATCAAAGCACTGCTGTGCGCAGCCTTTGGCCATGCATGGTGGGGGTTGGCTGCACCCAAGCCGCAGCCACGACCTTATAACTATCCAACCCTAGCCTGTGCACTCCCTTTGGCCGTGCACAACTAGAGTTGGCCACAGGGCCTGTCTATATCAGTGGAACTGTGAGTGTGTTTGTGAGTGTCACAGTGGGTCTGAAAGTGGATGTGTGAGTCTATGGATGCATGTCTAAGTGGGTGCATGTGTGTCTGAGTGAGTGGGCGCATGAGTCTCTAAGTGGATCTATGAGTGAATGAATTAGTGTATGAATTAGTCTATGAATGTTTTTTTTACATTTATTTTGCTTATTCACAAATATTTGTGAATATTCATGAATATTGTGCATGATGAAAAAACATTATAAAAACCAAAATTTGACCATCAAACACCCCTATATCACAGACTTTGGGTCTTGGTACCTCCACCCTGACCCCTTATGCTACTTTTAATTTTGTTTTTCAGCCCTGGCGACCATGTTCAGGGACCTTAAAATAGCGACCACAACTTTCTGTTCAGGTTGTGGCCAGCAAATTACAGCACTTCTATTTGCACGTGCATTCGTGAAAATTTGTGAATTATTTGCTACCGCTGATGCACAAATTTGAATTTTTTTTAATTTCTTGTGAACTACTGAACGGATTTACACCAAATAACCAAAAGCACAAAAAAATATAGCTTTCTGACAAATGTGGTGCAATTCCATCCAGCGGTTCGGGCTGTAGTTGTGTTCAAAACTCTTATGGAATTAACATTGGAAACACAAATTTTTTGACCCCACTCTCCCCCTTTTTCCTCGACCCCTGCTTGATGGATCTCCCTGAAACTTCCCTATGAACAACAACAATCACCACCACACCTTTTTTTGGTAAATTTAATGAAGATCCATCAAACGATGCCAAAGATATAGGCAAGTCAAAAAATGTGTTTTGTTTGGAAACATGGGGCCATATTTGTATTTTTTGGTGCAAAACTGCACTAATACAGTTTTGCATAAAAAAGTTTTGCCCCAGCTTGCATCATTCTTGAGCGCCAGCCTGGCACCATATTTATGGAATGGTGCAAGCTGGCACAAAGGGTAGGCTAGCGTAAATAAAGATGACGTTAGCCGGGTGGGGGTGGTGGTATGGGAGAAGGGAGTTTTGCACCAAAAAATTACGTTAGGCAGGTTAGAGTAAAAATGAAAAATGACTCTAACCAGCCTAGCGTCATTTTCTGATGCAAAGCCATGCATACCACATGACTCCTGTCTTAAAAAAGACAAGAGTCATGCCCACCACCTCAATGGCCAGCATAGGGTCCCCTAGGCATGGCTATTGCACCCAATGCCATGTAGAGGGCCCATTTCAGACCCCCCCAATGGCACTTTTAAAAAAATACTTACCTGTACTTACCTATACTTACCTGGGATGGGGTCCCCCATCCTCCGCTGTTCCTCTGGTGTGGGTTGGGGTGTCCCTGGGGCATGGCGAGGGCACCTGTGGGATTATTCCACGGTGTTCCACCATGGAAATAGACCCACAGGTCCCTTAATTCCTGCCCTGACTCAGGAATTAAATCATGGTGCAAAGCAAGCTTTGCACCATTATTTGACCACTCCTCCCCCCGTGCGTGATTTTAGCTCAGGGGATAAAAGTGACGCTAAGGCCATGGAGTCATTTTTTGCATGGGAACACCTTCCTTCCATCTCATTGACGCAAGGTAGGTTTCTACATCCCAAAAATGACTTTAACTCCATAACTTATCCCCTGTGCTCAAATCACGTACGACGGGTGGGGGACTTCAATAATGGTGCTAAGCTTGCTTAGTGCCATTATCTAACCCCTGGGTCAGGACAGGCGTTAGGGGACCTGTGGGCCTATTTCCATGGTCAGAGACCCTGGAATGGCCCACAGGTGCCCTTCCCTAGCCCTAAGGACACCCATACCATAGGGACACCAGAGGATGGGGGGACCCCATCCCAGGTAAGTAAGGTAAGTACACCTAAGTATTTTCATTTTTTTTAAAGTGCCGTAGGGGGAGCCTAACATGGGGCCCCCTGCATGGCACTGGGCCAAATGGCCAGGCCCAGGGGACATACATCCCCTGGGCCTGGCCATTGGGGTGGTGGGCATGACTCCTGTCTTTACTAAGACAGGAGTCATGTCCATGGTGGTTGTAAGTTAAAAAAAATGGCACTAGTCTGGTTAGAGCCATTTCTATGCCTCTAACCAGACTAGCGTCATCCTTTGACACACAACCTCCTGTCCCCCCTACACCTCCCCCACCTGGGGCTTACCGCTGGCTACCTTCATTCCATAAATATGATGCCCGGCCGGCTTCTTGGAATGGTGCTAGCTGGGGGTAAACTTTTTCATGCAAAACTGCATTAGTAAAGTTTTGCGTGAAAAAGTATAAATCAGGGTCAAAGAGTTCAAATATGGAGATTACATATACATTATTCAAAAGTGTCCAATGCTTATTATAAAGTGCAAAACAACCATGCTTCTTATCACTATAATAACAGTTTAAATGTCATAATTGTGTTCAAAAAGGTGCATTTTTAGTTAAAAAAACTGACCAGTGCCCATTATAAAAATACTTGTCAAGCCACATGATCATTTATTTATCTTATTAAACATAACCTATTATAAAATGCAAAATGATAATTATACTTATGAAGAAGCAAAAAATTCAAATAGAAAAGTTACAAATACATTGTTCAAACGTGAGCAATGCTTACTATAAAGTGCAAAACAGTAATACTTCTTAACATTATAGCAGCAATTCAGGTATCCTAATTCTTTTTTTCTGTTCACGAAAAAGTGAACAGTGCCTGTTGAAAAGTAACTATCAGACCAACTGATCATTATTTAACTGACTCCTAATCGATACCTGTTATACAGTGCAAAACAATGATGATACTTTAAAAGAAGCAAGAAATTTCAAATATAAAGGTTAACAATACATTATTCAAAAGTGACATATGCCTATTATAAAGTGCAAATCTGCAACGCTTCTTGACATCATGGTAGCAATTCAAGTCTTCCTAATTTCATTGAAGAAAGTGAAAAATGCCTATTGTAGATTACCCACCAAGCCACTTGATAATTATTAAACTTATTATGAAACCAACTCCTATGCCTTATCAATTATCATTCAATACAGCATTACACCAATCTCCTCCTCTTGAACACCCTAAATGGGGCAACCACCACCCATTATAACATGATTGTCACTTATAAGAACACAAGATGTTCAGCATCATAATTAAATCCCCATGGGATCTCCGTGTTAAAATGCATTATCCATTTAGATTCGGGCTGCCTCAAAGAACGTTCACGGTTTCCTCCTCTTGGTTTCTTGTTAATAAGTTGAATACCATAATAATATAGCCCTGACACATTTACACCATGGCTCTCCCAGATGTGTTTAGCAATTGAATATGTCATATCTTTATTTTGCACTGCTCTAAGGTGTTGCAATTTTCTGAGTTTCAACTTGTTTATAGTACTCCCTACATATAAAATATCTAATCAGTGATGGTCACCACTCGGTAGTTATAATGAGGATCGCATTTTCATAGGAAAATCATTTTTGTTTTTCGTAATTATGTTGGTGCCATTTGATGAATTTTCACAAAAAAATTCCCCAAAAAAGTTCTTCCACCTCATCTCCTTCCTGGAAGGTTTTGGCGTGATCTGTTAAGTGGGGGGTTGGAAAAAGAAGAGGGGTCCCAAAACGCATATTCTCCATTGATTTTGTCATAGGAACCTTAGACACAGCTACAGCCCAAACCGCCTAGTAGATTTATACCAAATTTGGCAGAATGCTAGATCTTGGTCCAGAAAGAGTGCTTTTTGTAATTTGGTGTGAAACCGTTCAGCAGTTTTTGAACAAATGATGCTCAAATGATTTGTACATCTAGGGACGCAGAAGTTTGCCTATCCAACAGATCTCAAGCTGAGATCTGATTGGCTGCCACCATATGAACTATGAAAAGGTGGCACCCATCTTAGGACTCAGAACTCATTCCTAAAAAAAGCAAAAAAGACATAGGGACAGTATATGGATACCCTGACCCTCTAGGCGGCCTGGGGCCAAAACATTTTTTTACATTTTGCAGTAAATTCACATAGGATCCTCAAGCCACAGTTAAAAAAACAAAAACATGTGCTCCCATGTAGTAAAACAAATACCCCCCAGGAAATTGCCAGGGCTCGGGGGGAGTAGCATGGCCCCCCCTTTCCAAGTCTCTAAGCTGCCCCAGTGACCCCATCCCCTGGGATTGATATTTTAATGAAGGTGAGGGGGACTGTATTGCTCCATTTCCCGATTCCAAAAGGCCAAGGGTATCTTTGCCCCTGACCTGATATCTTTGTAAAGGGGAGGGGGCATGGAGCCCCCTTCAGCAAGCCTCTAAGCTTCTAGGAGGCCCTGGGACCCTATCCCCCGGCAGAAATGATAAAAAGGGGAAGGGTGCCACATGGTCCATCCCAACCCTTTAAAACCCTTTAAAAGCCCGAGGGACCCCATCACTTGGACCCAGATCAAGTACTCCATCCCAACAGCCCACCCCTGAAATACAGTAGTCTGCCAGCATGTAACTGCCACCATGTGACTGAACATGGTTTCTTCATAAATAGGAGCAAACGTGACTTCCCTGCTTGCAGAAGTGTGGGCAGGTAAGGCAAGTCTGCCCCCATCTGGCGGGAGACTTTAAATATGCCCCTGTCAGCTGGGAGTAGACTTTTCTTGTGTTTCCCTGTCTGCCCTCCCCGGTTGACAGTGGGTAAACCCCTATAATGAAGGTAGGGACCAAGAGACGGTGCCCCTGGGGCCTAAAAATGCTCAGGGAGGGTTCGCTGTGTTGCACCCTCCCTATTTTATTGTCATGTAACCCAGGGGTATGGAGACTCTGGTTGACCAAAGGGCCTGGCTAAGTGCTGTTTGCAGACTGGGGATGGCTGCCTGGGGAGGGTGGGACGCAAAGCCTGGCTGCATGATAGGCCCTGTGGCCAACTTCCTGCTACACATCAGCAAAGACCAGGTGCAGCATGGGGTTGACTGCCTGCATAGGGATGGACACAAGGTCATGTACACCGTGTGTAAAGCCAACCCACCCACTGCATATGGCCTTCGCCCTTGTATGCTTCAGAGGCTTGACAAGAGGGCCTCTGGGAAACCTCCCTGCTTACAACTAGCCCCACGCCATGTATGGAATGGAACTGCACTAATATAGCAGAAAGCTATATTTTTACTCAGAAAGCTTGCCAATTACAGCACTTCTATTTGCACGTGCATTCGTGAATACTTGTGAATTATTTGCTACCGCCGATGCACAAATTTGAATTTTCTTTAAGTTCTCGTGAACTACTGAACAGATTTACACCAAATAACCAAAAACACAAAAAAATATAGCTTTCTGACAAATGTGGTGCAATTCCATCCAGCGGTTCGGGCTGTAGTTTTGTTCAAAACTCTTATGGAATTAACATTGGAAACACACATTTTTTTACCACACTCTCCCCCTTTTTCCTCGACCCCTGCTTGATGGATCTCCCTGAAACTTCCCTATGAACAACAACAATCACCACCACACCTTTTTTTGGTAAATTTAATGAAGATCCATCAAACGATGCCAAAGATATAGGCAAGTCAAAAAATGTGTTTTGTTTGGAAACATGGGACCATATTTGTATTTTTTGGTGCAAAACTGCACTATACAGTTTTGCATAAAAAAGTTTTGCACCAGCTTGCATCATTCTTGAGCGCCAGCCTGGAACCATATTTATGGAATGGTACAAGCTGGCACAAAGGGTAGGCTAGCGTAAAAAAAGATGACGTTAGCCAGGTGGGGGTGGTGGTGTGGGAGAAGGGAGTTTTGCACCAAAAAATTACGTTAGGCAGGTTAGAGTAAAAATGAAAAATGACTCTAACCAGCCTAGCATCATTTTCTGATGCAAAGCCATGCATACCACATGACTCCTGTCTTAAAAAAGACAAGAGTCATGCCCACCACCTCAATGGCCAGCACAGGGTCCCCTAGGCATGGCTATTGCATCCAATGCCATGTAGAGGGCCCATTTCAGACCCCCCCAATGGCACTTTAAAAAAAATACTTACCTGTACTTACCTATACTTACCTGGGATGGGGTCCCCCATCCTCCGCTGTTCCTCTGGTGTGGGTTGGCGTGTCCCTGGGGCCTGGCGAGGGCACCTGTGGGATTATTCCACGGTGTTCCACCATGGAAATAGACCAACGGGTCCCTTAATTCCTGCCCTGACCCAGGCGTTAAATCATGGTGCAAAGCAAGCTTTGCACCATTATTTGACCACTCCTAGCCCCGTGCGTGATTTTAGCTCGGGGGATAAAAGTGACGCTAAGGCCATAGAGTCATTTTTTGCATGGGAACACCTACCCTCCATTTCATTGACGCAAGGTAGGTTTCTACATCCCAAAAATGAATTTAACTCCATAACTTTGGCGCTAGACTGGTTTAGCGCCAAGTATAAATATGGAGTTAATTTTGTACTGAATTTGCATTGAAAAATGACACGAATTTGGCGCAAAACATGTATAAATATGCCCCATGGTCCTAACTGTAACTACCTCCTGGTGATCGCCAGTAGGTAATATATATATATATATATATATATATATATATATATATATATATATTTCTCATAATCCCCTAAGTCTCTTCTCATGCGGTCCAGTTACACTCCACAAGTCAGACGAAGACCACAGATGATGGCGGCACATTCAGATTCATTTTTAATACTTTATTTACGTTTGTGCACAAGTGGATCTCATTCCTGCATCATGATGATGCGTTTCGGCTGTAGCCTTCAACTGGCCATGAAAATGGAGAAAGTGCAGTGTAAGTGTAATTTAAAAAGAGTCACAATGCCCCTCTCATCCTTTAACTTTAAGGAAACACACATGGGTACATTTATGGCTTTACAAATACATCAGCATCTTTGAGTTCTCAGTTATTAAGTTCTTCTCAAAATGTTTTCTTCAAACAAAACATTCCTCAGAGAACATTTCTTTATGCAAGAGGAAGTATATGTTCATATGGAATTTCTTCAAGAAGTGCAATTATTAAGTCTCATAAGTTCCCATTCATTTCACAAACTTGGCAGTATATTATATATAATAATAATCGTGAAGTTCACTCTATATTAATGATAAAAATCATATATTCCAGTAACAGTACTGTATTGTACTGCTGTCTGCCCTTGCTTTCCCTAATTTGGTTAAAATTACAATATCTGTTGCACAAAAGGATAAAATGAGAAAAATGAAAAAAATAGTTTGAAAAAAAAAACTGCGTGAAGAGAAGAGGAGACAGAGGAGAGATGAAGATATAGAAGAATACCTTTTAAGAAACAGAGGCTCAGATTTATACTCTGTTTGCACCAAATCAGCGTAATTTTTTTTTTCCACAAATTTGGAGCAAACCTAACTTCATATTTATACTTTGGCGCTAGACACATCTAGCGACAAAGTTTTTGAGTTAAAGTCATTTTTTGCTTGTGGGAAACTATCTTGTGCCAATGAGATGCAAGGTGGGCATTCCCACGCAAACAATGACTTTATGGCCTTAACGCCATATGTATTCCCCTGTGCTCAAATCACGTACGACGGGTGGGGGACTTGAATAATGGTGCTAAGCTTGCTTAGTGCCATTATCTAACCCCTGGGTCAGGGCAGGCGTTAGGGGACCTATGGGCCTATTTCCATGGTCAGAGACCCCGGAATGGCCCACAGGTGCCCTTCCCTAGCCCCAAGGACACCCACACCATAGGGACACCAGAGGATGGGGGGACCCCATCCCAGGTAAATAAGGTAAGTACAAGTAAGTATTTTCATTTTTTTTAAAGTGCCGTAGGGGGAGCCTAACATGGGGCCCCCTGCATGGCACTGGGCCAAATGGCCAGGCCCAGGGGACATACATCCCCTAGGCCTGGCCATTGGGGTGGTGGGCATGACTCCTGTCTTTACTAAGACAGGAGTCATGTCCATGGTGGTTGTAAGTAAAAAAAAATGGCACTAGTCTGGTTAGAGCCATTTCTATGCCTCTAACCAGACTAGCGTCATCCTTTGACACACAACCTCCTGTCCCCCCTACACCTCCCCCACCTGGGGCTTACCGCTGGCTACCTTCATTCCATAAATAAGATGCCCGGCCGGCTTCTTGGAATAGTGCTAGCTGGCGGTAAACTTTTTCATGCAAAACTGCATTAGTAAAGTTTTGCGTGAAAAAGTATAAATCAGGGTTAAAGAGTTCAAATATGGAGATTACATATACATTATTCAAAAGTGTCCAATGCTTATTATAAAGTAAAAAACAACCATGCTTCTTATCACTATAATAACAGTTTAAATGTCATAATTGTGTTCAAAAAGGTGCATGTTTAGTTAAAAAAACTGACCAGCGCCCATTATAAAAATACTTGTCAAGCCACATGATCATTTATTTATCTTATTAAACATAACCTATTATAAAATACAAAATGATAACTATACTTATGAAGAAGCAAAAAATTAAAATAGAAAAGTTACAAATACATTGTTCAAAATTGAGCAATGCTTACTATAAAGTGCAAAACAGTAATACTTCTTAACATTATAGCAGCAATTCAGGTATCCTAATTCTTTTTTTCTGTTCACGAAAAAGTGAACAGTGCCTGTTGAAAAGTAACTATCAGACCAACTGATCATTATTTAACCGACTCCTAATCGATACCTGTTATACAGTGCAAAACAATGATGATACTTTAAAAGAAGCAAGAAATTTCAAATATAAAGGTTAACAATACATTATTCAAAAGTGACATATGCCTATAATACAGTGCAAATCTGCAACGCTTCTTGACATCATGGTAGCAATTCAAGTCTTCCTAATTTCATTGAAGAAAGTGAAAAATGCCTATTGTAGATTACCCACCAAGCCACTTGATAATTATTAGACTTATTATGAAACCAACTCCTATGCCTTATCAATTATCATTCAATACAGCATTACACCAATCTCCTCCTCTTATACACCCTAAATGGGGCAACCACCACCCATTATAACATGATTGTCACTTATAAGAACACATGATGTTCAGCATCATAATTTAATCCCCATGGGATCTCCGTGTTAAAATGCATTATCCATTTAGATTCGGGCTGCCTCAAAGAACGTTCACGGTTTCCTCCTCTTGGTTTCTTGTTAATAAGTTGAATACCATAATAATATAGCCCTGACACATTTACACCATGGCTCTCCCAGATGTGTTTAGCAATTGTATATGTCATATCTTTATTTTGCACTGCTCTAAGGTGTTGCAATTTTCTGAGTTTCAACTTGTTAATAGTACTCCCTACATATAAAATATCTAATCAGTGATGGTCACCACTCGGTAGTTATAATGAGGATCGCATTTTCATAGGAAAATCATTTTTGGTTTTCGTAATTATGTTGGTGCCATTTGATGAATTTTCACAAAAAAATTCCCCAAAAAAGTTCTTCCACCTCATCTCCTTCCTGGAAGGTTTTGGCGTGATCTGTTAAGTGGGGGTTAGAAAAAGAAGAGGGGTCCCAAAACGCATATTCTCCATTGATTTTGTCATAGGAACCTTAGACACAGCTACAGCTCAAACCGCCTAGTAGATTTATACCAAATTTGGCAGAATGCTAGATCTTGGTCCAGAAAGAGTGCTTTTTGTAATTTGGTGTGAAACCGTTCAGTAGTTTTTGAACAAATGATGCTCAAATGATTTGTACATCTAGGGACGCAGAAGTTTGCCTATCCAACAGATCTCAAGCTGAGATCTGATTGGCTGCCACCATATGAACTATGAAAAGGTGGCACCCATCTTAGGACTCAGAACTCATTCCTAAAAAAATCAAAAAAGACATAGGGACAGTATATGGATACCCTGACCCTCTAGGCAGTCTGGGGCCAAAACATTTTTTTACATTTTGCAGTAAATTCACATAGGATCCTCAAGCCACAGTTAAAAGAAACAAAAGCATGTGCTCCCATGTAGTAAAACAAATACCCCCCAGGAAATTGCCAGGGCTCGGGGGGAGTAGCATGGCCCCCCCTTTCCAAGTCTCTAAGCTGCCCCAGTGACCCCATCCCCTGGGATTGATATTTTAATGAAGGTGAGGGGGACTGTATTGCTCCATTTCCCGATTCCAAAAGGCCAAGGGTATATTTGCCCTTGACCTGATATCTTTGTAAAGGGGAGGGGGCATGGAGCCCCCTTCAGCAAGCCTCTAAGCTTCTAGGAGGCCCTGGGACCCTATCCCCCGGCAGAAATGATAAAAAGGGGAAGGGTGCCACAGGGTCCATCCCAACCCTTTAAAAGCCCGAGGGACCCCATCACTTGGACCCAGATCAAGTACTCCATCCCGACAGCCCACCCCTGAAATACAGTAGTCTGCCAGCATGTAACTGCCAGCATGTGACTGAACATGGTTTCTTCATAAATAGGAGCAAACGTGACTTCCCTGCTTGCAGAAGTGTGGGCAAGTAAGGCAAGTCTGCCCCCATCTGGCGGGAGACTTTAAATATGCCCCTGTCAGCTGGGAGTAGACTTTTCTTGTGTTTCCCTGTCTGCCCTCCCCGGTTGGCAGTGGGGTAAACCCCTGTAATGAAGGTAGGGACCAAGAGACGGTGCCCCTGGGGCCTAAAAATGCTCAGGGAGGGTTGGCTGTGTTGCACCCTCCCTATTTTATTGTCATGTAACCCAGGGGTATGGAGACTCTGGTTGACCAAAGGGCCTGGCTAAGTGCTGTTTGCAGACTGGGGATGGCTGCCTGGGGAGGGTGGGACGCAAAGCCTGGCTGCATGATAGGCCCTGTGGCCAACTTACTGCTACACATCAGCAAAGACCAGGTGCAGCATGGGGTTGACTGCCTGCATAGGGATGGACACAAGGTCATGTACACTGTGTGTAAAGCCAACCCACCCACTGCATATGGCCTTCGCCCTTGTATGCTTCAGAGGCTTGACAAGAGGGCCTCTGGGAAACCTCCCTGCTGACAACTAGCCCCACGCCATGTATGGAATGGAACTGCACTAATATAGCAGAAAGCTATATTTTTACTCAGAAAGCTTGCCAATTACAGCACTTCTATTTGCACGTGCATTCGTGAATACTTGTGAATTATTTGCTACCGCCGATGCACAAATTTGACTTTTCTTTAATTTCTCGTGAACTACTAAACAGATTTACACCAAATAACCAAAAGCACTAAAAAATATAGCTTTCTGACAAATGTGGTGCAATTCCATCCAGCGGTTCGGGCTGTAGTTGTGTTCAAAACTCTTATGGAATTAACATTGGAAACACACATTTTTTGACCCCACTCTCCCCCTTTTTCCTCGACCCCTGCTTGATGGATCTCCCTGAAACTTCCCTATGAACAACAAGAATCACCAGCTCACCTTTTTTTGGTAAATTTAATGAAGATCCATCAAACGATGCCAAAGATATAGGCAAGTCAAAAAATGTGTTTTGTTTGGAAACATGGGGCCATATTTGTATTTTTTGGTGCAAAACTGCACTATACGGTTTTGCATAAAAAAGTTTTGCACCAGCTTGCATCATTCTTGAGCGCCAGCCTGGCACCATATTTATGGAATGGTGCAAGCTGGCACAAAGGGTAGGCTAGCGTAAAAAAAGATGACGTTAGCCGGGTGGGGGTGGTGGTATGGGAGAAGGGAGTTTTGCACCAAAAAATTACGTTAGGCTGGTTAGAGTAAAAATGAAAAATGACTCTAACCAGACTAGCGTCATTTTCTGATGCAAAGCCATGCATACCACATGACTCCTGTCTTAAAAAAGACAAGAGTCATGCCCACCACCTCAATGGCCAGCACAGGGTCCCCTAGGCATGGCTATTGCACCCAATGCCATGTAGAGGGCCCATTTCAGACCCCCCCAATGGCACTTTAAGAAAAATACTTACCTGTACTTACCTATACTTACCTGGGATGGGGTCCCCCATCCTCCGCTGTTCCTCTGGTGTGGGTTGGCGTGTCCCTGGGGCCTGGCGAGGGCACCTGTGGGATTATTCCACAGTGTTCCACCATGGAAATAGACCAACAGGTCCCTTAATTCCTGCCCTGACCCAGGCGATAAATCATGGTGCAAAGCAAGCTTTGCACCATTATTTGACCACTCCTAGCCCCGTGTGTGATTTTAGCTCGGGGGATAAAAGTGACGCTAAGGCCATAGAGTCATTTTTTGCATGGGAACACCTACCCTCCATCTCATTGACGCAAGGTAGGTTTCTACATCCCAAAAATGACTTTAACTCCATAACTTTGGCGCTAGACTGGTTTAACGCCAAGTGTAAATATGGAGTTAGTTTTGTACTGAATTTGCATTCAAAAATGACACGAATTTGGCGCAAAACATGTATAAATATGCCCCATGGTCCTAACTGTAACTACCTCCTGGTGATCGCCAGTAGGTAATATATATATATATATATATATATATATATATTTCTCATAATCCCCTAAGTCTCTTCTCATGCCGTCCAGTTACACTCCACAAGTCAGACGAAGACCACAGATGATGGCGGCACATTCAGATTCATTTTTAATACTTTATTTACTTTTGTGCACAAGTGGATCTCATTCCTGCATCATGGTGACGCGTTTCAGCTGTAGCCTTCAACTGGCCATGAAAATGGAGAAAGTGCAGTGTAAGTGTAATTTAAAAAGAGTCACAATGCCCCTCTCATCCTTTAACTTTAAGGAAACACACATGGGTACATTTATGGCTTTACAAATACATCAGCATCTTTAAGTTCTCAGTTATTAAGTTCTTCTCAAAATTTTTCTTCAAACAAAACATTCCTCAGAGAACATTTCTTTATGCAAGAGGAAGTATATGTTCATATGGAATTTCTTCAAGAAGTGCAATTATTAAGTCTCATAAGTTCCCATTCATTTCACAAACTTGGCAGTATATTATATATAGTAATAATCGTGAAGTTCACTCTATATTAATGATAAAAATCATATATTCCAGTAACAGTACTGTATTGTACTGCTGTCTGCCCTTGCTTTCCCTAATTTGGTTAAAATTACAATATCTGTTGCACAAAAGGATAAAATGAGAAAAATGAAAAAAATAGTTTGAAAAAAAAAACTGCGTGAAGAGAAGAGGAGACAGAGGAGAGATGAAGATATAGAAGAATACCTTTTAAGAAACAGAGGCTCAGATTTATACTCTGTTTGCACCAAATCAGCGTCATTTGTTTTTCCACAAATTTGGAGCAAACCTAACTTCATATTTATACTTTGGCGCTAGACACATCTAGCGACAAAGTTTTTGAGTTAAAGTCATTTTTTGCTTGTGGGAAACTATCTTGTGCCAATGAGATGCAAGGTGGGCATTCCCACGCAAACAATGACTTTATGGCCTTAACGCCATA
Source organism: Pleurodeles waltl (assembly GCF_031143425.1). Lineage (NCBI taxonomy): Eukaryota > Metazoa > Chordata > Amphibia > Caudata > Salamandridae > Pleurodeles > Pleurodeles waltl. The sequence goes on from NC_090450.1 coordinate 468,374,217, forward strand.
TGTATTCCCCTGTGCTCAAATCACGTACGACGGGTGGGGGACTTGAATAATGGTGCTAAGCTTGCTTAGTGCCATTATCTAACCCCTGGGTCAGGGCAGGCGTTAGGGGACCTGTGGGCCTATTTCCATGGTCAGAGACCCTGGAATGGCCCACAGGTGCCCTTCCCCAGCCCCAAGGACACCCACACCATAGGGACACCAGAGGATGGGGGGACCCCATCCCAGGTAAGTAAGGTAAGTACAAGTAAGTATTTTCATTTTTTTTAAAGTGCCGTAGGGGGAGCCTAACATGGGGCCCCCTGCATGGCACTGGGCCAAATGGCCAGGCCCAGGGGACATACATCCCCTAGGCCTGGCCATTGGGGTGGTGGGCATGACTCCTGTCTTTACTAAGACAGGAGTCATGTCCATGGTGGTTGTAAGTTAAAAAAAATGGCACTAGTCTGGTTAGAGCCATTTCTATGCTACTAACCAGACTAGCGTCATCCTTTGACACACAACCTCCTGTCCCCCCTACACCTCCCTCACCTGGGGCTTACCGCTGGCTACCTTCATTCCATAAATAAGATGCCCGGCCGGCTTCTTGGAATGGTGCTAGCTGGCGGTAAACTTTTTCATGCAAAACTGCATTAGTAAAGTTTTGCGTGAAAAAGTATAAATCAGGGTTAAAGAGTTCAAATATGGAGATTACATATACATTATTCAAAATTGTCCAATGCTTATTATAAAGTGCAAAACAACCATGCTTCTTATCACTATAATAACAGTTTAAATGTCATAATTGTGTTCAAAAAGGTGCATTTTTAGTTAAAAAATCTGACCAGCGCCCATTATAAAAATACTTGTCAAGCCACATGATCATTTATTTATCTTATTAAACATAACCTATTATAAAATGCAAAATGATAATTATACTTATGAAGAAGCAAAAAATTCAAATAGAAAAGTTACAAATACATTGTTCAAAAGTGAGCAATGCTTACTATAAAGTGCAAAACAGTAATACTTCTTAACATTATAGCAGCAATTCAGGTATCCTAATTCTTTTTTTCTGTTCACGAAAAAGTGAACAGTGCCTGTTGAAAAGTAACTATCAGACCAACTGATCATTATTTAACCGACTCCTAATCGATACCTGTTATACAGTGCAAAACAATGATGATACTTTAAAAGAAGCAAGAAATTTCAAATATAAAGGTTAACAATGCATTATTCAAAAGTGACATATGCCGATAATAAAGTGCAAATCTGCAACGCTTCTTGACATCATGGTAGCAATTCAAGTCTTCCTAATTTCATTGAAGAAAGTGAAAAATGCCTATTGTAGATTACCCACCAAGCCACTTGATAATTATTAAACTTATTATGAAACCAACTCCTATGCCTTATCAATTATCATTCAATACAGCATTACACCAATCTCCTCCTCTTATACACCCTAAATGGGGCAACCACCACCCATTATAACATGATTGTCACTTATAAGAACACATGATGTTCAGCATGATAATTTAATCCCCATGGGATCTCCGTGTGAAAATGCATTATCCATTTAGATTCGGGCTGCCTCAAAGAACGTTCACGGTTTCCTCCTCTTGGTTTCTTGTTAATAAGTTGAATACCATAATAATATAGCCCTGACACATTTACACCATGGCTCTCCCAGATGTGTTTAGCAATTGTATATGTCATATCTTTATTTTGCACTGCTCTAAGGTGTTGCAATTTTCTGAGTTTCAACTTGTTAATAGTACTCCCTACATATAAAATATCTAATCAGTGATGGTCACCACTCGGTAGTTATAATGAGGATCGCATTTTCATAGGAAAATCATTTTTGGTTTTCGTAATTATGTTGGTGCCATTTGATGAATTTTCACAAAAAAATTCCCCCAAAAAGTTCTTCCACCTCATCTCCTTCCTGGAAGGTTTTGGCGTGATCTGTTAAGTGGGGCGTTAGAAAAAGAAGATGGGTCCCAAAACGCATATTCTCCATTGATTTTGTCATAGGAACCTTAGACACAGCTACAGCCCAAACCGCCTAGTAGATGTATACCAAATTTGGCAGAATGCTAGATCTTGGTCCAGAAAGAGTGCTTTTTCTGATTTGGTGTGAAACCGTTCAGTAGTTTTTGAACAAATGATGCTCAAATGATTTGTACATCTAGGGATGCAGAAGTTTGCCTATCCAACAGATCTCAAGCTGAGATCTGATTGGCTGCCACCATATGAACTATGAAAAGGTGGCACCCTCTTAGGACTCAGAACTCATTCCTAAAAAAAGCAAAAAAGACATAGGGACAGTATATGGATAACCTGACCCTCTAGGCGGCCTGGGGCCAAAACATTTTTTTACATTTTGCAGTAAATTCACATAGGATCCTCAAGCCACAGTTAAAAGAAACAAAAGCATGTGCTCCCATGTAGTAAAACAAATAACCCCCAGGAAATTGCCAGGGCTCGGGGGGAGTAGCATGGCCCCCCCTTTCCAAGTCTTTAAGCTGCCCCAGTGACCCCATCCCCTGGGATTGATATTTTAATGAAGGTGAGGGGGACTGTATTGCTCCATTTCCCGATTCCAAAAGGCCAAGGGTATATTTGCCCCTGACCTGATATCTTTGTAAAGGGGAGGGGGCATGGAGCCCCCTTCAGCAAGCCTCTAAGCTTCTAGGAGGCCCTGGGACCCTATCCCCCGGCAGAAATGATAAAAAGGGGAAGGGTGCCACATGGTCAATCCCAACCCTTTAAAACCCTTTAAAAGCCCGAGGGACCCCATCACTTGGACCCAGATCAAGTACTCCATCCCGACAGCCCACCCCTGAAATACAGTAGTCTGCCAGCATGTAACTGCCAGCATGTGACTAACATGGTTTCTTCATAAATAGGAGCAAATGTGACTTCCCTGCTTGCAGAAGTGTGGGCAGGTAAGGCAAGTCTGCCCCCATCTGGCGGGAGACTTTAAATATGCCCCTGTCAGCTGGGAGTAGACTTTTCTTGTGTTTCCCTGTCTGCCCTCCCCGGTTGGCAGTGGGGTAAACCCCTATAATGAAGGAAGGGACCAAGAGACGGTGCCCCTGGGGCCTAAAAATGCTCAGGGAGGGTTGGCTGTGTTGCACCCTCCCTATTTTATTATCATGTAACCCAGGGGTATGGAGACTCTGGTTGACCAAAGGGCCTGGCTAAGTGCTGTTCGCAGACTGGGGATGGCTGCCTGGGGAGGGTGGGACGCAAAGCCTGGCTGCATGATAGGCCCTGTGGCCAACTTCCTGCTACACATCAGCAAAGACCAGGTGCAGCATGGGGTTTGACTGCCTGCATATTTATGGAATGGTGCAAGCTGGCACAAAGGGTAGGCTAGCGTAAAAAAAGATGACGTTAGCCGGGTGGGGGTGGTGTTATGGGAGAAGGGAGTTTTGCACCAAAACATTACGTTAGGCAGGTTAGAGTAAAAATGAAAAATGACTCTAACCAGCCTAGCGTCATTTTCTGATGCAAAGCCATGCATACCACATGACTCCTGTCTTAAAAAAGACAAGAGTCATGCCCACCACCTCAATGGCCAGCACAGGGTCCCCTAGGCATGGCTATTGCACCCAATGCCATGTAGAGGGCCCATTTCAGACCCCCACAATGGCACTTTAAAAAAAATACTTACCTGTACTTACCTATACTTACCTAGGATGGGGTCCACCATCCTCCGCTGTTCCTCTGGTGTGGGTTGGCGTGTCCCTGGGGCCTGGCGAGGGCACCTGTGGGATTATTCCACGGTGTTCCACTATGGAAATAGACCCACAGGTCCCTTAATTCCTGCCCTGACCCAGGCGTTAAATCATGGTGCAAAGCAAGCTTTGCACCATTATTTGACCACTCCTAGCCCTGTGCGTGATTTTAGCTCGGGGGATAAAAGTGACGCTAAGGCCATAGAGTAATTTTTTGCATGGGAACACCTACCCTCCATCTCATTGACGCAAGGTAGGTTTCTATATCCCAAAAATGACTTTAACTCCATAACTTTGGCGCTAGACGGGTTTAGCGGCAAGTATAAATATGGAGTTAGCTTTGTACTGAATTTGCATAAAAAAATGACACGAATTTGGCGCAAAACATGTATAAATATGCCCCATGGTCCTAACTGTAACTACCTCCTGGTGATCGCCAGTAGGTAATATATATATATATATATATATATATATATATATATATATATATATATATATTTCTCATAATCCCCTAAGTCTCTTCTCATGCGGTCCAGTTACACTCCACAAGTCAGACGAAGACCACAGATGATGGCGGCACATTCAGATTCATTTTTAATACTTTATTTACTTTTGTGCACAAGTGGATCTCATTCCTGCATCATGGTGACGCGTTTCGGCTGTAGCATTCAACTGGCCATGAAAATGGAGAAAGTGCAGTGTAAGTGTAATTTAAAAAGAGTCACAATGCCCCTCTCATCATTTAACTTTAAGGAAACACACATGGGTACATTTATGGCTTTACAAATACATCAGCATCTTTAAGTTCTCAGTTATTAAGTTCTTCTCAAAATGTTTTCTTCAAACAAAACATTCCTCAGAGAACATTTCTTTATGCAAGAGGAAGTATATGTTCATATGGAATTTCTTCAAGAAGTGCAATTATTAAGTCTCATAAGTTCCCATTCATTTCACAAACTTGGCAGTATATTATATATAATAATAATCGTGAAGTTCACTCTATATTAATGATAAAAATCATATATTCCAGTAACAGTACTGTATTGTACTGCTGTCTGCCCTTGCTTTCCCTAATTTGGTTAAAATTACAATATCTGTTGCACAAAAGGATAAAATGAGAAAAATGAAAAAAATAGTTTGAAAAAAAAAACTGCATGAAGAGAAGAGGAGACAGAGGAGAGATGAAGATATAGAAGAATACCTTTTAAGAAACAGAGGCTCAGATTTATACTCTGTTTGCACCAAATCAGCGTCATTTTTTTTCTTCACAAATTTGGAGCAAACCTAACTTCATATTTATACTTTGGCGCTAGACACATCTAGCGACAAAGTTTTTGAGTTAAAGTCATTTTTTGCTTTTGGGAAACTATCTTGTGCCAATGAGATGCAAGGTGGGCATTCCCACGCAAACAATGACTTTATGGCCTTAACGCCATATGTATTCCCCTGTGCTCAAATCACATACGACGGGTGGGGGACTTGAATAATGGTGCTAAGCTTGCTCAGTGCCATTATCTAACCCCTGGGTCAGGGCAGGCGTTAGGGGACCTGTGGGCCTATTTCCATGGTCAGAGACCCTGGAATGGCCCACAGGTGCCCTTCCCTAGCCCCAAGGACACCCACACCATAGGGACACCAGAGGATGGGGGGACCCCATCCCAGGTAAGTAAGGTAAGTACAAGTAAGTATTTTCATTTTTTTTAAAGTGCCGTAGGGGGAGCCTAACATGGGGACCCTGCATGGCACTGGGCCAAATGGCCAGGCCCAGGGGACATACATCCCCTAGGCCTAGCCATTGGGGTGGTGGGCATGACTCCTGTCTTTACTAAGACAGGAGTCATGTCCATGGTGGTTGTAAGTTAAATAAAATGGCACTAGTCTGGTTAGAGCCATTTCTATGCCTCTAACCAGACTAGCGTCATCCTTTGACACACAACCTCCTGTCCCCCCTACACCTCCCCCACCTGGGGCTTACCGCTGGCTACCTTAATTCCATAAATAAGATGCCCGGCCGGCTTCTTGGAATGGTGCTAGCTGGCGGTAAACTTTTTCATGCAAAACTGCATTAGTAATGTTTTGCGTGAAAAAGTATAAATCAGGGTTAAAGAGTTCAAATATGGAGATTACATATACATTATTCAAAAGTGTCCAATGCTTATTATAAAGTGCAAAACAACCATGCTTCTTATCACTATAATAACAGTTTAAATGTCATAATTGTGTTCAAAAAGGTGCATTTTTAGTTAAAAAAACTGACCAGCGCCCATTATAAAAATACTTGTCAAGCCACATGATCATTTATTTATCTTATTAAACATAACCTATCATAAAATACAAAATGATAATTATACTTATGAAGAAGCAAAAAATTCAAATAGAAAAGTTAGAAATACATTGTTCAAAAGTGAGCAATGCTTACTATAAAGTGCAAAACAGTAATACTTCTTAACATTATAGCAGCAATTCAGGTATCCTAATTCTTTTTTTCTGTTCACGAAAAAGTGAACAGTGCCTGTTGAAAAGTAACTATCAGACCAACTGATCATTATTTTACCGACTCCTAATCGATACCTGTTATACAGTGCAAAACAATGATGATACTTTAAAAGAAGCAAGAAATTTCAAATATAAAGGTTAACAATACAATATTCAAAAGTGACATATGCCTATTATAAAGTGCAAATCTGCAACGCTTCTTGACATCATGGTAGCAATTCAAGTCTTCCTAATTTCATTGAAGAAAGTGAAAAATGCCTATTGTAGATTACCCACCAAGCCACTTGATAATTATTAAACTTATTATGAAACCAACTCCTATGCCTTATCAATTATCATTCAATACAGCATTACACCAATCTCCTCCTCTTATACACCCTAAATGGGGCAACCACCACCCATTATAACATGATTGTCACTTATAATAACACATGATGTTCAGCATGTTAAAATGCATTATCCATTTAGATTCGGGCTGCCTCAAAGAACGTTCACGGTTTCCTCCTCTTGGTTTCTTGTTAATAAGTTGAATACCATAATAATATAGCCAAGACACATTTACACCATGGCTCTCCCTGTTTAGCAATTGTATATGTCATATCTTTATTTTGCACTGCTCTAAGGTGTTGCAATTTTCTGAGTTTCAACTTGTTAATAGTACTCCCTACATATAAAATATCTAATCAGTGATGGTCACCACTTGGTAGTTATAATGAGGATCGCATTTTCATAGGAAAATCATTTTTGGTTTTCGTAATTATGTTGGTGCCATTTGATGAATTTTCACAAAAAAAATCCCCAAAAAGGTTCTTCCACCTCATCTCCTTCCTGGAAGGTTTTGGCGTGATCTGTTAAGTGGGGGGTTAGAAAAAGAAGAGGGGTCCCAAAACGCATATTCTCCATTGATTTTGTCATAGGAACCTTAGACACAGCTACAGCCCAAACCGCCTAGTAGATTTATACCAAATTTGGCAGAATGCTAGATCTTGGTCCAGAAAGAGTGCTTTTTGTAATTTGGTGTGAAACCGTTCAGTAGTTTTTTAACAAATGATGCTCAAATGATTTGTACATCTAGGGATGCAGAAGTTTGCCTATCCAACAGATCTCAAGCTGAGATCTGTTTGGCTGCCACCATATGAACTATGAAAAAGTGGCACCCATCTTAGGACTCAGAACTCATTCCTAAAAAAAGCAAAAAAGACATAGGGACAGTATATGGATACCCTGACCCTCTAGGTGGCCTGGGGCCAATTTTTTTTAAACATTTTGCAGTAAATTCACATAGGATCCTCGAAGCCACAGTTAAAAGAAACAAAAGCATGTGCTCCCATGTAGTAAAACAAATACCCCCCAGGAAATTGCCAGGGCTCGGGGGGAGTAGCATGGCTCCCCCTTCCCAAGTCTCTAAGCTGCCCCAGTGACCCCATCCCCTGGGATTGATATTTTAATGAAGGTGAGGGGGACTGTATTGCTCCATTTCCCGATTCCAAAAGGCCAAGGGTATATTTGCCCCTGACCTGATATCTTCGTAAAGGGGAGGGGGCATGGAGCCCCCTTCAGCAAGCCTCTAAGCTTCTAGGAGGCTCTGGGACCCTATCCCCCGGCAGAAATGATAAAAAGGGGAAGGGTGCCACATGGTCCATCCCAACCCTTTAAAACCCTTTAAAAGCCCCAGGGACCCCATCACTTGGACCCAGATCAAGTACTCCATCCCGACAGCCCACCCCTGAAATACAGTAGTCTGCCAGCATGTAACTGCCAGCATGTGACTGAACATGGTTTCTTCATAAATAGGAGCAAACGTGACCTCCCTGCTTGCAGAAGTGTGGGCAGGTAAGGCAAGTCTGCCCCCATCTGGCGGGAGACTTTAAATATGCCCCTGTCAGCTGGGAGTAGACTTTTCTTGTGTTTCCCTGTCTGCCCTCCCCGGTTGGCAGTGGGGTAAACCCCTATAATGAAGGTAGGGATCAAGAGACGGTGCCCCTGGGGCCTAAAAATGCTCAGGGAGAGTTGGCTGTGTTGCACCCTCCCTATTTTATTGTCATGTAACCCAGGGGTATGGAGACTCTGGTTGACCAAAGGGCCTGGCTAAGTGCTGTTCGCAGACTGGGGATGGCTGCCTGGGGAGGGTGGGACGCAAAGCCTGGCTGCATGATAGGCCCTGTGGCCAACTTCCTGCTACACATCAGCAAAGACCAGGTGCAGCATGGGGTTTGACTGCCTGCCTAGGGATGGACACAAGGTCATGTACACCGTGTGTAAAGCCAACCTACCCACTGCATATGGCCTTCGCCCTTGTATGCTTCAGAGGCTTGACAAGAGGGCCTCTGGGAAACCTCCCTGCTGACAACTAGCCCCATGCCATGTATGGAATGGAAATGCACTAATATAGCAGTAAGCTATATTTTTACTCAGAAAGCTTGCCTTTTGTATTATGGTGAAATGAATGTTTAAAATCTATCTATCCATCTATCTCTCTATAAATATATATGTATATACATATATTTATTTGAGTTGGCTACTTCCTTGATGCCGTTTGATGAATCTTCTTCACATTTTCAAAAAAAGTGTCAAGTTGGCTCTTGTTGTGCATGGAAAGATTAAGGGTATTCTGTCAAATAGGGGTTGAGAAAATTGGGATCAAAACAGTGTGTTTCCCATGTTAATTCCCATAGACTCATATGACATGCATGCAGTCCAAACCACTAGATGGGATTACACAAATTTAGCAGAAAGGAAGCTTTTGGTCAGCAGATCACCCCCTTTTTTGGTGTAAATCCGTTCATCAGTTTAAGAGAAATTAAAGGAAATCCAAATTTGTATATCTAGGGTTCAACAACTTTGCAAATACTCCTGATCTTGTGCAGAGGTTCACCCAGGAAGTGTTGGCAGCCATTTTGGGACTCGGCTTCAACTGAGTCCCCCAAAAATCTGAAAAAAACCCAGGGGACCACCATCTACCTGGGGTTACAATAATATAATATGCGGGGGCTGCGTAGACCACCTCCCTACAGCCAAATGTCAAAAATGTTTGGGGGACGCGTAGACCCCCCCAAGCCCTGGGGACTGTTGCCTTCTCATGGCTACAATATCAAATGAGGTGGGGGTCCGTGTGGCCCTGGCGACCACCACCTCCTCAGGGCCAAATAGAAATAAAAAAAGGGGGAGCCATATATGGCCCTCGAGACTGACACCCATCAGGGCCAGCTACTGCTACCTCCCAAGGTGCCAATCCTTGGGAGGTAGCTGCTTGCCTTTGCTTGGCTGGAGCTGTAACAGCATCCACTAAGTAAAAACAAACACCCCACTTTCAGCAAGTGGGAGCTTTTGAAAATGCTCCCCCTTGCTGAAAGCTGAGACTTTGGAGGTCATTCCAACCCTGGCGGTCGGTGTTAAAGCGGCGGCAAAACCGCCAACAGGCTGGCGGTAAAAAAAATGCAATTCTGACCCTGGCGGAAACCGCCAACAGAGACCGCCACTTTAACACACCGCCCGCCACGGCGGGACAAACAAACAGTGCGGCGGTCACCGCCAACAGACAGGCGGGAGACAATGTACCGCCCACCCTATCACAACCCACCAATCCGCCACCTTTTCCGGGGCGGTAGCCCCGCCGATAAAAACAGGCGGAAACAGACATTTCAAACAGAAAACGCTCACCTCCATACACCCCATGAGGAATCTGGACAGCATGGAACCCGAACTCCACATCCTACCAGCCATTGTCTTCCTGCTCCTCTACCAGGAGCACGAACGCCGGCGCAGAAGACAACGGTGAGTACTGCACCTACGACACAGGGGAGGGGGGAGGAGAAAATATTACGGGGACACACATACGCGACACACCCACCCCCACCCTCACCCACTACAATACACACATCAATGCATAGCAATACATCACAGTTACCCCCCCAAACCCCCAGGAAGAATGCAAAGACAAAAGGAAATGATTATAAATTTAGAATTATATTGTAAGACTGAGTATAAAATATATCACACATCAATAACTTTATATACATAAATTGTCCAGTCCGATATGTGTATCAGCCATTGTTCGTGGGCCACTGGGCCAAAACCCATGGGCAAAGCCCAAACAGGATACCTGCCTCCAACGGAGAGAACACTGCAGGGGCATCAGATAGGAAAACTACAGGCACCTCAGGGGGAAGGGAAGGGGGGGCACCTCAGCCAGATGAGTCCACTACGCCAGATCCACGAGGGGCCTCCATGGCCACTGTGCCATCCTGGGGAGTGCAAAGCCACAGTCTCTCAAGTCTCTACAGTGGGTGGGTTGCCCACTGTGCCATCCTGGGGAGTGCAAAGCCACAGTCTCTCAAGTCTCTACAGTGGGTGGGTTGCTCACTGTGCCATCCTGGGGAGTGCAATGCCACAGTCTCTCAAGTCTCTACACTGGGTGGGTTGCCCACTAGACCATCCTGGGGAGTGCAAAGCCACAGTCTCTCAAGTGGATAACAGTCTCCACTGGTACTGGAGGGGGACTAGTGCCCAGAGTGCTTCGTGCAGCCCTGCCCGACACAGATGCGGGCCTGCCCCTTCCGCCAATGGGCCAGCGGTTCTTGAGATGAAGGGCCCAGTTCAGCGGTGCTTGAGACCGCGGTGCCCAGCGGAGCAGTGCTTGAGATGAAGGGCCCAGTTCAGCGGTTCTTGAGACGGCGGTGCCCAGCGGAGCAGTGCTTGAGATGAAGGGCCCAGCGCAGCGGTTCTTGAGACGGCGGTGCCCAGCGGAGCGGTGCTTGAGATGAAAGGCCCAGCAGAGCAGTGCTTGAGATGAAGGGCCCAGCAGAGCAGTGCTTGAGATGAAGGGCCCAGTTCAGCGGTTCTTGAGACGGCGGTGCCCAGCAGAGCAGTGCTTGAGACGGCAGTGCCCAGCGGAGCGGTGCTTGAGACGGCGGTGCCCAGCGGAGCAGTGCTTGAGATGAAGGGCCCAGCTCAGCGGTTCTTGAGACGGCGATGCCCAGCGGAGCGGTTCTTGAGACAGCAGTGCCCAGCAGAGCAGTGCTTGAGATGAAGGGCCCAGCGCAGCGGTTCTTGAGACGGCGTTGCCCAGCGGAGCGGTGCTTGAGATGAAGGGCCCAGTGCAGCGGTTCTTGAGACGGCGGTGCCCTGTTCAGCGGTGCTTGAGACGGCGGTGCCATGTTCAGCGGTGCTTGAGACGGCGGTGCCCTGTTCATCAGTGCATGAGATGAAGGGCCCAGTTCAGCGGTGCTTGAGACGGCGGTGCCCTGTTCAGCGGTGCATGAGGTGAAGGGCCTAGTTCAGCGGTGCTTGAGACGGCGGTGCCCTGTTCAACGGTGCATGAGATGAAGGGCCCAGTTCAGTGGTGCTTGAGACGGCGGTGCCCTGTTCAGCGGTGCATGAGATGAAGGGCCCAGTTCAGCGGTGCTTGAGACGGCGGTGCCTTGTTCAGCGGTTCTTGAGACGGCGGTGCCCAGCGGAGCGGTGCTTCAGACGGCGGTGCCCAGCGGAGCGGTGCTTGAGATGAAGGGCCCAGCGGAGCAGTGCTTGAGAGGAAGGGCCCAGCGGAGCAGTGCTTGAGATGAAGGGCCCAGTTCAGCGGTTCTTGAGACGGCGGTGCCCAGCGGAGCAGTGCTTGAGATGAAGGGCCCAGCGCAGCGGTTCTTGAGACGGCGGTGCCCAGCGGAGCGGTGCTTGAGATGAAGGGACCAGCGCAGCGGTTCTTGAGACGGCGGTGCCCTGTTCAGCGGTTCTTGAGACGGCAATGCCATGTTCAGCGGTGCTTGAGACGGCGGTGCCCTGTTCAGCGGTGCATGAGATGAAGGGCCCAGTTCAGCGGTGCTTGAGACGGCGGTGCCCTGTTCAGCGGTGCATGAGATGAAGGGCCCAGTTCAGCGGTGCTTGAGACGGCGGTGCCCTCTTCAGCGGTGCATGAGATGAAGGGCCCAGTTCAGCGGTGCTTGAGACGGCGGTGCCCTGTTCAGCGGTGCATGAGATGAAGGGCCCAGTTCAGCGGTGCTTGAGACGGCGGTGCCCTGTTCAGCGGTGCCCTGTTCAGCGGTGCATGAGATGAAGGGCCCAGTTCAGCGGTGCTTGAGACGGCGGTGCCCTGTTCAGCGGTTCTTGAGACGGCGGTGCCCGGCGGAGCGGTGCTTGAGATGAGTGTCCTGGTCAGCGGATCAGGCCATGGCATGGATGTCACTCGCCACCTGACATGTGGCTGGCGGGGCCTTCCTGCCCATCTGTCTGGTGGCTTGCGGGGCCCTCCTGGGCTGCAGTACCGGGCCTGTGGGTGTCCTTCTGCCCACCTGGGACGTGGCTTGCGGGGCCCTCCTGGGCTGCAGTACCGGGCCTGTGGGTGTCCTCCTGCACACCTGGGATGGGGCTGGTGGGGTCCTCCTGGCCAGCTGGCCTGCTGCCGGACTTGTCGGGCGTGCTGCCCTTCCCACCCTTCCCTGTTCGCCTGTGGCCCTTTCCCACCTTTGGCGATGTGCCAGGTGGCACCCGACTACCTGCCGGAACAATGTACGGATTTTTGTCCCTGGTGTCTTTGGTCTCTCGCGCCGTGCACTGGCAATCTTCGGATGCTTTTCCGGGGGTGGGCTGGCCGTGCCTTGGCTCCTAGCTGAAATGGCTGCCCTTGAGGGTGGGGGACTCCACAGTCCATGGCAAACAGTCTTTACAGGTCCCGGTTTTGTGGTGGCTGAGGTGCTGATTGGAGTCTTATAAGATGGACGGGGTGGGGGAGTTGTTGGAAAGAGGTCAAGTTTGGAAAAGAAAAGCAATTTGGAAAGAGAGGGACGGGTAGGTGTAGTGGGTATGGGAGTGGAGGAAGAGGATGTGGTTGTTGGAGTGTGAAATCTGGTGTCTTCGGGTGCAGGTGCTTGGGCTGGAGGCTGTCGTGAGGTGGATGGCTGTTGGGTGGGTGGCTGCCTGCGTTTGTGTAGTTTGGAAGAGGGGGTGACAGACACACTGGGAGAGGACACAGGGGACGTGTAAATGGTAGTGGGGGTGGTGACTGCACGTGTGCGGAGTGTTCTGGTGGGTGTGCTGGTGATGGACGTAGTGGCTGAAGATGTTGTGCATGCAAGTGTGAGTGGAGACGTCACAGGGAGGGAGGAGGGAGACAAGGAGGAGGGGGACACAGTGGAGGCAGTGGGTGTTGGTATGTCTGCATGTGGATGTTGCTTGTGTGAATGCTTGTGTGATGTGTGGTGCTTATGTCTGGATGAGCTTCCCTTGGGTGTTGAGGTGTGTGCAGGCTGGTCTGATGGTGTGTCTGGGATAGGCAGAGGTACAGGGGATTGGGTCTGGGTGGAGGAAGTTGGAGGGGGGAGGCTAGAGACAGGGACAATGGCTGCGGTCAGTGCTGAGGCCAGAGCGTTGAACGATCGCTGATGGGCAGCCTGACCAGAATGAATGCCCTCCAGGTATGCATTACTCTGGTGCACCTCCCTTTCTACACCCTGGATGGCATTCAAAAGGGTAGACTGCCCAACAATGATGGTCCTCAGGAGGTCAATGACCTACTCACTGAGGGCAGCAGGGGTGACAGGGGCAGGGCCTGAGGTGCCTGGGGTGAAGGAGATGCCCACCTTCCTGGGTGAGCAGGCACGGGGCAAACGCTGAGGGGCTGCTGGGAGGGCGGTGCTGGTGCGCTGGGTGGCGGCTGTACCTGTTGTTGCGGGGGGCACGGATGTTGCCGCCACCACAAGGGAGCTCCCTTCAGAGGACAAGTCGCTGTCACTGACATCTGCACGAGTCCCCGCTGTGGAGCTCCCCTCGCCCTCCGTCCCACTGGTGTATTCGGACTCCGTTGCATGGCCCTCCAGGGCCATGTGGGATGCAGCTCCCTCGTGCTCCGATGCCACTTCTCCTCCGCCTGATGATGCTAATGCACACATGAACAGGAAGACCACAAAAAAGGGGGAGGGGGAGAAATAAAGACATGTTGAGTGCATGCATTGGCGACACCGTTGGCGGAGAGGACAGACACAGAAGCCCCCTGCACTACGCCGCGCACTTGGTGTCCACTACGCAATCCGTGGGACATGGCCTACAAGCCTATGGACGACAACTGCACACATAGATGACACAGGGCTTTGGATACCTGTACTTGGCACCCTACAGAGGTGGGGGGCGGGGGCAAAGGGCCATGCCTTACGGAGGGGCCTAGCCTACAGAAATCGCCCTGGCCTAGGGATACCTACAGCCCTCCTCCCCCACCCAGACACCTCCACTGCGCGCAAAGTCAGCAGAATGTATTTGTACTCACCCCCTTGTGTCTGATGTGATGTCCTCACGCACCCATCCAAATCGGGGTAGGCCACCGCCAGGATCCGGGACATCAGGGGGGTCAAATGTCGACTGGCACCCCTCCTACGTTGGGAGGCCATCCCCAGCTGAGCCTCCGCCGTCTTCCTGCTCCAGCGTCGGATGTGCTCCCACCTCTTCCGGCAGTGGGTGACCCGTCTGTTGTGGACCCCCAGGGTCCAGACGTCCTTGGCGATGGCACGCCAAATAGCGACTTTCTGGTGGGCGCTGACCTATGTGACATGTACAGGGAGAGAAAAATTGTCATCACCTTCTGCATGCTCGATGTGAGTGGCCCCCCATCCCCACCCTTGCCATGTGGCACATGCTCTCATCTGTCGTTTGATGCATGCCTCAATCACTCCCCTCCCCACCATCTTTCATCCACCCCACTCATCCCAGGCATTGCCCACTAAGCATGGTCCCTGTGTACTTACCTGTTGGTCTGGAGGACCGTAGAGTAGCGCATACTGGGGGAGGACCCCATCCACAAGTTTCTCCAACTCCTCCGCAGTAAAGGTAGGGGCCCTTTCCCCAGTCGCATGAGCCATTGTCTCTTCCAGACCGAGGTCACAGCAGCACTTGCAGTGTAGGTCCTCTCCTGTGGAAGATCAGGTATCGAGTGATTAAGCAGATAGAAAATGGCGGTCAAGCCCGCGGCGGTGCGTACCGCGACCGCCGGCGCACATCGTCATTGGCTCCTGAAACCCATAGGGTTCAATGTTAACCAATGCGGCTTTGCGCCGCGGTCTTCGACCGCCTACCGCCACGGTGTGCCATGCCAGCGCATTGACCTCACATCCCACTGTCGCACTTCACAGGTCAGGCAGCCGCCATTTCAAGGGCCCACATGGCTTAATTTGTACTGCGTCACACATACCTAGGCCTTGCATCAACACTCATACAAACCTTTCAATGCATTGGGAATCGTGTTATGTGCAAGCTGTGGTTACGTACCTGTGGGTTGATTGACTCTGTGCTCGCTGTTGTCCTTCATAGGCACCGTCCGCTGGGACATGCGAGGAGATGGAGGAATCTTCCCGTGTACAGACCGCTGGTGGACCTGTCGACAATGGAGGAATGACATGTCATACTGACATACAGGCTTGACCAAGCCACTATACAGGAACTGTGTGCCCAGCTGGAGCCAGACCTGATGTCACCCATCCGCCAACCCACAGGGATCCCCCCTCTAGTGCAGGTGCTGTCAGTAATCCATTTCTTAGCAAGTGGGTCTTTTCAAACAACAGTGGCCATATCATCAGGCATGTCCCAGCCCATGTTTTCCAACGTGTTGTCCAGAGTGTTGTCTGCCCTGCTCAAACACATGAGGAGCTACATAATTTTCCCTGAGGTGGGGGATTTGGTTACAGTGAAAGGAGACTTCTATGCCCTTGGACATATTCCCAACATCATTGGTGCCATTGATGGGACACATGTTGCTTTGGTCCCCCCCAGCAGGAGTGAACAGGTTTACAGGAACAGGAAGAGTTATCATTCCATGAATGTTCAGATGGTGTGTTTGGCTGACCAGTACATCTCCCATGTTAATGCCAAGTTCCTTGGCTCAGTGCATGACGCCTACATCCTGCGGAATAGCAGCATCCCGTATGTGATGGGTCAACGCCAGAGGTGTGGCTATTAGGGGACTTGGTTACCCCAACCTGTCATGGCTATTGACCCCAGTGAGGAATCCCAGGACAAGGGCAGAGGAACGGTACAATGAGGCCCATGGGCGGACTAGGAGGGTGATCAAGCGAACGTTAGGCCTCCTGAAGGCCAGGTTCAGGTGCCTCCATATGACTGGTGGATACCTAATGTACTCACCAAAGAAGGTGTGCCAGATCATCGTGGCCTGCTGTATGCTTCACAACCTGGCTTTGCGACGCCAGGAGCCTTTTCTGCAGGAGGATGGTCCAGATGGTGGTGTTGTAGCAGCTGTGGAGCCTGTGGAGAGTGAAGAGGAGGAAGCCGAAGAGGACGACATAGAGAACAGGAACACAGTAATACAGCAGTATTTTCAATGAAACACAGGTAAGAGTACACACCGGCATATTACATTTACTTAAAGACTCCTACCTCTCTACTGTCTGACTTTTTCCCCCAGTGTATGGTAACTGTGTTGTGACTTTCCCTTCCGTTTTCAGAGATGTGGGCCCCTCTGCGTGACATCTGCTTTGTTTCCCCCGTGGACTACAGCTGTAGGACAGCGGTTTGTTGGCATCACAATGTGAATGAACATTTTGGCACGGTCATGTCTAATACATTTGTTCTAAATCACAGCCAGACTCCAGATTGTTTTGTGCAATAAGTGTGTTCATTCAAGTGATCTAAATTGGATGGGTGGTTGCAAATCGGTGAGGGGTGATGGTGGAGACTATCAGTATCACAGGTGCATTGTCCAAATGCCTGTGGGAAGTGGAGCAGGGGCAGTTTAAGGTTGGACAGGGTGACAATGTGGGACAGTGGGATGACAATCAGGGCGGTATCCTTTGCTGGCGGGGGTCTTGACATCTTACTCTGTCTTCTTCCTGGATCTCAGGGCCCGCTTGCAGGGTGGTTCTCCTTCTGCAGGGGGTGGGGTTCTGGTGGCCTGTTGGTCTTGTGTCGGGGCCTCCTGTCCACTAGCGCCGACGGAGGTGGTAGGCAGTTCTTGGTCCATGCTAGTGTCAGGGGCCCTTTGAGATGCCAAAGTGTCCCGCAATGTGGTGACTACCTCATTCAGGGCCACTACGATGGTACCCATGGCAGAACTGATGTTTCTTAGTTCCTCCCTGAACCCCATATACTGTTGCTCCTGCAGAAGCTGGATCTCCTGAAACCTGGCCAGGACCGTCGCCATCGTCTCCTGGGAGTGGTGGTATGCTCCCATGATGGAGGAGAGGGCCTCGGGGAGAGCAGGTTCCCTGGGCCTGTCCCCCCCCCTTTCGCACAGCAGCCCTCCAAGTTCCCCTTTTTCCATGGGCCTCTGTCCCCTGGACCGTGTGCCCACTTCCACTGCCCCCAGGTCCCTGTTGTTGTTGGGGTGTTGGGTTAGCCTGGGTTCCCTGTAGTGGTGGACACACCGCTGATTGACATGTCCTGGGGACAGAGGTATGGGCCTGC
Organism: Pleurodeles waltl; assembly: GCF_031143425.1. NCBI lineage: Eukaryota > Metazoa > Chordata > Amphibia > Caudata > Salamandridae > Pleurodeles > Pleurodeles waltl. The sequence continues at coordinate 468,391,826 of NC_090450.1, forward strand.
TGGGTGGGTGCTGTGCTGGTGTTTCCAGAGGGGGGAAGGTCTGCTGTGGCCTGTGGCTGTGTGAGGGGAACCGACTGTCCCGAGGTCCCCGATGGACCGGGCTGGTCATCTAGATCCAGGGAGACAGAGCTGCTGTCCTCACTGTGGGCCTCTTCTGGGGGTGGAGTGGACATTTGTGGACCCTCCTGCTCGGTGACCTGGCGTTCGGGTCCTGCAGGGGTATAAAAGTATGGTTATTGCTTCTGTGTGTGCCATAGCATGCAATGGGTGGGTGCCCGTGTACCCCAGTGCTGGCATTCCTTTGTGGGGGCTGTTGTGACAGTGGTTTGGGGGGGGTTGTATGTGTATGTGCAGTGGGCATGCTTAGGTGATGGGTGTCCATGCTTTGTGGACACATGCAGGGCTAGGTGTTGGGATGGGTGGGTTGTGATGGTGAGACATTTGCAAGGAGTAGGTGTGATGGGGTGGGGGTGAGGGTGGGGGTATGAGTTGGCATGCAGGTGGGGTGGGGGGGATGAAGTAGTGAAGATGAGACTTACCAGAATCCATACCTCCAGCTACTCCTGCAAGGCCCTCAGGATGCAGGATGTTCAAGACCTGCTCCTCCCATGTTGTAAATTCTGGGGGAGGAGGTGGGGGTCCGCCACCAGTCCGCTGCACCGCAATGTTGTGCCTGGATACCATGGAACGCACCTTCCCCCGTAGGTCGTTCCAACTCTTCCTGATGTTGTCCCGATTTCTTGGGTGCTGTCCCACTGCGTTGACCCTGTCCACTATTCTGCTCCATAGCTCCATCTTCCTGGTAATGGTGGTGTGCTGCACCTGTGCCCCGAACAGCTGTTGCTCTACTCGTACAATTTCCTCCACCATGACCCTGAGTTCATCATCAGAGAACCTGGGGTGTCTTTGCGGTGCCATGGGGTGGTGTGGGTGATGTGTAGGGTGGATTGTGTGGTGCTAAGTGTGGTGATATGTATTGTTGTGTTGTGTGAAGTGCGTGCAAATATTGCTGGGTGACAGTGAATTGGGCGTCTGGGTGCTCGGATGACTTTTCTCGGTGCGTGTTCACGAATCTCTAGGAGTGGAGGTTTGTGGGTGATGTGGGTGTGTATTTTATATTGTAATGGGTGTGTGGGAGTGGTGTTTGTATGTCTATCAGGTGTGTGTATTTTGAATTGTCCAATGTGGTAGTGTTTTGTACAAGTGTGTGTATTTTGAGCGCGGCGGTGTGTACCGCCAATGGAATACCGCCGCGTGGATTCGTGTGTCGTGATAGTGTGGGCGTATTTCTGTTGGCGTGACGGTGGAGGTTTGGTCATCGCCAGTCTCTCGCTGCCCTTTGGTGTGGCAGACTTTTGTGGATGTCTATATTTTGGCGGTTTGCCTGTTGTGGGTCAGAATGACCGTGGCGGTTTACCGTGGCCGCGGCGGTGTTATGGCGGTCTTCTGAACGGCGGTAAGCGCCTTTTACCACCGAGGTTGGAATGACCACCTTTATCTCTTTCCCTGCCCGCAGACATGCATGCAGGGAAAGAGATGAAAGTATTACTCTCAAATTTACTGCAGCTCCCTGAATGCAGGAGCAATTCCGGCTCCTTTTGGAGCCCAGCTAGGACAGTGGGGGCCTTGAGGCTACACCCATGGTCCTGACACTTTTTCTCTCTCTTCCATCTCATAATGGATGGATGAGAGAGAGAGAGAGAGAGAGAGAGAGAGAGAGAGAGAGAGAGAGAGGGAGGAAGATTGTTATTGCAATGGTCTTTCGATACAATGGTTTCAAAGTGGCACACTATCATAATGTTTGATATGAATGTTAAAATTATGTTTTGATTCACAACAGAACAGAGTCATCTCCGGCTTACTGGTAAAGCTTTTGGACTGTCACTCAGTAGATTCAAGGTTCAAAGTTGGTATCTCACGGCAGAGTACCTGTTTATTTACTTGAGATTTTTCTGTTAAACATTCTACGTATTTTTCCCATCACTATCTGTAGATTGAATGTCATAGAGATGTCTGGACAATGCCTAGTAAGGAGTCACCTGTGGCCTAGTGGTTAAATTCTCAGCCCCTTCCATGGAAGTTTGAGGGTTACAATCTAGGTGTCAGTTGTCATTTCTCAGCATTAAATTATTTTCAACTTCAAATATTTAAGGTGCATACAGAAAGGTGATCTCACTCTTTTTACTTGTCAAATACATTTGTTTTCAATTTGTCTTGACATTTCTCATTCTAAGTGGTACTGGGTTGGATGGTTATATGTACTTGGCTACAGCCATGCACAGTTTCTTTATCAGTAATTTTACAACAGATCTTACAGTGATATTACCATTTATGTTATAAAAGATGTTATGAGTGCTGTAGTATCTGGGGTAATTAGCAGTGCATGGTGAGGGTGTGAGCTGTAGTTACCTTATGGCACAAATTAGAGTTACTCTTAACTCTAACAGTTGAATTTCACCCCTGTAACCTTTGGTTTCCGTAAATTACTTTCTATGTTTTTATAAAATTCAATTTCCTAACTATGATGTCCCTGTAACCTTTGTTATTTTCAGTGAATTTCTATGTTTTTTTAACGTAAAGTAATTAATATTCCTACACATAAATCCAATCACTGCCATGCACAGCCTTCAGCTATGGCCAGACCTTGCGGTCACCCCTCTGTAACCACTCAGCCCCACCTTCGTCGGATTGGGTCTCAGCACCAGTTGAAAGGAAAGAATCCACAGCAGATCTGCAGTTCCACCTTTAAATGTTTTTTTGTATTTTTTGTATTTTTTATTTTGTTCTCGAGGACCTCAGGGGAGCCTCAAAGCTACCATGGTCCCAGCCAGCTCCTGTCAGTTTTAAATAGCAGCTCCCTGCTTGCAGGAGCAATGATTTGATTCCTTTAACTGCATGCATGTTAACTTGTATGGAAAGAGATGATAATAATGCCTCCTTGTTTGCAGTTGTGGTTTGACCATGTGGTTTGCAGCCATTGTATTCATCTAGCTAGTGTCCTTTTGTCACAGGCTTGCAGATGTTCTTTGTTTACCATGCCTTCTTGCTCTTTGTTGTTGTTTGACCATGTGGCTGGCAGCGATTTTGTACATTCAGCCAGTGTGTCTTTGACATAGGCTTGCATGGGTTCTTCTTTGTTCCCCATGCCTCCTGGCTCTTTGCTGTTGTTGTTGAACCATGTGGCTTGGAGACCAATTTCTGCATCCAGCCAGTGTCCTTTGGCCATAGCCATGCATGTGTTCCTTGTTTGCCATGCCTACTTATTAGTGTGTTACCATGTGGCTCTAGCCATGTGCACTTGTGCTCTACGCTCCATCAGTCCTGTATTTTAAAGCTAGGTGCTGTTCACCTTAGAGTGTCCGGTTACCTCTGCCTCAGCCTTTCCTCCATTCTCCTAACTTTCTACCACCCCAGAGTTGCCCTCGGAGCACGGAGCTCCCTGTCCCTACCCTTTTCTCCCAGCTGGTGTCTCTACTCTTACAGAGCCCATGCCCACTCGTCCTCCTTGGGATGCCCTAGCCGACTGATGGAGATCTCTGAGCTGTGCCTCTCGGCCTTTCTGGGCTACTACAACCATTACCAGGTCTTGTCAACATCGCAGCAAAAACCTTGAACAGATTCCCCACGCACCTCTGGACCTACACCTTACTCCCGGAAGTCTTAAGAGCCCCCAAGACCTGTCAGTTCAACCAAGCTTCCAAGACCTGCAAGTGCCTGGATACCCTATTGGGTGATTAGCTGTACTTTATAAATCTTAATTGATTGTTTGATTGAGCCATGTTGCACATACAGCCAGTGTATCTTTGCTATAGGCTTGCATGGGTTCTTCTTTGTTCCCCATGCCTCCTTGCTCCTTGGTGTTGTTGTTTGACCATGCGGCTGACAGCCAATTTTTGCATCCAGCCAGTGTCCCTTTGCCCTAGGCTTGCATGTGCTCTTTGTTTGCTATGCCGTCTTGCTCCTTGTTGTTGTTTTACGCTGTGACTGGCAGCTATTTTGTACATCCAGCCAGTGTATCTTTGCCATAGGCTTGCTTGGGTTCTTCTTTGTTCCCATGCCTCCCTGCACCTTTGTGGTGTGGTTTGACTTTACAAAGTTTGATTAAAATTGTATTTATTACATAAGTAACCAACCGCACTAATACTGCATTTTTCTGTATGATTTAAACCTGCAGCAATGCCACATTTCACTAACTACATGTTTTTCTTGCTTGTTTGCTTTTAGGTGCACAAGAAAAGAGATGTCACATCACCTGCTGTACTGCCAAATACAAGGCCTGTACTACAGTTAGTCCTCCAATATCTTCCACTTGTACAGCTTAGTGCCACTCCCAACTGAGAGCTTTAAGATGGGCCCAAAGAAAGTTTCTCCCAAGAAAGTGGTCAATGAGAAGAAGCAGCTTTCCACCAGTGGTGTGCAGACTGCAACCTTTTTTCGGGAGAGTGTGCATGCCACACCGGGCTCCAGAGAGGAACCTGGGAGCAGCACTGCCTCATCTACAGCCCTATAGCAACCTAAGCCCAAGACCATGTCTGTCAGTGAGGCAGCCACTTCGTTCATGGCGACGCCGACGAGCAGTGACAATGTATTGGATTTAGACCTTTCGCAAAGTAGTATCCAATTGTTTCAGGAAACAGGGCAAATTGGACAGCAGCCACTGCCAGCAATAGTAGATCTTCCTCAAGTTGAAGCAGAACAGGAGGTCGAGCTTCCTGCTGAGCAAGAACCTCCTCTTTAATAATCAATGGCTCTCTGATCTCCAGCTGGAAAAAAAGGGTACTATTCCACTATCTTCTCCAAGCACCACTTCTTATGATGATGACAGGGACATGGCGTGGGCCCTGGCAGAGGCCGAGAGATGCCAGGCAAAGGAAAAGAAAAGTTCAAAAAAATCTTAGACTCATGGAGTGGGATGATGGTGAGGAGGATGATGATGACGAGCCAGTCATTGTGAAAGCTGGCACTGAGGAGTCAGACATTACTATCCTTTCTGCTACAAGGGATATGGCACAAGCAGCACCAGAAGCAACCATATTTGAAAGGCCCCAGAAAAGACATACACCAACCCATAGCTCAGTAGAAGTATGCACTGCAGTGAGGCAATCGACAAACGCACATACCTCGAGTTCTTCTTCAGGCATAGGCAGTGGCCCAGTAAGAAAGTACTTCTGCACAGTTTGGGACTTTTTTACAATTAGCAAAATTGAGTGTTTGTTGAGGTAAGCCTGGTTCACATTATGGTACTGGAGGCCAGATGACTCATATGAAAAAACATCATGCAATCAGGGGAGAGGAGCACCTTAAAAAAATTGCTGAACGTGGTCACAATGGTGAAGGTGAGGAGAGCAGGGGAATATCAACTACAACTGGTGAAATCATGGTGGGAGGTGAGGAAGAAGAGGTTGACATCCTCAAACAAAGCAGCCGTGTCCCCAGCAGTGCGGTAGAAACACCCACCTTAGTGACCTCACAATGACACAGGAAGACTCACAGTCAGATGGAGACATCACGGCATACGTTGAATGCACATTGGGGCATATTTATGAGCCCCTAGCGTGCCTTGCGCCACATTTGCAGCATTTATTTTGATGCAAATTTGGTGTTAAGGTGGCATTTACCACATGCCATATTTACAAAGTGGTGCAATGCTTGCATTACGCCACTTTGTACCTCCTTGCACCACATTATGTCTGCGTCAGGCATAATGTATACAAAGGGGGTGTAACGGCGTGGGTGGGGGTCGTAAAAAAGTACAAAGGAATCTATGAGATTCCTTTGCACCATTTTTATCTGCATTTGTTAACACCTGCTAACTGCTCCTAATGATTACAGTAGGGTGCTTTGCAGGATTAGTGTCATCATTTTTTACGTTAGTCCTGCAATGCGTCGGACTAGCAGAAACAATTATGATGCTAGTCACCCTAACTACCGCCATGGTGCACCGTATTAAAAATATTGTGCTACCATGGTGGCTTAAGCCAGGGGGGCACTAACGGGGCACAAGAAAAATGGCGCTGCACTAGGTGCAGCGCCACTTTTCATAAATACGCCCCATTGTGTCTACCACCACCTACATCTCAAATGTCACCTGTGTCAGTCCCCCTACAAAAGAAGAAAAGCCAGGATACCGTTTGAGGCATGTTTAGGCAGGAGAGACCCTATGCCCGCAACCACCCAATGGCACATTTGTACAATTGGAAACTCCGCTGGATCTCCTCCCTTTTTGTTTTGTAGACAAAGTGGGAGTTTGAGGCAGCCATCTGCCCAAAATGGGAGATTCCAAATCGGCACTATTTTGCCAGTTGTTGCGCTTTCAGCAAAGCATCATGATGTGCTGCAATTGGTTGGGCAAACTTTTCAGCAAAGTTTTGTCCACACTATTCACCTGATGACAGACATGAGGACTAGTTGTCAGGCTACTGATTACATGCACACTGCACCTCTTTTACAGGGGCAAGGCAAAAGCTATCTACAGGTCTTGGCCCTGAAAACATTTTTAGGAGTGTTCGGGGGCATGCAACAGTAGCCATGTTCGCCATGGATGAATCAAATAGCAATGTGTCTGAATGGCTGTGATCCAGAGGTTTCCGAACTGAATTTGTTGCCACAGATAATGGCAGTAACATAGTCAAGGCCATGGCAGACGGTGGCTATTTAATAGTCCTGTGTTTGGCACACAGCATCAACCTGATTGTGCAAGACTTTTTCAAAAAGAAGACATAGTCAGCAACATATTGACCATCTGTAGACAAATCTGCACACATTTCAGCCATTCTTTTAAAGCCGGCAATCAGCTGCTGATTATTCAGTGTGGTAAAAGATTACCAGTTAAAACCCTGATACAGGATGTGCAAACACTTTGGAACGCAACCTATTATACGTTGTAATGTCTGTTTGAGCAGTACAGAAAGATCAATGACTATGTCATTCTACGAGGAAGGGATGCAATTGGGTAGGCTATGACCATTGTTGCAGAGAAATGGGTCCTAGTCAAGTGCCTGACACAGATGCTTTTGAGGTTTCACATGGAATGTTAGCAAGGAGGACAGTACAATGGGTCAAGCTATCCCACTTCTGCATCTGCTACATGAGCAGCTAAAGAAGGTGTCTAAAAGGTCTTGGAGGTGTGAACAAAAACTCTGAAGGGCATGCCTTGGTTGAGAGCCTAAGCTATCAACTGACTTGTAATGCAAGACTGTAAAATTACATTATCAAGTCCAAAGAGCACATCTGTGCCATCCTGCTTGATCTAGGCTGCACAAAAATTCTTTCCACTTTCCTTTTTCTGAAGGAGATGTTTCACAATACAAAAGGTGGATTGTTCAGCAAGCCAGAGAACTGGAAGAAGAATGGCTGGAACTTGGAGTTCAGTCCACAGTTCTGGGGTGCCGCCTTAAACTTCCAGAGAGGGCAGTCTTGTCTCACAGCAGCCAGCACCAGTAACAAGAACATCAGCAACAACAGCATCAGAAGAATCAGACCCAACCTCTGCATTGACTTGGTTTCAAGTGGCAGGTCTTAAGTCCAGTGCAAAGGCAAAAGAGGTCAAGCAAGTGGCATCATCAGTGACATTCCAGAAGATGTTCCAGGAGTATCTGGATGATCCAAAAAGGTGTACGTGGATCAAAACCCATTGGTGTATTGATGTGGGAAGATGCAACAATGTCCAGAGCTCAGCAGGATGGCAATAAAGTATCTGGCTTGACCTGTAGCCAGCGTGTCTGCTGAATGTTTGCTCAGTGAGAAGGACCAGTCTCTAGCCTCAAAACGTGGAGAAATTAATCAGGATCAAAACAAGCCAGCATTTTATTCCACCTGGTTACACTGTTCCCAAAACCACACAGGAGGAGAAAGAGGATGAATATTCATAATCAAGTGTGTTTCCTGACCAACTTGTGGGTGAACCACATAAGTCAAACTCTACTTCCCGAACTGAGTATGCCAGTGCCACCATAGAACCTTTTAAATATTCCTCGTTGAACTTCTTTCTTTATTTCTTTGCAAAAAAATAGTTAGTGGAACATTGTTTGTGTTTGAATTATGCTGCTCCATTATTTATAATAATCACATATATTGCTGGATTGGAGTTGGACCCGTGTGCAGTAAAGAAGCCCCACATTCCCTTTAGAACATTTGAGACAATGTCTGTCTCCCTCATATGCCATTGTCTATTTTGTTTTCATTTTTACGTCATCTAGCCTGACTGCCTGAGAAGATCATTGATTTAAAGACTACCATTGCCAATGCCAAATTTCAATGTGTTGCTATCAGCAAAAAGCAGACAATATTTTGTATCAACCACCATGCTTCAATTGGAAGAGGTAAATGCAAGAAGTTGCACCAATGAGTGTTGATATATTGAGTGATTGTGAGTGATGATTGATAATTTATATGGTGTCTGACAGTGAAGAAGAGAGTTCAACAAATTTGTAAAATTGATTTCGATGATTTCCAATGTTTGGGGGCTGATGGCTGATAATGTTTTGCTGAAAGTGATTGGCCTTTCAAACTTACGTAAATTTACCTGCAGGGTCCACTCCTTTTATCTGGTTCCTCAGCAACCAGACCAGTCACTCTAGTTGCCAAACACAAATCTCCACAAAATACTTCAATTCTGTTTCTCTATTTGTTCTTCAACAGCAATGCACTACACAGGTCTACCTTGCTCAGTTTGGGAGTGGGATGGAGTTACTCAGAATCAGGAGAAGGAGGATGATGGAAGGACTCAGGGTGAGGCTACCTCAACAGCCAGAAGGAGAAAGTTATTGACTTGAAAGAGAAACCATGGTGATAGTAAAGAATGTGAGGCCCTGTGCTGTCTGTCTCGACCAAGCGAGGAGGTGAATTTACAGGTGGAAGATGCTGGGTCTCTGGAGAACATGCCTCAGCAACTGGATAACCCAACAAATTCTGGGGGCAAAGGTGCCTGTGCTCAGTCTGTGTTGGTCTCAACTACCGCCGCACCAATGGGCAGGGGGGCCATAAATGGATCCAGACACTGCAGGCAACCTGACTATGAATCTGTGGTGGCTGTGGGGGTTTGCCAACAGCCGGAGGGGAAGTTTAACCAGAAACCATTGAAGTCTTCGTTGGTCCATCTGGATCTCCCCCCCGGCATGTGCCCCTTATGTGGTGGTGATGACAAATGTCCCTGCTTTGGCCCCTGGGGTAATTGAATCTATGGCTCAATTACAAAATTAAACTGGCTATTGGCTAAGCAAAAACTGCAGTTTTTCATGTAAGGAACTCGAAGATGTTTTGTTTGTTAAAAGAATTGACTGGGTTGGGCCTAGAAAAAAAGAGGGGAATGAGGATTGTGTTATTATAAATGTTAAATATCTTGGCTTCGCTCAACGGCTTCTCTCCTCATATAGTCCTGCTTTTAAAAGGGCAGAAACAATTGGTATGGCCCCTCTGGGTTATTTCTACAATCATATGCGACTGGGTGCTGATCCCTCTCCTGATTTTGGCAGGATTCCCCCCAGGCCAGAATGCCCTGCGGCCAATTTTCAGGAGAACAGATAACAATATATACTCTGACTTGGCAGGGATGGATTGACAATGCACCAAGACTTTGACTGCGTTGGAGGGGTGAGCTTGAAGTGTGATCTTATTTTCTGGAACATTGCGGGTATGATGCCAAGTTATCTGATCAGGCCTGGGTTAGGTGTATGGCTAATTATGATATTATTATGCTCCAGGAAACCTGGTCTGATGGGCTGGCTGCTTGGGATGGGTATGATAGATTTGCTATCCCAGCTGTTCAGTCCCTTGGAGGTCGTTCAAAAGGTGGCCTGGTTACCCTAATCCGTTTTTCCAAGATAGTGGCTGCTTTTTAAATTAATTGTAGCCACCAGGGTATATTGCCTGAATGGGTAATTTTTTCTAACAATTTAAAGGTTCTGTTGATAAATTTTTATAATGCTGTCTGGGATGGGGGGTGTCAAATTGGGATTCTCTTCTCCGTTCTTCAGGTGTTGAAGTGTAGAATGGAAGAGGTGGGGCTGGAATTCTGTGCCATTGTGTCAGGAGATTTTAATGCCAAGTTGGGTCGACTTAGTACAGTGGTAAATCCCTTCGAGTACGACTGTGTGGACTACTCGGCGGATGATGTTCATGATGCCAGAGGCAGGGTTCTGATTGAGAAACTTAGGAAGTTGGGCCTTCTGAATTCCCAACGTTTTTGGGTAGAGGGTCTGGCACCACAATTGATTACATTTTCGTGTCTCCACTATTGAAAGATTTGATAATTGGAGGAGAGGTGCTTGGGGAATGTATAAGTGATCATAGCCCCCTTATATTGTGCTTTAAACTCCTAGGGGCTCCAAGTAAATCAGGACGGGGTGGACCCGCAACAGTGAAGATAAGAGACCAGGGTAGGCGACTTGGCTGGAAACAGGTAGATGCCCAACAAGTTATAGAGAGGGTGGTAGGGGGCAACCTACCCTTGTTTATGGATATACTTTTGAGAGAGACTCTGAGCCCTAAGGAAGTTATGGATGCAATAGCTGAAGTAAACATAGTAGTTAGAGACTGTTTATCTTCAATAGTCATTCGTCCTAACAAGTGCCGAGGTGGGTTGATAAGGCCTGTTACGATGCTAGGGCAAATATGAAAACGGCCCTCAAGGAATACCCTAGAGATAGGGCCGCGGTGAAAGCAGCAAGGATTAAGTATAAAAGGGCTTTGAGGGAGAGTAAGGAAAAATGTAAAGAAAAAGCCTGGGAAGAGTTGGAGAGCGCTACAGTCCTGAAGGATCCTGGTCTGTTTTGGAAGGTGGCGAATAGAGGTTCTTTTGCAACAGAAACATCTGAGGGCTTGGGCTGTAATATTGCCCCGGAGGCCTGGGTAAATTACTTCTGTAGAATGTTTGAGGGAATCCCCCTAAGAAATAATTGGAAAAAAGAGTGTGTTGTGATTCCCAATCTAGCGATCAGGTTTTCGCTCCAGGAAGTTATTGATGCACTCCAGGGTAGTGCTAGTAATAAAGCCTCGGGCCCGGATTCCATCCCCATGGATTTGTACAAATCTTGTCCTCAGCTATGATCACCTGTTCTCTTGTATGTTCTTAATGCAGCAGTTACCGTGGGAATTCCTGCCTCGTGGAGAAGGGCTTGTATTATCCCAGTTTTTAAAAAGGGGGATCGGAATGACCCTAAGTCTTATCGCCCCATTTCCCTACTTGACTCTTCTATGAAGATTTTGGGACAGATCATCTTAAGGCGTATTGAGGCTTGGGTGGCAGAAAAGGACATTTTGAGCCAGGACCAGTACGGATTTAGGGAAGGTCTTGGCACGCGTGAACAGTGCCTTAATCTTCTGATGATGATTGGAAAATATACGCAAGCCAGGAAGGGCACCCTTTATCTTGCCTTCATGTACCTCAGTTGTGCCTTTGACAAGGTAAATCAGTCTATACCGTGGGAAAGGTTAAGTCAGTTAGGGATGGATCCTAATATTGTAGACCTGCTCCGGTATCTCCACTCAGGATCGGTTGCAAATGTGAGGGTGGGGATAAACGGGGAATGCTCAGAGGCTTTTAAGCTCACAAAGGGCGTTCGCCAGGGGTGTGTTTTTCCCTGCATCTAGAACTAGATCTTGAGTGTGTGCAAGACACTATTCAGTTGGCTCCCATCTTGCTATGGATCTCGATTTGGAGTAATGAATATGCGACTTTTAATAAAGAGATCTTAAGGGACTGTTTGGTCTGTGATAACGTAAAATATATTCCCTGGCTGACGTATATAAGAAAGGTAGCACAGGATTTGGGGCAGCAGACTTGTTTGACACTCCTGAGGGTCTGACTAGCTGGGATAAAAATTGGGTTAAGGAGAATTTTTTAAGAATCTGGGGGGCTGAAAGAGAGGGGAAGGAACTAGGGAAACAATTGGTTAGGGATTTTGTTATGTTAAAGATGGGGGTGGGTCCTGAGCCCTATCTCTTAGCAATAAATGATTTGAGGGAAAGGACTCTCATCACTCGATATCGCTTGGGGATTTTTAGAAGTAATCTTTGTTTCCCGTTAGGCCAGTATGGTGAAAAATCTATCAGACCTTGTACTTTTGACGTGGTGTCCCTGCAGACCTTGTCCCATTTTACATTATTCTGTGTCTTATATGCACCTTTTAGAAGTCGTTTTTTATTACCACTGTTGAGGCCAAAGGGTTTTGTACAATATCGTCCTGCTTTTATGTGGCTGCAAATGGCTTCAGAAGCATTGGTGTGGAGGGAGTTGGGATTGTTCCTGAGGGGAGTCATTACTTGGCGGAGTAATTTAGAGTTTTTTAAAGAACTTTTTAGATTGTTATCCTTGGTAACGAGGTTGTATTTGTTTTTAATTTTATGATTATTGTTATATTATTGTTTTATTGCTATTATGGTCTCTTTATTGTTGTCTATGTGATTTAAGGGTTGAATTATTTAATACCGAATAAAGTCTACTACTGAGGCCTAGTACTCACTCAGCTCTGGACTGGAGAGATCTGCGTGGATTTGGAAAATGCCGTTGAGTGTCTGTTTGCTGCATTTCTGACTCAAATGCAAAAATCCTCTTTATGTTTTTGCTCTGCCTCTGAGTCTTCTTGTTACACTCCTGACTGCTCATGAAGCTTACTTTGCTTCCATTTGTTCTTCTATTTTACTCTATATTGCAGTTACTGTGTTTCAATACACAGGCCTTCTCCTAGCTCTCTCCTGCATGAACAAAACTTGGTGAAAGCTCAGCACTCCAGCTTACCTACTGGACAGGTTCAGCAAGCCACCGAAGAGTGACTGACATTCCAAGAAGAATGGAGATGCGCCGCCCAATTTGGCAATACAGTATCGTTGGAAATGGCCTCTCGGCAGAGTCACCCCCAAACTTTTTGCCTTCATCTTCTTTTTCTGATCTCATTTTTGCTGGCTTTAGGACTCTGGACACTTTATCACTGCTAACCAGTGCTAACCAAGTGCTAAAGTGCATGTTCTCTCTTCCTAAAAACATGGTAACATGGTGGAGAGCGGACCGCCTCGGTCGTGGCGGTCCACCAGCCATATCATGAACATGGCGGAGCCGCCATGTTTGAAACGCCGCCACCGCCAGCCTGCCGCCAGCCAGCATCCTGGTGGCCTTGGTGTTTGTAATCCTCCCGGGTGGGGCTGCATGCAGTACCACCATGTGGATTATGAGTCCCCTTCTGCCAGCCTTTTCATGGCGGTTTACACTGCCAGGGAGCCCCCATGCACAGTCCTGTTGCGCATTCCACTGTCCTAATTATGGGCAGTGGAATGCGCGACGAGTGCTGCTACACCCGCCATACTGCCACATTGCTGCTGGCTCCATTAGGAGTTGGCGTCAATGTAAAGGCCCTATTCACTGCAGGGCCAGCGGACGGAAACTCAGGGCCTTATTTATACTTTTTGACGCACAACTGCGCCAACGCAGTTGTGCGTCAAAAATGTTAACGTCGGCTAACGCCATTCCAAAGCGCCATGCGGGCGCCTTATTTATGGAATGACGTTAGCCGGCGGAGCTGACTGGTGTGCGTAAAAAAAATGACCCACACCAGGCAGCGCCGGCGTAGGGGAAAATGGAGCTTGGGCGTCAAAAAATGGGGCAAGTCGGTCTGAGGCAAAAAATCTGCCTCAACCCGATTAGCGCCATTTTTTTTTACTCCCACCCTCCATTGACATGACTCCTGTCTTAGCAAAGACAGGAGTCATGCCCCCTTGCCCAATGGCCATGCCCAGGGGACTCCTGTCCCCTGGGCATGGTCATTGGGCATAGTGGCATGTAGGGGGGCACAAATCAGGCCCCCCCTATGCCACAAAAAAAATAAAAAAAATACTTACCTGAACTTACCTTAAGTTCCCTGGGATGGGTCCCTCCATCCTTGGGTGTCCTCCTGGGGCGGGCAAGGGTGGCAGGGGGTGTCCCTGGGGGCATGGGAGGGCACCTCTGGGCTTCTTCCGAGCCCACAGGTCCCTTAACGCCTGCCCTGACCAGGCGCTAAAAAATTACGCAACAGCGGCTGGACGTAATTTTTTACGACCCGCCCACTCCCGTGCGCCATTTTTGCACGGGAGTTTAAATAAGGCGCACATGCCTTGGAGTCATTTTTTAGATGGGAACGCCTACCTTGCATATCATTAACGCAAGGTAGGTGTCCACGCTAAAAAATGACGCAAACTCCAAGATCTTTGGCGCTAGACGGGTTTAACGCCAAAGTATAAATATGGAGTTAGCTTTGCGTCGGATTTGCGTAAAAAAAAAACACGCAATTCCGGCGCAAACAGAGAATAAATATGCCCCTCAGTTTCCTCCCACCGGCCCTGTGGGAAACGCATAATAGGGCCGGTGGGACATGACCGCACTGGCGGTCTTCCGGCAGGATGAGTTCGGTGGGCGGAAATGAGGACGGTGGTGTTAGGGGGCGCTAAGGGCACATGTGAGGTCCTCCCCGTTTCTCATGATTCTGCCCATGGTCTTTCATGGCAGGTTAATTTGTATTCCTATGTGTTCGACACAATGTTGCAAACAGCTATAAGTGCACACTATACTTATGTCAGGTATGTGTAGATGATATGTAGTTGGCAATGGCACCACTTGGGGTGGCATTTGATATAGGTGCTGGCAGAGGCTTGCACACCATGATTTAAGTGGCGCTATCCCTAGTGTGACGTTCTGTAAATGGCCATGGCCTATGCCATTGACATAGTTGAGCTATTCTTTGTTTGGTGTAATGTGTGTGGGATCTGTATTCAGTTGTCAACCAGTAGACACTTGTAATGGTTTGTGGGCAGCTTTCGTATGGAAAGGGGTCATTGCTCCACCTGTCCACATGTGGTGTGCCAGTCAGGTTGTGGCTGTGTTATGTACATGTGGGTGTATGTGTTTGTGATGTGTAATGATTGCGGTTTATTGTGGCATGTTGCATATGTGTTGTTTCCTGTATATCTGTGTTCCCCTGCCCATGTGTATTTCGTGTGGTGTATGTCTTGTTTGTTGTACATGGTTAGTGTGTTGTGTGTTTTATGATTGGCATGGTGGCATACAAGTAAAAATACAAAGGTGTACACTGTTCCAAAGCTAGCCAACCAGAGGACCAGGAGTGGCTAAGAGCGTAGAACCCTTAAGCATCTCAATGGATGACTGGCTTCATCATTGGGAACGCTCTACACCAGGCTGATGCTGCAATGCCTGGTGGGCTCCCAAAAGGGATCTCTTGACCATATAGCTCTCTAAGTAGCGAGTGGATCCAGGAGAGGTAAATATTAACCTTATTTAAGGATCCAAAAAAAAAAAAACAGAGAGAGTGATATAGGAGTAAAATTGGTTATCCACCTCAAACCAACGTCATTAATTTAATCAGTATAAATAAGGTGGAGATCAAGATTAAAAACGAAAGAAAGTAAAAAAAGACTGACAATGATCAATTACTTTCAACAAAAACTACTAGAAAACTCCAACAATCTAGGGGTTCTAGTACAAGGTCGACATGTTTCACGTCTAACGGTCCATACAGATCCTGCGACGCTTCATCAGGACCAAAAGTAAGTTAATTTGAGAACATCTTCTCCAAAGCCTTATATATAAGGAGTCATTAAACTTTAAGGTAGAGAGAAACCTTCACTTACATACAGATACGGTGAGGACTTCTGGTACAATTTTGCCAACTTTTGTCCCGGACATGCGCTTCCCAAGGAGCCATTCCTGACTCTGGGGGTGGGCAACCTTTTGTAATAACCAGTCAACTCAATGTAAGTGACGGTTTGGATGTTTGTCCGCTGTCTGAAGATCCTCTCTCACCTTCTGCGCTGCCTTTGTGGCTGCTGTGGTGGTGTTTGGGGTTTCTGTAGTGGTGGTGGATGGACCTGATGTCTTCACTGACGTCAGAAGCGTATGCCAAGCTGGTGCAGTATCAGTTTTGGTTAGTTTTGTGGTACGATTTCTTGGTATGCATTGTTTTTGCATAGGGAGGTAAATATGGCACAAGAGGGCTAGCGTAATTTTTAGGAAGGGAATGCCTACTTTACATCTCATCTCATTGTTGCAATGAGATGCAAGGTGGGTTGACACCTCCTAAAAATGGTCACTAGCTCCAATATTTTGAGGCTAGACCCACCTAATATAAAAATAGAGCTCCACTTTTGTGTAAAAAAAAGACTCAACAGTGGCGCAAAAGTTTCATAAATATGGACCTATATCTATGAATGTTATGTCTTCTAGGTTTGAAAAATACACATTATGGCGGATTGAAGTTAACCCACCCAGTTCTAAAAATTACGATTGATAAAAGGAAAATGAATCGTTAGAAATGGGTTCTCTAGTTGGCAGAGGTATACACCCTTGTCTAAGCAGGGACCGCAATCCTAGTCAAGGTAAGTCACACACAATCCAAACTATCCTGTGCCCACCCCTCTGGTAGCTTGGCACTGAGCGGTTAGGCTTAACTTAGAAGGCAATGTGTAATTTATTTCTGCAATAAATCATACAATAACACAGTATAGCACCACAAAAACTACACCACACAGCGTTTAGAAAAATATAGAATATTTATCTGGTTGAATGCAGGTCAAAACGATCAAGATTTGATAAGAACACATTGAAATATCCCTTCAGAGACTGATAAAAATAGTCTTTAGTCTTTAAAAAGCAACAAGTGTTTCCTGGAAGCACAAAGTACCTGGTTTGCGTTTAAGTTCTCTGCAAGGGGTGCAGAGGAGGAGATGCGTGGAAAACGGGGAAGTGTGCGTTGGTTTCTCTGGGTGCACACAGAAGATGCTTCAATATTTTTCCACGCTGTCAGGGCCTTACATCGATTTCCAGCACGAAGGCTTGGATCTTCTTCATGTTGCTGGGTATTTTGATGCGCCGGGGTCGATGCAGAGAAATCCTGGGCATGCAGGACAAAGTCACATGAGCTGCGTTGATCCGGTTGGCGATGCAGGGAAATTTCTGTCGCACAGCAGGCTCTGTGTCTATTCTTCTCACAGGAAGTCGGGCTGCGTCGTTCCAGTGGACCGTGCGTCAAAGTTCCGGTCGCAACACTGGCGCTTCGTCGATCTCCTCTCGGGGGAGCTGGGCTGCGTCATTTTGGGTCAGTGAGCAGTGATTTTCTCACTGCGATGCAGACTGTGCGATGTTTCTGGGAGGCTGTATGTCGAATTTTCACAGCACAAGGAGTTCTTTGCAGGATTAAGTCTTTTTGGCCCTGAGACTTCAAGGAACAGGAGGCAAGCTCAATCCAAGCTCTTGGAAAGCACTTCTCAGCAGAGCCAGAGGGCAGCAAGGCAGCAAGACAACAGCAGGGCGCAGTCCTTTGCAGAAAAGCAGTCAGGTGAATCCTTTGGACACTAGGCAGTTCCTCTTGGCAGGTTGCAGGTTCTGGTTCAGAGTTTCTTCATCAGTGGCATCTTGTCCAGAAATGTCTGAGTTGATAGGGTCAGAGGCCATGTTTAAATACCCAAATGTGCCTTTGAAGTGGGGTAGACTTCAAAGAGTGGCTTAGAAGTGCACAAGGTCCATTTCCAGTTCCATCCTGTCTGCCAGGGTCCCAGTAGGGGGTTTGGTAGTCCATTTTGTGAGGGCAGGCCACTGTCCTTTCAAATGTAAGTGTCAGGCCCTCCACCCTTCCAGTCCAGGAAGACCCATTCAGTATGCAGATGTGTGCAGGTGTGACTGAGCATCCTGTGTTTGGGGTTGTCTCAGTGAAATGCACAAGGGAGCTATAAACTAACCTAGCCAGACGTGGATTGTAAGGCACAGAAGGATTTAAGTGCAGAGAAATGTTCACTTTATAGAAGAGGCATTTCTAAAATAGTAATATTAAATCCAACTTCATCAGTCAGAAGGATTTTGTATTACCATTCTGGCCATACTCAATATGACCTTGTAACTCCTTTCAGATCAGAATCTACCACTCAAACAGTATATGAGGGTAGCCCTAATTTTAGCCTATGAAAGGAGCAGGCCACACAGCAGTGTATAACAAATTTAGGAGTTCTACACTACCAGGACATATAAACTACACTGGTATATGTCCTGCCTTTTACCTACATAACACCCTGCCTTATGAGTTACCTAAGGCATACCTTAGAGGTGGCTTATATTCAGAAAAACTGGAGTTTAGGGCTTGGAAAGTACTTTTAAATGCCAAGTTGAAGTGGCAGGGAAGCTGCACACAGAGGCCTTTCTATGGCAGGCCTGAGGCATGGTTAAGGGGCTACTTATGTGGGTGGCACAATCAGTGCTGCAGGCCCACAAGTAGCATTTAATCTACAGGCCCTGAACACATGTAGTGCACTTTACTGGGGTCTTACAAGTAGATTAAATAAGCCAATTGGGTATGAACCAATATCACCATGTTTTAAGGGAGAGAGCATATGCACTTTAGCACTGTTTAGCAGTGGTAAAGTGCACAGAGCCCTAAAACAAGAAACAACAGTGCCAAAAAAGTGGAGGGAGGAAGGCAAATGTTAGGGTTGACCACCCTAAGGCTGTCAGGTCTAACACAATGCAGACCTCCACATAGGCTGCATCAAAAGGATAATGTTGGGAAAATATCAGGGGTGCAGGGATACTCTGCAGGTTTAAGCCCGTCCACGTCAGCTGCACCTATTAGGACCCAGGCACCTGTTCAGCCACTTGCTGCACTAGAGAGCAGCCAATTTGAAATTGACGTGAAAACAGGACATAGCCAAGATAATATCTAGACTGGACAAATTGGAAGAGGAGAGTGCTTACAACAGGAAGAAGTTGAAGTACATAAAGAAAAAATGAAAAAAATCAAATGAGCTTGTTCAACAGCTTCCCAGTTCCTTCCCCTCCCTTTTACTGCTGTTCATAGTTTTAGATTGGGTTTTAGATGGGTAGTATTAGGTTAGTTTAAGTACAGTTGGGGGTAGGTTTTTCAACATTTTTTTCTTGGTGGGTAGTTGGATGGGGTGACATTTAGGGGTATTTGTGTATAAAAAAATAAAAAACAAAAAGTATATTTAAAAAAACAAATAAATATATATTTGCTTAGGCCCTAGGATAGGTTAGTAGTCATAGTTTATGTTGTCCTACTTGTATCTTGTCTCTCAAGGGGGCGGGGGACAATGTTTAGAGTGTGGTGTAATGTGGAAGACAAATTTAGAATAGGTTAGATAAGTGTAGTTGTTAGGTAAGTTAAGTTAGTTTAGGTTAGTTTAGTATAAGGTAGTTTTTACGTTAGTAGTAGGTATATGGTTGTAAGAATTTTTACAATTAATCCTGTTTCTATTAGACTAATTATTTGGTAAGTTGATTGATTGCCTAGGGGTTCTCATCAGTGCACTGGCCAAGTTGGAGGAATTGCCTAGGGTATGCTTACTGTCTTGATTTCCAAGGATTATCATTTGCATCCCCTATGACCAAGGAGCAGTCAGATTGGCTGGTAATAATGTCAACTAGTCCATACATTTGCCACCCACTGTTCCTTTATTCACAATGTGTATTTATACTTTATCATGGACAGGTAAGTATTGAACTTCAACTGTCATTGGTGGGGTCCTGCAGTTTCACTGCTGGCAAGTGTGGCACATTTGACAACAGGCAAAATGTCAACTGTATCCTGAACACTGACTGGTGCCCCTAACTAATAAGGTTAGCTTCTCCTCTACCACACAAATACGTTGTACTGCTACTTCCATCTGGGTAAATTACAATTGACTTTGTTCAGAGCCATACATGCTGTATGTCATCTTCTAAGAATATCTGTTCAATATTTGTATAGAATACTCAGTAAGTTGGTTGTAGCTGACAACACCGTAATTCACCTTTCTCATGTTAGGATCCTAGTGTGTGGCTTTGTGTCTGACAGTCATGCATGCATGTACTGATATTCTGTACTCATTGACATGGATTCACACAATGCAATCAGCTGAGTAAATGGATCACAGTAAGCGTTGAAATGCTACATGGATACAAGGTGCTTTATTTTCAGATGCAAGTGTATTTATGAATTCCATAAAATCTTCAGTTCACATGAGTGAACATTAGCTATATGTAGCACAATTAGAGTTTAGGGGTGAGGGACATGTCATGAGACATGGTTAGGAGTAGTGTGCATTAGTGACGAGATAAAAAATTGCCAATTGGTAAGAAAGAGACAATGACAGTACATAGTAGATAAGTCAACGGTGATTGGGTGAAGAGGGCGCATTTCCTACTGACACAACACTGGCATGATCTTAAGCCAAGAACTAAGGGGAAACTGTCCATGTGGCACAGATTGGTGCTACCGGGTGCTTTCCTTGTGAGTGTTATTCTTTCCACATCCTCATCCTGATGTGTGTGGTGCTTCCTGTGCCATGGTTAGTGCTGTAGTAGAGGTAGGAGGGCATTTCCTACTGTATGGACTCCAGGGTATTCTGCATAGCCCATAGCCTGTTGTTGTTATGCTATTGCCATTTTGGGAGGGCAATTGTTGTAGCCTCAGCCTCATGACAGCAGCTATGTCGGCCAGTGACTGCTAGAGTCCACTTAGAGGGGGAGTGGGTGCCTCAGATGGCAGCTGAGTTATTTGGACTGAGGCATGTCCGCACTCCCTCTGGGCTACCTGCCATGGTCTCCATCCCCACCCACACCTGCTTGGCCAGCTCCCGCTGGACTCCTACCACTGTCCTCTGAAAGGTGGTCTCTGGCTTCTCAGAGTCTAGGGCCTAGTACTGGGTGGTAGTGTGTGTTGGTAGTTGGTTGGTTCATGTGGCGATCCTTCATTTCTGTGTGTCCTCCCTGCGCTGGGTGTGGTGTCTGGAGGGATCTTAGGACATCCTGGAGTCTCTGTTCATTGATGGTTGGCAGCTGGTCAACCATGTCATCTGTAAAATCCAGGACAGGCAGCTCGGCAGGAGGTAAGCCATCATCCTCTGCAATAAGATAGTGTAAAGTCAATATTAAATTGTTTTGGCTGTTGACATGGCACATCATTTATTTGTCATTGGAGGCTCAGTGACATGTTACTGACCCAAGGTTGCAGTCGCACTCATGTGTTGCATTGTGCATCACACTTAAGTCAAGCTCATAAGGTATTTTGGGGCATATTTAGGTGCCGCGAGTGCCACCTTAGTGTCACTTTTGGTGAGGCTCCGGTGGCACAATGCCCTGAACCGTATTTACAAGGTAGCATAAAGCCACCTTTTGTGCCTTAAAGCCACCTTGTATATATGGCCCCATCACACGCAGCACTTTGCATGGAAGATTTGTGCAATGGGTATTGCAGTGGGCATGCCACAGAGACACCCATTGCTTTTTGACACTGCCTCAGATTTACAACTTTTCTTAAACTGGAAGCTGAGACAATATCTTACGCCACCCTAGGGTGGCGTTAGCATGGCAAAATTAGGAGTAATGCTTTCATTTCTACTAGATTTTTAGCTTTTTCTATGTGTGCTGAATTCTGCAGCACACATAGAAAGAGCAAATATCCATTTTTTTATTTATTTATTTATTTATTTATGTAGATAGTTTTCTATAACGCTGGCAAGACCCCAAGGGTATCAGAGTGCTTTACAACAGTATAGATAATAAACACATAAATTCAAAGAGAACAGTTATAGAGTGTGTTTCACATGGTCAAGAAGATAAAAATTCGGTATTGGTGGGGTGGGGGGAGAGAGATTCTTTTTGGAGTGGAGGTTGGTTGAAGAGGAATTCTTTCAGTAGCTTCTTGAAGATCTGATGGGAAGGGTTAGATCTGATGTGAAAAGGTATGGAGTTCCAGATTCTCGGGGCGTTGCTTGAGAAGAAACATGTCAGAGTTTTTTGCTTCTGGGTTTTGGGAAGGATGAGGAGGAAGGTGTTTGAGCTTCTTAGTGATCTTGTTTGACCTGCTTTCAAGAATTTATTGGCGAGGTATTCTGGTTTCTCAGTGTGAAGGGCTTTGTGTGTTAGGCAGGCAGTTCGGAACGAGCAGCGGGCTTCAATTGGGAGCCATTTTAGACTCTTCAGGGCAGGGGAGATGTGGTCATGTCAGTCACCAGTCTGGCAGCTGCATGGAGGGTGGACCTCATGGGGGCAAGTTGGGTTTTGGCGGTGCCAGTAAGGATGGAGATCCCATAGTCTAGTCTCGAGAGTACAAGTGCTTGTGTGGCCTGTTTTGAGATTGTCTTGGGGAATGAAAGATTTGATTTTGTTCAGCAGTTTAAGGCTGTGGAAAGCATTGTTGGCGTTCTTCTTGATGTGGTCCTGCATAGTCAGGTTGGAGTTCAGAGTGATTCCCAGTGACTTGACTGTGCTCGTAGGGGTGAGATTGCATCTGGGGGAGCTGGTTCGATTTCGAAAGGAGGAGTATTTCCGTCTTATCCTGGTTGAGTTTGAGATGGTTGTGGGATAGCCAACAGTGAGCTTCTTTGAGGGTGTTGTTCAGGTGGTGGATGTCTTCTAAAAGAGGATATATCAATGTAAAGTTGAGTGTCGTCAGCATAGAGATGGAAGGGGATGTTGACTCGAGTGAGAATGGTGGTAAGAGGGTCCATGTAGATGTAAAAGAGTGTGGGAGGCCAGATCCTTGGGGGTCTCCTCTGGTGATTATTGAGGTGGTCAAGGTCATGTTATGTATTTTTACTTGTTGCGTTCGGTTTTTTAGGAAGGAAGAGAACCAGCAGAGGACTGTGCCTTCTATGCCGACTCTCTATTGGAGAGAGTCCAGAAGGAGCTTGTGGTCGACTGTGTCGATGGCCGCTGTTGGGTCTAGGAGAATCAGAAGGCAGCATCGGTCAGCATCAAGGGAGTTGCGGAGGTCATCTACTATGTTGAGAATGGCTGTTTCTGTACTACAGCCTTTTCGGAAGCCTGATTGTAGAGGGTTGAGAAGGTTGTTGTTATCAATGTGTTGGGTTAGTTGGTGGAGAACACATTTCTCGAGGGTTTTGGCAAGGAAGGGTAGGTTGGAGACTGGTCTGTAGTTATGGAGGATGTTAGGGTTGGCTCCTGGTTTCTTAAGAATCGCTGTGATTTGGCCTAGTTTGAGGCAGTCAGGAATCACGCCGATTTGTAGGCAGCTGTTGATGTTCTTGGTCCAGATGGGGGGGAGAGACTAGTGGAGTTTTTTTGCCAGGGAGGATGGAAGAGGGTCAGCTAGGTAAGAGGATGTTTTGGAGGTGGACACTAGTTTGGAGATGTCCGATGCCAAGAGAAGGTGGGAGGTTACCCAGCTAGCGGGGGTAGACAGTTGAATGTGGTTAGGGAGATAGACTTCAGTTCTAAGGGGCGGATTGTCAGAGGGGGAGGGGCAATGGACATTATTGTTAGTGGAAGGCGGGGGGCTCTGTGTTTGGTGGAGTGTCCGGTACTAGGGAAAGCTTCATCTCAGTGATTTTATTGTTGAAGAAGTTAGCGAAATTGACACAAGTGTCTTTGGTTGCAGGTAGGCGGATAGGGGGAAGTTTAGTAGTTTGTTGTTTGATGATGTTGAAGAGCTCCTTAAGGCGGTTTTTGGCTCTGTCTAGAGCATTGCGGAAGAAGGTTTGTTTTCATTGGTTATGTGTTTTTTGTAGCTTCTCCGTTCCCTTCTAAGTTGTTCCAGGTGGGTAGTGGAAGGGTCGGATCTCCAGAGTCTTTAAGCTGCTCTCAGTTTTCTTCTTTCTAAATTGGGATCATTATTAAACCAGGCTCTGGATGGTGTGTTTCTCACTCTTTTCAGTTTCATAAGGGCTAATTGATCAAGTATACTAGTAATAGTTGAGTTGTACTGGGTGGTTAACTCCATAGTTGAGAGGTTGGTTGAACGGGGCGGTAGAAGGGAGCTGATTTTTTCTTCAAGAGTAGTTAAAGGGATTTGGTCAATGTTTCTTTTCCATTTAAGTGTCTTTTGAGATTGGGTAGTGTGTTTTATTTAAGTTTAAGTTTGGTGTTGTGCAGGAAGGTGTTTCTTCCTGCACAAAACAATCTCCCCTTAAACACAGCCATCCTTGCACTGTAGTGCAAGGGTGGTTTCATTGGTGCATGATAGCTCATTTACCGCTTGACCAGGGGGGGGAAACACAGGGTTGCACAGTATTCTTATAAATATAGCTCATCCATGCGTTGTGAAAATAATGGTGCGTGCTTGCTGCCTACTTTGGCACATCAGCATCCACCATCATTTTCTATTTGATCTGGGCTTCTATGTTGTCAGATGGTGAGATTGCAGCTACTTGTACAGCTGCACCCTGATGTTCAGAGACATGCTCCATGCATTGTATGTGTTTTATTTTGTGGCCATTCCCATTTGGCGCATATGGTTGTCTCTGAGTTGTTAGGTTGTGTTCCAAAGGTTGCAAGCTTTAGGGCAGATTTTTCTCTTGTGGCAGTGCTCAGGGCAGCTGCTATGTGTTTTGCAGTACACTGCAGCAGTTTAGATATGCAAGGATGTGCCATGTTTACTTGAATACGGTACAGCCCTTCAATTCCCTCTGTGCCAGCACAGTTTTGTTCTCCCTGCACCTACACAGGCATTGTTGCAGCATGATGAAGGGGTACCCACCTTGAGGGGATGATTTGTTCATGTGCAGGGAGGTGTCCCTTCCTGCACATGTACAAGCAATTGGCATTTCAATATGTGCTGTAAGATGCAGCACACATTAGTAAAGGCACCGCGACAAGGAGGAATGGAAGCATTTTGGCAAGAGACACCACCCTGACACCAACCCCGGGGTGGTACTGACTTCCATCCTAGTCTCTGATGTCCATGTTGTGTAGGTACAGGGGCTCTGACAATATGCAATGGGTTTCGTCATGGCACAGCCACACTATTTGCACATCCCTTTCAGGCAATGTGCTGTATATTTACATTGTGGAGTATATCCATAGGAAGTGGCTTATTTTGACGTTGTGTATATGTTGGAGTTCATAGCACAACCATAGTAGCAGTACATGTGTAGCTTTGGTGGGGATGGCGCTTCTTGATTCAGGGCCTATGTGTCCCAATGCAACCCTTTAGCATGCAATGAGTGTGGCCTATTTCCCTCCCCTGTCTGCCAAATGTGGGAATCCATATATTCCCCCCAGGAACTTACCCTGCATTTGTGGTGGTTCTTGGTTGCCCTGTCCTGTGATTCTAGTGACCAGCTCCTCCACGATGACTGCTGCAATCATCTCCTCCAGCTACTCCAGGTCCTCCTGCGGTGCGTGACTTCCATCTCTGGTCTGCAGTGCTGCCTTTTGGTTCCTGGCCGGTTTCTCCATAGTCCTGCGTTTGAATCCTGCCAGCACTTATTGCACTCGGTGACAGTCCTCTTTATCTCTGCCACGCTGTTGACTTTGTCTACTATTTGCTGCCATATTGCATCTCTCCTACTGGTGCTAACATTTTTGTGACATATATACTTGCCGCAAATGGTCTAATGCCACTTTTGCCGCATTGGCGTCATATTTCCATATGGCATGTCGCAATGGCTAACTTCCTTTTCTTCACGCTAACCATTCCTTAGCGCCATTGTACTTCATTTCTTAAATATGGCCAGTGCTTAATTTGTGCTTGTTGTGTCCGGTGCTGAGCACCAGCACTTATTTTTGAAGGCCGGGGTTTATTCTTCTGCCTCAAGCATTTGCTGCGAGCAAAAGACACATATGGGAAAGATGGATGAAGGGAAAAACGAAAAAGCATCACAAAGGGAGAAAGTAGAAAACTGCAACAGTGAGCTGAAGGGGCAGGGAGTGGATTTATGTGGATTGAAGAGGCCGAGATGGCTTCAGGATTACGCCATCTCAGTATTCGATGTTCACACATTTAATTGAAGCAGCCGCGTTTTTAAGAGGAGGGCTTTGAGGACCGGCAACTTTTTATTTACAAATTACGCACATGAATATGGCACATGGATGGCGCTAAGGAATGATACTAGCTTGTGTTTAAAAAAGTGACTCACAACTGCGCTAGTGCAACACACTATTGAATTCTGCATATTTTACATCATAACTTTCAGAACCACACCTTAACACCTTGCATCAGATTACGTAATTGCTGCCTAGAGTCCACCAAGGACTGCTATGGTGCTAACAATCATGATATCAAAGACACTATGGCAATCATTGTGACATTGGCGGTACATCCCACTTACCGCCACGCTGACTGCCGCCAACCTACCACGGCGGGGTGGACATCCGCTCACCATATTATGACACACACACTCCAATCCGTCACTATCCAGCCACTTTGAACTGCCATTGCTCCCCTTCCTATGTCCCCTTGGACAATGCACCTGTGCTACCAATAAACTGGAACTATACCCTGGACTTTCCTCCATCATCACCCCAACCCAAAGACACAATTCCGCCACACCGAAGGTCAGTGATGAACTGACAGTATCCAAATCCACACCGTTACGCCAACAGGACAACGCCCACCACATTATGACCCACGAATCACCACGGCGGACATTCAATGGCGGTAAACCATTTGCGGTACACACCGCCGTGCTCAAAATACACACACATACAAAACAACACCACATTGGACAATTCAAACTACACACACCTGACACCCATACACACACCACACCCACACACCCACACCACTATCAAACACACACCCACAACCCTTTACCATTACAAACCATTGGCATGAGACAGACACCATGACCACAGACAAGACCAGAGCTACACACCACTATCACCTATACACCACCCACGCACCTTAGATCACACACCCCAACACATCACCCTACACACCCTCACCCACACTACTCACACAACACCCATGGCACCACAAAGACACCCCCGATTCTCAGAGGAGGAGCTAAGGGTCATGGCGGAGGAAATCATCCAGGTAGAGCCACAGCTATTTGGAGCACAGGTGCAGCAGATATCCATTGCTAGGAAGATGGAGCTATGGCGGAGGATAGTGGACAGGGTCAATGCCGTGGGACAGCACCCAAGAACCAGGGATGACATCAGGAAGAGGTGGAATGACCTACAGGGGAAGGTACGTTCCAATGCAGCAAGACACCAACTTGCTGTACAGAGGACTAGCGGTGGACCCCCACCTCCTCCCCACGACTAACAACATGGGAGGAGCAAGTCTTGGCAATCATGCATCTTGAGGGCCTGGGAGGAGTAGCAGGAGGACTGGACTCTGGTAAGTCAATGTCTGTCACCCCGCTACCTGCATGCCATCACATACCCTCACCCTCACTCCCATCACTCTACCACCTCCCACACACTCTACCATCACATATCACTCATCCCAATTTCAAGCCCTGCATGCCATACCAATGCATGGACACCACTCACAGCCCTGCATGGACACCTTTCACTAAAGCATGCACACTAGAGAGAATCAGCTAGCACACCATATGCCAGGGCGAATACAATCAAAGAGTGCAACCCACTGATGCACTATATGTCACACACAGAAACAATAACACTGCATTCACATCCCCACAGGTACCCTAGCCAATGTCACTGGAGAAGAGATGCCAGCACTATCCAGTCCTCCCACAGAAGAGGCCCACAGTGATAACAGCAACTCTGGACGCCTGAATCTGGATGACCAACCTGGCCCATCAGGGACCTCTAGACAGTCAGTAACCCAGCCACAGTCACACACCACCACAGCGCCTCCCCCATCAGGGAACACCACCACAGCACCCACCCTACCCATACCTCTGTCCCCAGGACATTTCAATCAGCAGTGTGTCCACCATACAGAGACCCCAGGGCACACCTCGCCCCCAAGACAATCAGGGACCTTGGGTCAGTGGGCACACGGTTCAGGGGACAGAGGCACAGGACAACAGGGAAACTGGGAGGAGTGCTGTGAGTCAGGGGGAGGACAGGCCCAGGGAACCAACTCTCCAGGAGGCACTCACAGAGATCCTGGGAGCATACCAACATTCCCAGGATACATTGGGCCAGATCCTGGCCAACGTGCAGGAGAACAGGCGGCTGCAGGAGGGACAGTACCAGGGGATCAGGGAGGATTTGCAGGCCATTAACAACACCCTGGTCTCCATTGCAGGGGTGCTGGCAGAAATGGCCAACATTATGAGAGAGGCAGCCTAACAACAGTGGGCCCCTGCCACTAGCCAGACATCTGAACTGCCTTCCACCTCTGCTGCCGCTAGTGGACAGGAGGCCCCGCCACAGAAACAACAGGCCACCAGCACCCCTCCCCCTGCAGAAGGAGAACCACCCCGCAAATCCAGAGACTATTGGCAAGACCCCGGCAGGAAATGAGACTCTCCTGATTGTCACCCTTGTGTCCCACTCTGCCACCCTGTCCACGTTGAACTGCCATTGCTCCCCTTCGTATGTCCCCTTGGACAATGCACCTGTGCTACCACCAATAAACTGGAACTATACCCTGGACTTTCCTCCATCATCACCCCAACCCAATGCACTTGCTCCTCTACTTCTTAGCACTTAAATAAACACCCTTTGAAAAAATATGAAGTATGTCAAATGATTTAAGTATGTATTTGTTTAACCAGGTTCAAACATTGCATTTCAAATGTACAGTAATGTTCACATTGGAAGTCCTGTAGTTGGCTGCAGTGATCACACCAGGAGCGATAGTGGGGCACCAACATCTGCAAAATGAGTTACCAAAGGGTACAGTGAGTGGTCAGAGAAGTAGGAAATAACAGCATGCCAGTGACAAAGATAAACAAGAAAATGTCAATGAAAGATGAAGTAACACTGTCCTACCTGTGTGTCATTGGAAATGTTGTCTGATCACTGCATTTCTGTTGTCCTCATCTTCATCCTCTGCCTTCTCATCCTCACTGTCCACAGGGTCCTCTGCTGCCACACGACCATCTGCAGCCTCCTCCTCCTGCAGAAAAGGCATATTGCGTCTCAAGGCACGGTTGTGCAACATACAGCATGCACTATTATCTGGCAGACCTTCTTGGGTGAGTAGCACAGGGATCGACCTGTTAGATGGAGGCACTGAATCCTGGCCTTCAGAAGACCAAAGGTACGTTCTATTACCCTTCTTGTACGCCCATGTGCCTCATTGTAACATTCTTCTGCCCTTGTCCTGGGATTCCTCACAGGGGTCAGTAGCCATGATAGGTTGGGGTAACCTGAGTCACCTGCAAATATGGAAGGACAACATTTAGCCACAGACTATCCCATATGGTCTACACCTTACCCAAACACCAAAATCCGCTGGGTGGGAACCAGGGCTCACATATTAGCCACACCCTGTGCCTCTGTGGTTGGGCCATCACATTTGGGATGCTGCTATTCCTCAGGATAAAGGCATCATGCACAGACCCAGGATACTTAGCATGGACATGGGAGATGTACTGGTCCACCAGGCACACCACCTGGACATTCATGGAATGACAACTCTTTTGATTTCTGCTTACCTGTTCATTTTGCCGGAGCGGGGGAACAAATGCAATATGTGTTCCATCAATTGCCCCAATTATGTCGGTGATATGTCCCATTGCATAAAAGTCAGCCTTCACTGTGGCCAAATCCTCCACCTGGGGGAATACAATGTAGCTGCACAGGTGTTTAATCAGGGCAGACAACACTCTGGTCAGCAGTATTGAGAACATTGGCTGCAACATTCCTGCTGCCAAGCCCACTGTCACTTGAAAGAACCAGTTGCCAGGAAATGGAGCACTGATAGAACTTGCACAAGAGGGGGATCCCAGTGGGGTGACGGATATCAGATATCAGGTCAGGCTTCACTTGGGCACACAGCTCCGTGTTTGTGGCCCTGTCAAGTCTGTAGGTAAGGATAATGTGCCTGTCCTCCATTGTTGCAGTCCACCAGGGTATGGACACGGAGGTATGTCTCCATCTCCTATTCATCTGCAGCAGTTGCAGTCTAAGATACAAAAGAGTGAGGAGCTGGTCACAAACTGAACATTTTAGCCACAACAGTACAATGCATGATGTTAATTTGAAATGTATATGTGGCATTTGTCCTGTATGGCCAATTGTGAATTGTGACGCAGTTATAATCCAGGGCCTGCCCCCCCTGAAATGGCGTCCATCTGACCTGTGTGGAGGGACAGAGGGAAGTGAGGTAATCCCGCTGCCGTTGTGTGCCGTTGTGGGAATCGGTCGGGAACCGCCATGCAACTTCTCATTGGATGATATTGACCCCTATGGGTTACAGTAGCCAATGGTGATGTACCCTGGCAGTGATGGCATGCACCGCCATGGACGTCACTGCCATTTTCTATCTGTTCTCTCCCTGGCTACCAGACCTTCAACAGGAGAGGACCTACACTGCATGTGCTGCTGTGACCTGTGTCTGGAACGTATCATGGTGCGTGTGAATGAGATAAGGGCCTCTGCCTTCACCTCGGAGGAGTTGGAGAGACTGATGTATGGGATCCTACCCCAGTACGGAGTGCTGTATGGGCCTCCAGACCAACATGTGAGTACACTGTGAGCATGATGCATGGGGCATGAGTGCACTGGAGTGGTGTGTGTTAAGGCCTTGTGTGGGGGGGTTGGTGAATGTCCCCTGGGCGGCGTGCAGCTTTTGTGCTGGGCCCTGTGTGTGCAAATGGTGATGTGAAGGGGTATGGTGGGCAATAAGTGTGACAGGCAGGACGGTCTTACTAATACCTTTCCCTGTGTGTATTTCCCTGCAGGTCAGCGCCCATCAAAAGAAGGGTAAATGGCCTGCCATCGCCAAGGACGTGTGGACCCTGGGGGTCTACGGCAGGCAGAGGACCCACTGTCGGAAACGGTGGGAGGACGTTGAGACGCTGGGCACGGAAGATGGCGTAGGCCCAGCTGGGGATAGCCGCCCAATGAGGAAGAGGTGCCCGTCGAACCCTGACCCCCTGATGGCCCGCATACTGGTGGTGGCCTATCCTGAGCTGGATGGGCGCTTGAGGGCATCTCAACAGCCACAAGGGGGTGAGTACAGTGCTCATCATTACAACTTACGCATGGTGGGGTGGTATCCGGGTGGTGGATGTGTGTCTGTGGGTGTCCCTAGGCCAGGCCTGACATTGCAGAGTAGGTCCCATGTTGGGCATGGTTCTGGTGTGGTATTCCTCCTACCTAACTTGTAGACATACTCTACTGGGCAGGGCTGTGTGGGTCCCAGGTATGCTGCAATCAGCAGTATGTGTCCCTCCCCATGCCCTGGTGGCTTGCATTGTTACTGGTAGTAAATTGCATAGTGTGTAGGCATGTTCCCTGTGTGTGAGGGTGGATCTGGCCTCCTCTCTGATGGCAGCCATTCTCCCTGTTTCCACCCTCCCTCCCAACTTCCTCTTCCCAATCCCATTCCCCTCAATTCCAAGCTATCCCAAGTACACAGGCAGACGAGCATGCACACACGACAACACACAAGAGTGGCACAGGCAAACACAAGCACCACACTTCATCCCACAGGCACTCACACAAACACCATCCAGATGCAGACATACTAACACCCTCTGCCTCCACTGGGGCCTCCTCCTCCACCTCTCTCCCAGTTGCGTCTACACTCACACCTGCATGCACTGCATCCTCATCCACTACCAGCATCACCAGCAAACCTAGCAGAACACACACCTCACTGGCAGACCCCACCACAACAGCCATGCACACGTCCTCTGTGTCCTCACCCACTGTGTCTGTCCCCCCTTCCAAGGTACACAAACGCAAGCACTCAGACACCCAACAGCCATCCCTCTCACAACAGCATCCAGCACATGCACCTGCACCCAAACACAGCAGACAGATACCTCCCACAACCACTCTCTCTTGCTCCACTCCCAAACCTTCTCCCTCTTCCCGTCCCAATGTCCCTAAGCAGCTTTTCCTCTCCACCATTGACCTCTTCCCTGCCCCTTTTCCCATCCTTCACGTCTGGCCAGGGTGGCTTAAACCCAGGCAAGCACCTCAGCCACCCAGTCCAAGGGCCCCACTTGTGGTGGTAAAGGATCCAGGGCACCAGGCAGCTTCAGGGAAAGGGTGCCTGCCCCAAGTCTGCTCTGAAGGGCAAGCTGCCCTCCCCAGCTGCTGGTCTGAAGGGCAAGGTGCCATCCCCAGCTGTTGCCAGGAAGGGCAAGGAGCCTGCTCCAAGTGCTGCCCTGAAGGGCAAGGTGCCATCCCCAGCTGTTGTCAGGAAGGGCAAGGAGCCTGCTCCAAGTGTTGCCCTGAAGGGCAAGGTGCCATTCCCAGTTGCCGCCAGGAAGGGCACAGAGCCTGCCCCAAATGCTGCCAAGAAGAGCAAGGAGCCATCCCCAGCAGCTGCCAGGAAGGGCAAGGGGCCTGCACGAGCAGGCAGGAAGGACAAGGGGCCTGGTGCTGGGACTCAGTTGGAGCCCCCAACAACGACCATGGTTGTGCAGCCATCTGAGGCTGCAGGGGATGGGCAGGAACTTCCCCTCACAAACACCGCCAGCAGCAGCACCACCAGCAGTGGGCAGCCACCCAAGGCTGCAGGGGATGGGGAGGAACTTCCCCCCACATCCACCACCAGCAGCAGCACCGCTACCACCACTGAGCAGCCATCACCTCCGGCGGACGGTCTGCCACCTGCCCCCTGCAAATCCTGTGGGTATGACACTCACCTGAGAGACTGTGACCTTGAACCTCCCAGGAGCTGAAGCACAGGGCACGATGCCCCCTCCAGAACCAGTGGGTATGACACCCACTCACCCCATCCTCCCCAGGATCTGAAGCACAGGGCACGATGCCCCCTCCAGAATCAGTGGGTATGACACCCACTCACCCCATCCTCCGCAGGATATGAAGCACAGGGCACGATGTCCCCTCCAGAACCAGTGGGCATGATACCCACTCACCCCGTCCTCCCCAGGATCAAGAGCACAGGGCATGATGCTACATCCAGAACCATTGGGCAAGTCACCCACTCCAGAGACTGTGGCCTTGCACTCCCCAGGATAGAGCAATGGGCATTTTGGCCCATCCAGAGCATGTGGGCAAGTCACCCACTTGAGAGACTGTGGCCTTGCACTCCCCAGGACCAAGCACAGGGCATCTTGGCCCCTCCAGAACCAGTAGTGTTGTTCCATCTGCCAGCTGAGGTGCCCCCCATACCCCTGAGGTGCCTGTCTATTTTCCAACTGATGCCCCTGCAGTGTTCTCTCTGTGTTCGTGCAGGAGACAAGTGGGGCCTTGGACTTTGTCATGTGGCCCTGTGGCCCACGCACATTGAGGACTGGGCAGTGTCCCTTGAAATGTATATATGCATATACTTTTAGGTTGAATGTTCGGAATTTTACTGTATTTATATTATTACATTCACTTTCATCTATTCGTGTTGTCCTTGCATTATTCCTGAGGGTTATGAGGTCAATATGTTTTCTTACTGCATCTGATTGTGTTTATGGTGTTTGGGGTGTGGGGGTGTGTTGTGCATGTGCGTGTCACTCTCTTTTTCCTCCTCCCTCCCCTGTGTGCTAGGCGGCTGTACTCACAGTGGTCGTCTTTGCCATCGTTGGTGTTCGTGGTGAAGCAAGCTGTAAAATATCATAGGAAAGATTTGCATGTCGGGCTCCATGGTGTTGTGGTTGTTCCCTGTGTCTGCATGGGTGAACCCTTTCCCTTCTGTGCAATGTTTCTGCCAGGCTTTTACTGTCATTGTAGTTGGTACCACCCGGAAAAGGGGGCGTATATGGTGGGCAGAACATTGACTTCTGCCTGGCTGTAGGCAGCTACTGCCGTGGTGCCTGTTGTTTCCGCCCTGGCGGTCGGTGTGGTAAAGTGGCTGTCTATCTGAGTTTGCACCACCATGGTCATCATTTGGTGGTAGTTAACGCCAGCCTGTTGGAAGTATTACCACCACTTTATCACCTACCACCAGGGTTGTAATGAGGGCCTATACCTCCCCTTTTGTTCAATAAAGAGTACAAAAGTCATTAGCTTCATATTTCCTCAATAAGTCATTGAGGTGCTTGCACTGGTTGTCAGACCGGGTGGTATGAGATAGTTGAGATGCACTCTCATCATGCGTCAATGACAAAGGCTCAGATGTGCAATCTGGACATTCAGGAGGGGTTACCTTGCTTGTGATTTCAAGAGCTGATGAACTTTGAGGCTGTTTTTTAAAGTGTGATGAGTCCCTTGTGATGGATTTTCAGGATGATTCGCTGTTACCATGTGTCCTTTGCAAGTCACAACCTTCAAAGGGTTGGCAGCAAATAGAGCGTATGTTTTCTACTTATGTTTCTCTTTGACTAGTACTCAGTCCCCTTTCTCGAAGACTGTTTCTAGGGCGTGTCGGCGTTGATCAGCATATGTTTTCATTTTGCACTTTTGAGAAGTATCTGGGACACTAACCTTATAGGCATTCATTGATCATTCAGATGTCCCTTGTGGTAGTTTGGTTTAATTGGCTCTCTCAAATAGAAAGGAGGCAGGGCGTTCACCAGTTGTGGAAGAAGGAGTTGATCGATAGACATGAAGGGCTGGGCACAGGCCTTGGTTTCAATTGATTTCCTCCATTTACACTTGCTGAACTACCTTTTTGAGGATGCTCATAATCTTTCAGCAACATCTTGGCTTGGGTCAGAGAGGTGTACTCTTTTGATGCTTGATGTTGAGTCAAATAAGAAACTGTTTGAATTTTTTGCTATTGAAAGGTGGGCTATTGTCAGATTTAAGAATAGTGGGGATAACAAATGCTTGGAAGATGTCATCAAGATTCTTTATGACTTTATCATGGGTTGTCGATGATAAGTGTTCCACCCAAAAAAAACATGAGTCTTCATCAATGACTGCCATGAAATAATGTCTACTTTCTAGAAGCCCAAAGAAATCAACTGCATCTCCCTCTCAGACACACACAGGAAGGTTAGAGATTGTCAATTAATTCTGCGTCACTATGGGATATAAACAATTACAAAGGTGTCATGCTTTTAGCTCTTTCTCAACTTGTTCATCTATGTGAGGGGGCTGCACTGTCTCTTTTGGTGGCTATAATGTCACAATGTCCTTCATGGGCTAGCTCAACAACTTGCTGTCTCAGGCTCTCAGGTAGAACACATCATTAGCCTCTCAATATGATACCCTCTCGGGTGAGGGATAGCTCATTCTGTAAGTTTTTTAATTTTTAGAACTAAACTTCATCAGCAAAACATTGAATACTTGTCTTCCAAGATTGTGTTGTAATTAGGTCCTGGAAGATGAGCATGTCTTTATCTGCTGTGGCAGCAGCAATAATCCCATGTTTTTTATGGCTAGAGCTGCTGGCATGCTGGACCTCACAATGAAGTTGAGATACTCTTCAGCCACTTTGGATGTCTAACTGCTGTGATGTAGCTGCATTCATGAAAAGTAATCTGTAGGATTTATGTATTTCCCCGGCATAATAAAATAAAGTTGTACTTTCATCTTCCTGGGTCCTCCTAAGACATGAAACAACAATGGAAACTGACTCACAATTTCAGTCTGAACATGGATGTTGTAGTTGAGAGTTATCAGTCCCATGTCAACAGCAGTGGCAAAGCTAAGCAGGCATGCACTAGATGAAGTTCCCTGAAGAACATGAACTAGCACTTGCACTGACTTTTTGTACCGCAAAGTTGCTGTGAATGACCCTTGACTCTGTAATGATTTATAAGTAGCCACATGTATACCTTCATGTTTGATGGAGTAAGACATGGCAATCATTTCACTAGCCTGTGGTCATCCTTGGCTGAAGATGTACGTCTCGTAGTCAACATTCGACTTCGGATTGAACTTGGCATCCAACGCTTCTTTTATTTTTTGGTATGATGTTGCATGAGCTTGTGAGACCTTCTTAAGCACTTCTTTCACTCCAACACCAGCAAGATTTTTTTTAAATGTGATGATGTTCTTATTGTTTTCTTTTACTAGCGCATCTATGAAGTCATCAAATGTTTTGATTCACGTGGACCACCTGGCACCAACGTTCTGTTTCTTCACTGTACCAAACAAGGGTGATGGCTTTAGGAATGTGGTCGCATCATACTTTGCTCTCCCTTCTGTCGCCATTGAGAGCATGTGCTGTTCAGGCAGTCTTCTTTTTGAAAAGCAGGACTGGCACCCTCTTCACGCACACCCTGTTGCTTGGGTCTGGTCTTCTCATCCAATTTTCATGGTCATGTAATACTTCCCTCTTGTGATGGTAATTAAGTTTCTGCTTTTCATACCTGGTCGTCACTGCCTTTAGCATTTGCTTCGTATTGATAATGGCTCTGTGTTATGGTGTAGCACAGTATCTCTTTTTTCCGCATTACCAGCAGGTTTTGGCGAGCTTTTCAAATGTGTTCCTCTGCAGGGCCTTCAACTTGTTTAATGGATGGGCTGGAGGAGTGGTTTGACTCCACATACGGCAAATGCAGGCCACTTTGCATCAATTTGGGGTGCACATGGCACTCACAAGCAGTTTGCTGCACCTTTAGAAACTCAGGGAGAGCAGCTTTGTTTCTTCATGGCACATATAACCTACACGTCACCAGATTTAGAATATAAATGAACACACCAAACACAGAGCTCTGTAACAGAAGGCCTTATGCTTGAAAATACTACCCTGCTCTGCAAGCATTGCATCCTAACTTTCGTAAACACATCTTAACACTACCCATCAGGTTATGCAGTTCCAGTCTAGATTTCACCCAGGATCCCAAGGGTCCTAATGTGCATGATTTCAAAGAAACTACAACATCTTACTACACACATCCTTTGCTCTGAACAGAGGTGTTTGAGGACAGACCTGTCCCCCAAAAACCCTACTACAGACAGCCTTCAGCCTACACAGGGGTCTTTGTGGACAGGTCAGTCCCTTACCAAACTCTACTACACACAGAATGTTCCCAGTACAACGGTCCTTGCAGACAGGCCTGTCCCTCACCAAACTGTACTTTGCACATCCTTCACCCTGTACATAGGTCTTTGTGGATGTCCAGTCCCTTACCACACACAAGTCCTGAAAGCAAAATAACCTGAGAAGCGATGCTATACTTCAGAGGACTTTGCTGTTGATCGAAAGCTGCAGAGAGTATACTTTAAGTTCAACCAATGAGTGATGTTGTAGCTATATTTTTGGAAGAAAGCTACAATCTGATTGACTACCGGTTTCAAGCCATGCAATAGCTTGCGCCTAACCTTTCTTAGCTGAGTTTATCTTTGGCTGATGTGTAGCTGCAAGAGGTGACCTCTCTTCTGCTTCTGATCCTCAGAGGTGTTCTATTTTGATTGTAACACTAAGCATTAATTTTTAACATACAACTGCTTTTACAAGTAATAGTAGATATAGTGATAGGAATTGTTAGCGTATACGAGTGACCAAATCATTATTAAGAAAGTTTTAAAAACTATAGTTTAAAATTGTGTATACATTAAGACATGGTTTATTAATGTTAATATTTTAAAAAGTAAGTGTGCAACAGTGATATTGTAGTTAAGTTGTTCTCTATTTATGGCATTTTTAATAATGTGTAAACTGATAGGCTGAACATTTAAATTAATAATAAATTTTGAATGAGAAAAAGTTATAAAACCTATTTTCTTTGCATGTTATTGCAAAGAGTATGCATTTGCTTTATTTGAGAAGGAGTTTATAGAAAAAAAATTGATGCACTTTATATTTGAATAAAGTCAAAGAAATACTATATTCTGGTTCCACAGATTGGCTAGGGATTATGATTG
Organism: Pleurodeles waltl; assembly: GCF_031143425.1. NCBI lineage: Eukaryota > Metazoa > Chordata > Amphibia > Caudata > Salamandridae > Pleurodeles > Pleurodeles waltl. Next base: position 468,429,354 of record NC_090450.1, read on the forward strand.
GTGTCAGAGTATGTACGGTTCATGAATTCTGAGTGCTACATATTCCATTAATATAGCTGTGCTTGTACTTTAAGCTTTTATGCACTATATCCAATTTAGAGATCTTTGTGATTTGCTTCCTTTAAATCACAGTATATGCAAGGTGCTGGAGAGTATGTATAAATGATGAAGATGTGAAAAGGCGTCTGGAATAGTGCTGACAGAACGTTTATGTCAAATTATTTTGAAGATTCTTCAGTAAAAGGTACTGTACAATGCCTGCCTACTAGGCACTATACATAACATTTTGAAGAATGTCTGTGGCTGGAACAGTAACAAAAGATACACTGTATGAAGTATTACTAGTGTTATTTATGCTATAGTACATTGTAAGTGTTTGATTACTTTAAAATATGAAAATATATTAATGTTAACAAATAGATTGTTGATCAAAGTCGGTCCATATTTTTATAGTGTAATGTGTGGTGTGCTTTTCAAAATGGTATTTGCTTTTATATGCACTTCTTGACTTTTTCATTCCTGTGTTTTCATGGTGAGCCCAGAGACATTTAAAGCCCAACAGGGGGTCTTTTCCCTATTACGCATAGTGTTCACCCTGTGTAGGGATGTTCATAGAGAGAAAAGTCCTGCCACACAACTAAGATCCGGGAAAGATCCTGAACAACGAGGTCTAAACCACTACTTGCCTGAACCACTACTGCTAAACAACTAAAGTCTCTACAACGAAGTACTGAACAACTGCTGTCTAAACAACGATTTTGCCTGAATAACGATTGCCTGAACAACACATTTTAAGGTAAGTTTTTCTTTTTTTTATGGTTTATTACCAATAGTTTGTTTAGGCTATTGTTGTTTAGGACCAAGTTGTTCCATCACATATTCCTAAGATCTTTTACATCACCAAGTAGCTACCATACACTGAATTGTTCCTCTACACAGATGTTCATTAGGAGTACCATTAAGTGTGCAAGACTCTACTGTATTCAGTGTTCTCTCCCTGCACAGGTCTGTTGCAAAGAGGCCAGTCTCTCTACAGACACATCTCCAATTGGATGGCTAAGCCTATTCAATGAACAACTTTTGCCCCTCTGCACAGGTATTCACGTAGAAGAGTATTCTTCCAGACAATAAAGACCCATTAAGTGGGCAAAAGAAAAGCCTGATGAACAAAGCAATTTTGCTATCGGAAAAGGCGTATATACCTGTTTGTGACTACAAAATGGCCTTGTACAATTGGCCATCCCCATTTTGAGAGTGGGTATCCTGTTACTGACTTGCAAAATAGAGATTGCAATTTGCAATTAGTAAGGGGCATTTCAAGGGCATCCCTTCCTAATTGCTAATCACTGTTAACACCAATTTCAAATTGGTGTTTACTCAATCGCAAATGGGAGGGGGGTCCCAACAGGATCCCTAACTCTTTGTGAATGATAGCAAAAACATTTTTTCATAGCACGCAGTGGTCCCAAAAGCCTTTGCCCTGTGTACAATTCTTTACCAAATGCCCAGTGGCTCCAGACATAGATATTCCATTATATGCCATGTCTCTACTACATTTTCGTTGGCCTCTAGAAGCACTTAAGAGAGAGGCCAGTCTCTATAGACACCCAAGGCTTATGTATAAAAGTTCCTTGTATGAAAAGTCGATATTCTGTGTTCCGCTCTACACAAAGAGATCACTCCTTCCATTTATGCAAACCCCATTAGAGGGCCTTACTCTGCACAGTGTTTACCCTGTGTATAGAGCTTCATGAAGAGTCCAGTCCCTTCACATAACTAGGCTAAGCCCTACTATGTGACTAAGCACCTAGCGTACACACAGTACCCAAGTGCATAGCTCTTCATGGGGTGGTCATCTCCTACAGATACTCAAGCCCTATTACTTTGTCAAGCACCTACTATGGGGGTCATTCCAATGTTGGCGGGCGGCGGAGGCCGCCCGCCAGAATTCCCCCATCCGAAATACCGCGCCGCGGTCAAAAGACCGCGGCGGGTATTACAAGTTTTCCCCTGGGCTGGCGGGCGGTTGCTGAAAAACCGCCCGCCAGCCCAGGGGAAAACGACCTTCCCACGAGGATGCCGGCTCGTAATCGAGCCGGCGGAGTGGGAAGGTGCGACGGGTGCAGTGGCACCCGTCGCGTATTTCAGTGTCTGCAAGGCAGACACTGAAATACTTTGCGGGGCCCTCTTACGGGGGCCCCTGCCGTGCCCATGCCATTGGCATGGGCACGGCAGGGGCCCCCAGGGGCCCCGCGACCCCCCCTACCGCCATCCTGTTCATGGCGGCTTTCCCGCCATGAACAGGATGGCGGTAGGGGGGGTCGGAATCCTCATGGCTGCGGAGCGTGCTCTGCAGCCATGGAGGATTCACACGAGCAGCGGAAAGTCGGCGGGAGACCGCTGACTTTCCGCTTCTGACCGCGGCTGAACCGCCGCGGTCAGAATGCTCGTTGGAGCACCGCCAGCCTGTTGGCGGTGCTCCCGTGGTCGGTGGCCCTGGCGGCCACCGGCCGCCAGGGTCAGAATGACCCTCTATGTATAGAACTCTCCCCCTTCGAGAGCCCAGTCATGAAGAGGACATTCCCTATAGACACACATGCCCTATTAGATGATCAAACATCTTCAATTCACAGCCTAACCCCATGCACAGGTCTTCGTGGAGAGACCAGTCGGTCCAAATATTGAAGACTTATTAGGTGGACAAGACCCAGCTATACAAGGCTTTTACTCTGTGTACAGATCTTTACTAGACCTGGGTGGAATGTATCATTCCACCACTTATATCAGAGGGGTTTGGTAATTCTGCATTACTCTTGTAATGCGGAATTCCTTATAAATTGTGCCATTCCATCAGTGGAATTAATTTGCAGTAAAGTTAAGTTTCTAAAGAGAGCTGTAAGAGGGAGCAGTCCTTCTATGTTTAAAAACGAAAGTTTCGGCACTGCAGTGCATACCCCTTGGTGCCCTTATATATTCTGCTGCAATTTCTGCACAGTATGTAAGAGTGGCAGAGAGGTATGTGTTGCAGAGTTAAATACAGTGGTTCTAAAGTTTAGAAACCACTGCATACCACTTGAAGGCGGTGCCCTTACATACTTTGCAGTAATCACTGCAGAGTATGTAATGGCATTGAAGGGTAATTAGCTGCACTAGGTTCCATTTTTGGATGCAAGGGGGCATTTTGTGCTAAGAAATTCTGCCACATGCCTACTCTGCTCGATCGTGGAATTCTGCTGAATCTTGCAGATGCTTAATGTAAATCCATAAAATTCCACAGTATCAAATTCTGCCAATTCTGCCCACCCCTAGTCTTTATGGAGAGGACAGTTCCACCACACACATACACCGCATTACAACACAAATATGCCACATTATCATGCCAAGCATCTAATATAGACAGACTGTCTGTGCATATCTGTTTATGGGAAGGCCAGTCTCTTCAATCACCTAAGCCCCACTATGTGAGGAAGCCCCTAGCACTTACAGTTTTCTCCATCATTTCAGCCTAGTCACAGAGAGGACTATCCCTGCAGAAACACATGTTCTATTAAAGGGTCAAGCCCCTTTAATAAACAGCTTTCTTCCTGTGTACTATCTTCAAGAAGAGGCCAGTCCCTCCAGACAATAAAGCCTGATTAGGTGGCCAAGTTCCTACTGTGCAAAGCCTTCACACTGTGCACAGCTGTTTCTAGAGAAACCACTGTTTTCAGAAAACCACACCTAGTTATGGGCTAATGCCTCTACTACAAGAGTTTTCACCCTACGCAATGCCCTTCACAGAGAGGACAAACTGTCTAGACATCCACACCGTATTTGTCAGGCAAGCCTAATAGGATTTGTGTGTCTTTGTATACTGCTCTTCTTTGAGGGTCTAGTCCTTCCTAACACTGAAGCCCCATTAGATGAGCAAGCCCCATTACATACAGTGTTCACCGAGTGCATAGATTTTTTTAAAAGAGCCCAGTTCCTCCAGATCTAAGCCACATTACATATTTAAGGTCTTACAATACACAGAGTGCACCCTGTGCATATCTCTTGATGAGGCCAGTCTCTACAGTGACCCAAGCCCCATAAATGGGTATGCCCCTAGTACATGCAGTGCTCTTCCTCTACACAGTTGAGTCATGAAGAGGCCAGCTCCTCTAGACACAAATTCCCCATTAGATGGCCAAAGCTATTCAATGTACAGGTTTCTCTCTATGATTATTTTTTTTTACATACATTTCACTCCACTGAAACATTGAAGGCCCTCTGGATGGTATAGTGCCTACTCACACAGCCTTGGCTCTGGGTAGAGGTGTTTACAGTAAGGCCAGTCTCTCTAGACACAAAAGCCCCATCAGGTGGTCGTATGTTTAATAGGTTGCACCTTTGCCCTCTCCAAACTTCTTTAAAAAGAGGCCAGTGCCTACAGACACCCAAGCTCTTTTTTGTGAAAAGGGTTCTCTATGAACAGTCGTTAAAGACAGCCCCTCCACACAAGTAAGCCCCAGTAAGCCAAGGAGCTCTAGCCACAGATTTCACCCAGTGCAGACAGTCCCTTCAAACACTCAAACCCCATGATGAAGGCAGGCCCTTATTAGATACTATTGGAATTCTTTAATCTTAAAAAGTGCTAAACCTTATTTAATCTTATAAATCATTTGAGAAAGTATGTTTTACATTTGATGTAAAGATGATTATTTTTGGAGGATGTAAAGGTAAATAGATTTAATAAACGTGTTTTTATTGTCTCATTGGTACTCTCTAGGTCTTCATGGTATCCAAAAATGCCAACATGGGAACAGAAGTGAAGGATAGGTAAACTTGGCTACAGTCAAGAAGCTAGTGAATGAAAAAAGATAGAAAGCACCTGGAAAAACTGAAAGGAAGATGAAAAAATGTCAGCAAGAGTATTTATGTGTTCATTAGAAAAGCTAGTAAAGAATAGTAAAACAGTGATAAAAGTTATGCAAAGAAGCAAGGAGTACCAACAATCAAAAGTAGGCCCAGCTACATTATTAAAATGAGAAATTATGTTTAAGAAGAGAGGTAAGCATTCTTGTGCAAAGGGGAAACAGATTACAGAAGTCCACTTATTAAAGGGTAATAATTGATATTATATGGTCTAGGAATTAAGGGTGATATGTACAAAAGCTTTTCCCCATAGACACATAATGGGTAAAACCCTTTGATACATCTGGCCCTAAGTGAAGAGAAAGGTAGCTAGGCATTTGTTCTAAAGAGGAAGTTGTTCATTCCTTTTCAAATATAAAGTGAACAAAAATAAAGTTTAGTGATTTCACTCAAGGAGCAGTTACACGAAAAAACAAAGTATGAATTAATCAAGCATTTGTATAATGTTATTGGAGACTAGAAACATAATTCCAGTGCAGAAACTTTCTATTATAAATAAAGCTATTTTGAACATAATAGTTTAATGTTTGCAGTTGTCACTAATGCACATACGTATGGAATGAAACAAAGTATGCCAATTGAAAAAGAGGCATACTTTGGATTGCTTATCAAAACACACCACACCACACCACATTCAGGTGCTGACTGTCCATCACACAACAATGTGTAATCTAATTTGAAGGTTGTACTTTGTCAAAAGTCCAGCTCTTCACCTAGAAGCCATAAATAATAATTTGTTCCATGTGAGTAACTCCAATGTGACAAGTATCAGATGATATTCATGTGGCATACTTTATTCCTGAAAGAGAATCTGAAGAAAATTTAGTGTTAGCGGAGGTGAGCAATCAAGGGATGACTGAGGAAAATGTGTAAAATGCTTCCAGGAAGGAAATTGCTGGATTTACTACAACATCAGCAGAAATTCCTAACAGAGTATATGTTTGATGTTGTACAGGCCACAAACAAAAAAGGTAGCTTATTGTGAAAAAACTGAAGATAGAAATCCAGTTTAGTGATTCAAACTTGCTTTGCACTTATTGCCGAGGAACGGCATTAGGTATCAGCCAGGTTCATTAGCAAACTGGATGACAATTAAATGCTTTAGCAGCTGAATGTGTATGAGAATATTGTTATTTAGACTTTGCACCCCTTTCAACCTATAGTATGAATGCAGGCAAAAACTACTAAGTTACCACCAACGGAGTTACAGCAAGGCCTGAAAAGGAAAATAGTATACCTTCCACAAAACTTGAAGGCGAACATTGAAACTCTTGGTATAGATCAAAAAGTTGATGAACCACTAGTGGTTTTAGTAGAGGGTGTGCCCACAAAGGACAACAAAAATTGGAAGCAATTGGGTTGGTAAGTTAATGTGGAAAAAGCCTTACAATATCTGAAAAACATACAAATTCTACAAGGACATAGATGTTGAGCAAACTATGCATTCACTGGGCACACACCCTTCAAAGTCTTAAGAGAGTGGTCAGTTTGAGAAAGTTGATTTTGCTAAGCAGAGTAGGTTTAAGAACATTATAGTATTTACCGTCTATGGGTGATGAGTTAGAATTCACTCAAATGAGACAAGAAAAAGGTGAGCTCATTAGTGTGTGGGCAAAAACAGCTTAGAAGCCTGCTGTTTTCCACTTCTCGTTCCAATGGCAGAAGGAGGCTGGTATGATGACAGTCAAGCCCAGATTCCTGCTTCAGAGGATGGGTCAACTAGACTGTTTCTAAAAATCCATGATTCAGGCACGGTGTTACGTACATATTTCACCTTCTGTTTGAAATGAAACTGGTCAGTGTGAGCTATGCTGTAGCACATTTACTGAATATAGCAGCATCATTTTTTAATACAATTGCTAGAGGTTTTTCTGGAAAAAGTTAATGGAAACGATTAAATTCTTTAGTGAAAACTCATTAATTTCATGGCATGTCAACATGGAACAAATGAGTACTTGTTCTGTTGGCATGCTGACCTAAACTGCATGTTGCATAACTTAGGGTACACCTACCTGGTGTCCCTTACGGCACAAAAATAATCCTGCCTACAATGCAGACACCCTTTCACCGTGGTACAATGTTGCCTGCCTTCACGCTAGGCTCCAAAGTTTTCCCCAGCGCTGGCTGAAAGGACAGGAATGCACTGTATCTCATAAATATGGTGCATTATTGCCTTTTGGAATTGGTGTAGAGCAGCACTGTGAAAAGACTTGCAACACTGCCCTACACCAATTCAATGTAAATATACCCCTCATTAGCTTGCTTACTCTGATAATATGGAAATTTTGAACTCAAATAAGGTGGATACTTGCTATCCGAATAGCAATGTGCATTCATTTGGAGAACCTCTGTCTATATGAACTAGTTTAGTTCTACCCATACAGACATAACATTGAACAAAAAATTGAAGCTGGAAAGTTTGCTATTTCTGGCTGTAATGGTTGTTCAGTGAGACACAAAAAGCGAGTCTCATCAACCATCGCAAGCTCAGTTGTCAAACTGTATATAAAAAAGAGTTCTTCTACTTGCCACTTCTGCAACTCTTTAAACCTTGGCGTTCTGAGGAAGAACTGTTAGGTCAATATGACTGCTAGGGAGATGCTTTCAGTACAGATAAATGTCAGATTGAATATCCAGTGTTTCTTAACTCTATAAAAATGTTGAATGATGAAGTCCAACAAGAGGAAACAACAGCAGTTAAAGTTGCAAAGGACAGTTCTTAGTGCAGCCAGAGATTTGACAGTGGTAGTCAAGGCGCACCAGGTGAGCCCATTACTGAAAATGAGGCAAGCATAGCGTTGAATGAGGTGGAAAATGTTATAAGTCAAATAAAGAGTGTTTGTGTTGACTTAGAAAATTTAGTAGCTCAACTTAATGAGCAACTGTTACAGATTTACCAGTAAATTACAACCCCTGTAGACCATGGAATTCTACATGCAAAATCGGTATATTGTTAGTCAGACCATATTCTTTCTTCAGCTCATCTTGACCATTAAAGATATAAAATTCATAAAATGGACAATAAAAATACAATTAGCCTATTTTTCCTGGATGGACTGAATGTAATGACACTTGTCTCAGACACAAACAGAGATTGCAATGGATAATTCCAAACTCATGTCTGCTATTTCTGTGTTCAATAGATATAAGTTTGCATTGACACATTTTACATGTTGTGGATCTATGTCGTCCTGCAGCCTAGCAAGGGTGACAACCACGTTAGATCTGGATTTCTTTGGAAGTAACACTTTGTTAGACCTGACAGCCTTAGGGTAGTCACCCCTAACTTTTTGCCTGCCTCCCTCCGCTTTTTGGACACTGTTTTTGCTGGTTTATAGACTCTGCGCACTTTACCTCTGCTAACCAGGGCTAAAGTGCATATGCTCTCTCCCCTAAAACATGGTAACCTGGAATCATACCTGATTGGACTATTAATTGACTTATAAGTCCCTAGTAAGGTGCACTCTATGTGCATAGGGCTGGTAAATTAAATGCTACTAGTGGGCCAGCAGCACTGGTTGTGCCACCCACTTACGTAGACCCTTCTCCTTGTCTCAGGCTTGCCATTGCAAGGCCTGTGTGTGCAGTTTCACTGCCACATCGACTTGGCATTTAAAAGTTCTTGCCAAGCCTAGAACTCCCCTTTTTCTACATATAAGTCACCCTTAATGTGTGCCCTAGGTAACCCCTAGGGCAGGGTGCTGTGTAGGTAAAAGTCAGGACATGTACCTGTGTAGTTATATGTCCTGGTAGTGTAAAACTCCTAAATTTGTTTTCACACTACTGTGAGGTCTGCTCCCTTCATAGGCTAATATTGGGGCTGCCCTCATACACTGTTGAAGTGGCAGCTGCTGATCTGAAAGGAGCAGGAAGGTCATATTTAGTATGGGCAGAATGGTAATACAAAGTCCTACTGACTGGTGAAGTCGGATTTAATATTACTATTCTAGAAATGCCACTTTTAGAAAGTGAGCATTTCTTTGCACTTAAATCCTTCTGTGCCTTACAATCCACGTCTGGCTGGGCTTGGTTGACAGCTCCTTGTGCATTCACTCAGACACACCCCAAACACAGGGTACTCAGCCTCACTTGCATACATCTGTATTTTGAATGGGTCTTCCTGGGCTGGGAGGGTGGAGGGCCTGCTCTCACACAAAGGACTGCCACACCCCCTACTGGGACCCTGGCAGACAGGATTGAACTGAAAGGGGACCTGGTGCACTTCTTAGCCACTCTTTGAAGTCTCCCCCACTTCAAAGGCACATTTGGGTATAAAACAGGGCCTCTGCCCTACCTCATCAGACACTTGCTGGAGAAGAAACCTGAACCAGAAACTACATCCTGCCAAGAAGAACTGCCTGGCTGCTCAAAGGACTCACCTGTCTGCTTTCCACAAAGGACTGCTGCTTTGCTGTTGCCCTGCTGCCTTGCTGAACTCTTGTCTGGCTGTGAAAGTGCTCTCCAAGGGCTTGGATAGAGCTTGCCTCCTGTTCCTTGAAGTCTCAGGACCAAAAAGACTTCTCTCTTTTACTTGGACGCTCCGTGCGCCGAAAATTTCGACTCACAGCTTGTTTTGCGGCGAGAAAAACGCCGCACTCCGACGCTGACCGACGCGACGCTCTGGGGACGATCGAAAATCCGACGCACGGCTTCGCAAGGATAACGCCGCCCGACCTCTAGAGGAGAAATCGACGCGACGCCTGCCGTGAGATCGTAATTTCAACGCGCAGCCCCGCAGACCGACGTCTAGAGGAGAAATCGACGCGACGCCTGCCGTGAGATCGTAATTTCGACGCGCAGCCCCGCAGACCGACGCGCAGCCGGAGAACAAGCAGGAAAATCCACGCACAGACCCGGGACATCTGGTAATCCCCGCGATCCACAGAAAGAGACTGTCCGCGCACCGGAAAACGACGCACGACTTCCCCGCGTGTAAAATAACGACGCAAGTCCGTGTGTGCTGGGAGAAATCGACGCACACACCCTTTTTCCACGCACCTCTTCCTTTGTGGCCCTCTGAGGAGATTTTTCCACGCTAAACCAGGTACTTGTGCTTGAAAGAGACTTTGTTTATATTCTAAAGACTTTAAGACACTTCATATCACTTTTCTGTGATATTTCTACAATTTTCCATTGCAACTTTATACTTTTTGACCTACAATTATCCTGATAAATATTATATATTTTTCTAAACACTGTGTGGTGTATTTTTGTGGTGCTATACGGTGGTATTGTATGATTTATTGCACAAATACTTTACACATTGCCTTCTAAGTTAAGCCTGACTGCTCGTGCCAAGCTACCAGAGGGTGGGCACAGGATAATCTTGGATTGTGTGTGACTTACCCTGACTAGAGTGAGGGCTTTTGCTTGGACAGGGGGTAACCTGACTACCAACCAAAAACCCCATTTCTAACATTGGTGATCAGCGGTGAGGATAGGACTTGTATTTGTGCAGTGACATACAGTAGCTAAGTATTTCACTACCTACCCACAGTTGAAGGTCAACTTGGTTTTTATCTCTTTTTGAAAACCCGATTTCTTTCCTGACAATTTTCAAAAACTAAATCCTCACTCAACATGTCTCTGACTGGGTCTCAGACAGGGGAATTTGACCTAGTCCAGTTGGATGCATATACGGTCAAACAACTAAGAGGATTCTGCAGGGCATTGAGGGTACCCACCCAAGGGGCTTCCAGAAAGGAGGACTTTCAAGTGGCGCTGAGGGCCTGGGCAGAAGCCCATTTAGAGGATGATGAGGAAGAGGAGCCAGAACATGGCCCCTCAGAGGAATTTTCACTATCTGTGGATGGTGTTACCACTGCAATTGTGTCCCCTTCCAGACCAGGGAGCAGTGTCTCTATGCAAAGCCTGACCGCAGAGGAAAGGAGAGAGGAAAGGGAGTTCCAATTGCAAATGGCAAAACTGAAAATTGAGGCTCAACAGGAGGAGAGGAGGGCAGAGAGAGAAGCCAAACAAAGTGAAGCTGAAAGAACAGCCAAACAGATTCAAGCAGAAGCTGAAAGGGCAGCCAAACAAGCAGAAGCTGAAAGAGCAGCCAAACAAGTGGAAGCTGAAAGAGCTTTGGCTGAAAAGAAACTATTGTTGGCTCATGAATTGAGTCTCAAGGAGCTGGAGATCAAGGCGAGGCAGTCTGAATCCAGCAATAATGGTGGCAGCATACAGACAGGACCTGCTGGAGAAAAGAAGGTTTGTATACTCAAAAATGTGGTGCCCAGTTTTGTGGTGGGAGATGACATAGATAAATGGTTAGCTGCTTATGAAGTTGCACTAAGGGCTCATGAGGTTCCTGAAGGGCAATGGGGGGTAGCTATGTGGGGTTATGTGCCGCCATTGGGGAGGGACACACTTCTCACATTGGATCAACCTGATCAAAACACATACCCACTTCAGAAAGCCACTTTACTTGCCATGTTTGGACTGACCCCTGAGGGATACCGTCAGAGGTTCAGGGACAGCACCAAACAAACCACACAAACATGGGTAGATTTCTTTGATTTCTCCAGTAAGGCACTGAATGGATGGGTGCGGGGCAACAAAGTAGCAGATTATAAAGGTTTATATGACTTGATTCTGAGAGAGCATATGCTTAATACTACTTATACAGAGTTGCGCCAGCACCTAGTGGATAGTAAGCTGACTGATCCCAGGAAGCTTGCTGAGGAGGCGGACCTCTGGGTTAGCACCAGAGTGTCCAAGAAGGTACCTGGGGGGGACTCCCACAAAGGTGGTCAGGGTTCCCAACAGAAGAAAGAGGGGGGAGATAAACTTGCGGATAAGGAACTTTCCAAAGGCCCCCAAAAGAATTCCCAGGGAGGGGGTGGCAACCCTTCCTTTTCCAAATTTGGGAAAAAGCCAGGGACATATGACAAGTCAGGGAAATCTAGCCCCAAATGCATGGAGTGTTACCAGTATGGTCACTACAAAGGCGATCCACAGTGCCCTGAGAGGGCACCGTCCACTACCGGACAGGCACCTGGGTTGACTAGTGTAGCGCTCGGGGGGAGATGGACCCAAATAGCTTTGGGGAGCAGGTAGAGATTTCCCTAGTGTCCCTGGGAGAAGGAGAAATGGTGCCCAAGGCCCACATGCCCAAAAATACTTCCAAGTACCGGCAGTGGGTCACCATTGATGGGCAGAAGGTGAAGGCTCTGCGTGACACAGGAGCCAGTATGACTACTATCAAGAGTCAGTTGGTGTCAACAGAGCAGATAGTACCTAATACATTCCACCAGGTGAGAGTCGCTGACAATCGCGAGAGTCACCTACCGGTGGCTCTGGTTCCCTTTGAGTGGGGGGGGTCTCTGGTACTCTGAAAGTAGCTGTGAGTCCTGCCATGCCTGTAGATTGTCTGTTAGGCAATGATCTTGAGCACACTGCTTGGAAAGAAGTGGAGCTCAGGTCTCACCTGGAGATGTTAGGGTTACCTGAGTGGGTCTGCATGACTACAAGGTCCATGGCTGACCGAGAGGGAAGTCAAGGGCATCTGGAGCCTGGAACGATGGCCCAGAGAGCTGCCAGGAGGAGGGACCAGGGGCACGGGAAACCGGCCCCAGAAGTTCCCACAGTGGCTGACGGGGCTCCTGAGGAGGAGGCTCCCGAGCCAACTGGGGAAGACATTGCCGCCCTAGGTGACTTACCTGAGCTTGCTGGCTGGCAAGTGGAGGGTGGACCCACCAGGGAGGAATTCTGCAAGGCGCAGAAAGAATGTCCCACTCTGGAAGGTTTGAGGAAACAAGCCTCAAACCAGGCAGCAGGCGACGCCTCTGGCGCTCACCACCTATATTGGGAGAATGATCTCCTCTACAGTGAGCCTAAGGTTCCGGCCTTTGGGGCAGCACGTATGCTGGTGGTCCCCCAACGTTACAGAACCTTCCTACTGGGTCTGGCTCACGACATTCCCCTGGCAGGACATTTGGGGCAGGACAAGACCTTTAACAGGCTTGTCACCCACTTTTATTGGCCCAAAATGAGGACACACTCAGATAAGTTCTGCAGATCTTGTCCTACCTGCCAGGCCAGTGGTAAAGCAGGCAAAAGGGTTAAAACCCCCCTGATTCCACTTCCTGTCGTTGGCACCCCCTTTGAAAGGGTGGGCATCGACATTGTTGGACCCTTGGACCCCAAAACTGCCTTAGGCAACAGGTTCATCCTGGTTTTGGTGGACCATGCCACCCGTTACCCAGAGGCAACCCCTCTGAGGATCGTTACTGCACCGGTGGTGGCCAGAACCCTGATGGGGATATTTACCCGTGTGGGATTCCCCAAGGAAATAGTGTCTGACAGAGGCACTAACTTCATGTCTGCATACATGAAGTCTCTGTGGGATGCGTGTGGTGTAACTTACAAATTCACCACCCCCTATCACCCCCAGTCTAATGGTCTTGTGGAGAGATTCAACAAGACCCTGAAGGGCATGATTGGTGGCCGCCCTGGGACCATGAGGCGTAAGTGAGACGTCCTCTTACCATGCCTTCTCTTTGCTTACAGAGAGGTCCCCCAGAAGGGGGTAGGGTTCAGTCCCTTTGAGCTTCTCTACGGGTACCCTGTCAGGGGACCCTTAAGCATTGTCCAGGAGGGATTGGAGAAAGCTCCAAAGACACCCCCTCAGGATGTGGTCAGCTATATGTTGGCCCTCCGCAACCAGATGACCCGCTTCTGGAAAGAGGCCCAAAGTAACCTTGAGGCCAGTCAAGAGGTAATGAAACACTGGTATGACCAGAAGGCCACCCTGGTAGAGTTTCAACCTGGAGACAAAGTGTGGGTAATGGAGCCAGTAGAGCCCAGAGCTCTCCAGGACCGCTGGTCTGGCCCATTTGAAATAAAGGAGCGGAAAGGGGAGGCCACTTACCTAGTGGACCTCCAAACCCCTAGGAATCCCCTAAGGGTGCTCCATGTGAACCGACTAAAAGCTCATTTTGAGAGGTCAGAGATCAACATGCTTCTGGTCACAGATGAAGGAACGGAAGAGGAGAGTGAACCTCTCCCCGACCTCCTCTCTGCCCAAGAAGGTGATGGGTCAGTAAGCGGGGTCATTCTGTCTGACTCCCTGACTCTAAACCAGAAAGGAGACTGCTATGAGCTGTTGGATCAGTTCTCCCCCCTGTTCTCCCTTACTCCTGGACTGACCCACCTCTGTGTTCATGATATTGACACTTGTGACAGTCTCCCTGTGAAGAACAAAATTTACAGGTTGTCGGATAAGGTGAAGGCCAGCATCAAGGAGGAGGTCTCCAAGATGTTGACTCTAGGGGTTATCGAGAAATCCAGTAGTCCCTGGGCCAGCCCAGTGGTGTTGGTCCCTAAGGCTACTGCCCCAGGTGCGAAGCCAGAACTCCGGTTCTGTGTGGACTACCGGGGTCTCAACTCAGTCACACGGACTGATGCTCACCCCATCCCCCGAGCTGATGAGCTCGTGGACAGGCTAGGCGCTGCCAAGTTCCTGAGTACGTTTTATCTTACTTCAGGGTACTGGCAGATCGCCCTGACTGAGGGGGCCAAGGAAAGATCCGCATTCTCAACCCCTGATGGCCATTACCAGTTCCGGGTTATGCCATTTGGGTTGAAAAATGCCCCCTCTACCTTCCAACGGTTGGTTAACGGGGTCCTAGCTGGCAAGGATGCCTTCTGTGCAGCCTACCTGGATGACATAGCTGTCTACAGTTCCAGCTGGGAGGAACACCTGCTTCACCTCAAGGAGGTGCTTCAGGCCCTGCAACAGACAGGCCTGACCATCAAGGCCAGTAAGTGCCAGATTGGGCAGGGTTCTGTGGTGTACTTGGGACACCTAGTGGGTGGTGGCAAGGTGCAGCCACTCCAGGCCAAGATTGAAACTATCAAGGCCTGGCAACCACCGCGAACGCAGACTGAGGTGAGAGCCTTTCTAGGCCTCACAGGATACTACCGCAGATTTGTCAAGGGCTATGGTACCATTGTAACACTGTTAGGGTTTGTGCACAGCAAAGAGCATGTCCCCTCTCACTGCACTAGTGGGTTCTGTAATAGCTCCCTTTTAAACTTACTATTGAAAGCCTTTCTTGTTATCTCACCTTCCCCCCCCCTAGGCTTCTGTGTATGTTGTTTAATGTGCTGTTTTGTTTACACATTGGGCCTTGCTTTTACCAAGGCTTCTTTAAAACACTCCTCCCTAGGCCATGTGTTAATTCAACTCATTTGCATAATAACTGAAACTCTGCACACCTTTCAAGAACATGTGCAGCATGTGAGGACCACACCCAGCTCATCAAACCACACCCAGCTCTGCAAACCTTTCAAGAACATGTGCAGCATGTGAGGACCACACCCAGCCCTTCAAACCACTCCCAGCTCTTCAAACCACACCCAGCCCTGTCTATAAAAGGCAGCCCCCGAGCCTCACCCAGTGCTTGTGCTCGTCTACCTCCCGCTTACCTGAGAACAGATCCCTCGGCGCTGACACTCCTGACTTTCATTGGCTTCAATGGGCGCAGCTGCTGGCTCTTCCTTCTTCTGGTTTCCGGTTCCTCCTTGCCTCAGCCTCTCTCCTACGAGCAACCTGCAAAAGAGAAAGAAGACAAGTTTAGACTGATCGATATCTCTTGCCAGCAACAAGTAAGTGCAAAACTTTTTATTACCTGAAAGAACTTTGACAACAATTTCTGGATTTGTGTATAGACAACTGGAAACAAGATACCTTCCACGAACATTGTGATTCAAACCCTTTGTCACAAGAAGACTTTGCGGAACTTTGTAAACAAACATTGTTTTTTTTTTTATGGAACTTTTAAGAATCGAACAGTGGAAACCATTAACAGCAAGGCAAACAGTAAATCAAGGACTTGCACAAATTACATGCTGTATTTTGATGTAAAAGTACAGTATTTGTTTTATAAAAGATTCTGGAAATATGGGAAAAGTGAGTCTGCTATTGGGAATTTAGGCTTTAGTTATATTATGATTAATGTTTGATATTGGTAATTCTGATAACGGTATTTGTTTAATGTTTTAGAAGCTTTACAGTAATAGAAAAAACATCCCAGAGCAGTAACACATTCCAAACCTGGAAACTAGAGACCAGGATCCAAGAGGTACTTTTAGAAGAGAATTTCTAATAAATAAAGAGATAGTCAGGAACCCATTTAGGAATAGGTTGCACTTATCTGTTCTTTATTTATGTTTCATTAGGCACCAGTTTCTACAGAAGTCAGAAAGGGCCGCAGATTTGTGAAGCACTTCAACAGTGGAAACGCAAGAACGGTGTTGTCTCTTTTTTTTATTTTATCCACTTCCCCCCTTCCCTTGAGCTTCTGTTCTTAGTGCACTGTTTTAAAAACTAGTGTGCTGGAACAAGCAGTTTCAGGGTGGGGTGGGATTGTCTTCAACCTCCATCAGAACTGAACAAGAACTCAGGTGAGCTGGGCTTTGACAGAAGCACAAGCCTTAAAAAAAAATTCAGTTCTGGTGGACGATGAATACCGGGGAAGAAATAGAGGGCATTGACGTCACGGATATGGCGCAGGCCCTAAATGAGGACTTGGCTCATAATGAATCAGTGTCTGGCATCTTGCAACATATGCAAGAGGAAATAGAGAGATTAAAGATGGAGAATACCTCTTTAAAACAGGATTTAAGCAGGCATAAATTTAGGGGATCTCAGTGGAACACAGCTTTTACGCCTTTGTTTAAAACCTCCTCAGAGACAGGGGCGCCATCGAAACATACAACTTTGCCTCCCCCAGTTGAGGTTACTGTTAATGTTCCTAATGCTGTGCCCTTAGCAGCACCTGAACGTTTTCATGGAGATAGTAACAAATTCCATGTTTTTATCCATCAATGTCAATTACACTTCGTTTGTAAGCCACAACAGTTCCCTACTGATGATACGAAAGTGGCATTCGTCTTGTCTTATTTGGGTGGCACAGCAGCCAATTGGTCAATTCCTTTCGTGGATAGAGATGATCCCATCCTCCATAATTGGAATCAATTTAAACGTACCATGACCAGCCTTTTTGCAAAACACACTTTCATGCAGGCAAGTGATAATGAGCTTTTAAATCTTAAACAAGGTAACAAGGATTTATTGACCTATCTCACTAGTTTTAATCGTTTACTCACCGAGACACAGTGGCCAGAAGAAAAGCGTGTCTCCCTTTTTTATAAAGGTTTGAGAGACGAGTTAAAAGACGCGCTGGCTCATATCGTTGATTTGCCAGAAGACTATTCGGACTTTGTAGATTTAGTTGTGAAATTAGAACATAGATTAGGAGAAAGAAAGGGAGATAAATACAAACTGGAATCACGGTTAACTTTTATTAGACACGAGAAGAAAGACACAGATAATAAACTCCCTGAACCAGAGCCTATGCAAATAGGGACACTCAGAGGTCCACTCACATCAGAGGAAAAAGAAAGAAGGAGAAAACTTCAATTATGTTTATATTGTGGCAGGGCAGGTCACTTTGCCAGAGAATGTCCAGTAAAGCCTAAAACTCCACGAAAGGGTGCTGTTTCCTCCACCTCCTCAACTGAATCAGGGAAACGATTAAGCTCAACAAGGGGAGAGGTTACTTGTTCGAGAAAACATCTTAATCAAACCTCTAATGCTGCAGCCTTCAGGGTACCGCACATACCTAGACATTTCATAATTCAGGTTGTTTTAATTGTTACTACCCAAGTGAGGCATTCTCTCCCTGTCCTACTGGACTCAGGCGCGACAGGAGATTTTGTGGATAATAAGTTAGCTGAAAACTTAGGACTTCCTATGTGCCTAAAGCCTTGTCCAGAAGCAGTATGTGCAGTGGATGGGTCAGAATTGACCTCTGGATTAATCACAAAACAAACAAGTCCACTTGTTATGGTCTGTCAGAACGGGCACACAGAGGTGATTAGCTTTGATCTGATAGATACTCCTAATTTTGGTTTGATTCTCGGGGTACCCTGGTTAACAACTCATAACCCAAAAATTGATTGGGTGAATAGAACTGTTACTTTAGATTCCTCTTTCTGTAGAACCAATTGCTATCAAGAAGCAGGTACAGAATAGAGCACAGTATTACACTGTGCTAGTCTTACACAAGATGAACCAAGTCTCCCTCCTGAATATTCTGACTTTAAAGACGTCTTTGATCCAATAAAGGCTAGTGTGTTGCCCCCACATCGGTCTTATGACTGTCGTATACATCTTATCCCAGGGGCCCCTTTACCTAATAACAGAGTATATGCTTTGACTGACGAAGAAACCAAATACTTAAGAACCTACCTAGATGACCTACTACAGTCTGGGTTCATCCGTCATTCCACATCTCCGGTGTCATCTCCACTCTTTTTTATCCCAAAGCCGGATAAATCCCTGCGCGCGTGTATCGATTATAGAGGACTAAATAAAGCTACAATAAAGAATAAATATCCTCTTCCTCTAATACCTGTGTTGTTGGATCAATTAAGACATTCTACTGTATACACTAAACTAGATCTGCGGGGAGCTTACCACCTGGTCCGAGTAAAAGAGGGGGATGAGTGGAAAACAGCTTTCAAGACAAAGTTTGGTTTATTTGAGTACACAGTAATGCCCTTTGGGTTATGTAATGCCCCTGCGGCCTTTCAGTTCTTTATAAATGAGGTCCTACACGAATTCCTGGACGTTTGTGTCATAGTATACATAGACGACATCCTCATTTACTCTAAGAACTCAGAAGAACATACCCAACATGTTCGTGCAGTATTATCAAAGTTAAAAGAAAATCATCTTTTTGCTAAGTTAGAAAAGTGTACTTTTAATGTCAGCAAGGTGGACTTTTTAGGATACTGCCTGTCACCTCAAGGAATAACTATGGATGTAAAGAAAATCAGTGCTATTGCTGATTGGCCAGAACCATCCTCTGTAAAAGATATTCAGAAATTTCTGGGTTTCGCCAATTTTTATAGGAGGTTTATTGCACATTTTGCAGACATTGCGGCCCCAATAACTACCTTGTTGCGGAAAGGGCAACGATTTCTTTGGACTGATGAGGCGGCACATGCCTTTCAACTCCTAAAACAAAAATTCACTTCAGCCCCAATTCTGAAACATCCTGATCCTGACTTGCCCTTTTTTGTTGAAGCGGATGCTTCACAAGTAGCTTTAGGAGGAGTTCTCTCTCAACGAGATGCAGTAGATGGCCAGTTACATCCTATAGCCTTCTATTCCAAAAAGTTATTACCAGCTGAACAAAATTACACTGTGGCTGAAAGGGAACTACTAGCTATCAAAGTAGCCTTTTCAGAATGGAGGCACCATTTAATGGGAGCCAAGTACCCAATTACAATCTTTTCTGACCATAGGAACCTACAGTTTTTTGGATCACTTAAAGCACTAACACCACGTCAGATGCGCTGGTTAATTTTTTTTAGCACATTTGACTTTGTAATAACCTATAGACCAGGTGCACAACAAATTCAATCTGATGTGTTATCTAGATACGGACATACCTCAGACATGAAACAAGATAAAATAGGAGAACCCATTATTCCTCCCCAAAAGTTTTTGGCACCAGTACAACAGAAGGATTTCATCACAGATCTATATAATGCACACATGCAAATAGCACCTCAGGATTGGTTAAAGGATTCCCATAACACAATACAACGAGGTTTATTGTATCACGACAACATGCTGTTAGTGCCCACCTCTGAATTACAAACACAGGTGATAATTTGGCATCACGCCTCACCGTTGGCAGGTCATCCTGGTTGGGTAAAAACCCTGGAAAATGTGCAAAAACACTTTTGGTGGGACACTATAAGAAAGGACATTAAGCAATTTGTCACTACCTGTCCAATTTGTGCAAGACATAAATCTTCTCATAAGGCCCCTGACGGCTTGTTAATACCAATGCCAACACCCAAACAACCTTGGCATACTGTGAGCGTAGACTTTATTGTAGGTTTACCACCTGTAAAATCTTTCACAACAGTGTTGGTTATAGTGGATTTTTTATCTAAAATGGCACATTTTGTACCATTACGGAAATTACCCACGGCGGCAGAATTTGCCGATATTTTTATAAGGGAAATTGTGCGTTTACATGGTTTGCCAAGCAAAGTGGTGTCAGACCGAGGGAGCCAGTTCAACTCTAGATTTTGGAAAAAATTATGTGAAAAACTGAAAATAGATGTGGCATTATCCACTGCTTTCCACCCAGAGACAGATGGACAGACTGAACGACTGAACCAAACCTTACTTCAAACGTTACGTTGTTTATTGGCTGATTATTCTAGTGAATGGTTGGAAGCTCTCCCTGTAGCGGAGTTTGTTTATAATAATACTGAGCATTCAGCTCTACTTTGCTCACCATTCTATTTCTTGCAGGGGTATCATCCAAGAGCTATACCCATTTTGTTAGAAGATTCCCTGTTACCTACAGTAACGGATAGACTAACGAGGTTAGGTGACATACAAGACAAAGCCAGGAAACATTTATTAAAGTACAAGGAAAGCATGAAAAGACAAGCAGACAAACACAGATCTGAGGCCCCAATGTATAAAATTGGTGACAAGGTATGGCTCTCCACAAGGAACCTAAACATAGAGGGATCCCGAAAGCTGCAACCACGTTTCATTGGACCCTTTAGTATAACTGCCATAGTAAACCCGGTAACAGTAAAATTAGATTTACCAAAAGAATATCCAGTACATACTACATTCCATGTGTCCTTGCTTAAGCCGTACAACCCAAAAACCCGACCTGAACCACCACCTCCACCCATACCAATTAAGGGAAATCTAGAATATGAAGTGAAAAGCATAAAAGACTCAAAAAGAATTAGTGGACGTCTGTTTTATTTAGTAGAATGGAAAGGATATGATGAATCTGAGAATTCATGGGAACCAGCATCATATGTACATGCCCCACAGCTGATTAGATGGTTTTATTTAAAAAATCCAGGAAAACCCCATCCTGTAGGAGGGCCTTTGAGGGGGGCAACTGTTAGGGTTTGTGCACAGCAAAGAGCATGTCCCCTCTCACTGCACTAGTGGGTTCTGTAATAGCTCCCTTTTAAACTTACTATTGAAAGCCTTTCTTGTTATCTCACCTTCCCCCCCTCCTAGGCTTCTGTGTATGTTGTTTAATGTGCTGTTTTGTTTACACATTGGGCCTTGCTTTTACCAAGGCTTCTTTAAAACACTCCTCCCTAGGCCATGTGTTAATTCAACTCATTTGCATAATAACTGAAACTCTGCACACCTTTCAAGAACATGTGCAGCATGTGAGGACCACACCCAGCTCATCAAACCACACCCAGCTCTGCACACCTTTCAAGAACATGTGCAGCATGTGAGGACCACACCCAGCTCTTCAAACCACTCCCAGATCTTCAAACCACACCCAGCCCTGTCTATAAAAGGCAGCCCCCGAGCCTCACCCAGTGCTTGTGCTCGTCTACCTCCCGCTTACCTGAGAACAGATCCCACGGCGCTGACACTCCTGACTTTCATTGGCTTCAATGGGCGCAGCTGCTGGCTCTTCCTTCTTCTGGTTTCCGGTTCCTCCTTGCCTCAGCCTCTCTCCTACGAGCAACCTGCAAAAGAGAAAGAAGACAAGGTTAGACTGATCGATATCTCTTGCCAGCAACAAGTAAGTGCAAAACTTTTTATTACCTGAAAGAACTTTGACAACAATTTCTGGATTCGTGTATAGACAACTGGAAACAAGATACCTTCCACGAACATTGTGATTCAAACCCTTTGTCACAAGAAGACTTTGCGGAACTTTGTAAACAAACATTGTTTTTTTTTTATGGAACTTTTAAGAATCGAACAGTGGAAACCATTAACAGCAAGGCAAACAGTAAATCAAGGACTTGCACAAATTACATGCTGTATTTTGATGTAAAAGTACAGTATTTGTTTTATAAAAGATTCCGGAAATATGGGAAAAGTGAGTCTGCTATTGGGAATTTAGGCTTTAGTTATATTATGATGAATGTTTGATATTGGTAATTCTGATAACGGTATTTGTTTAATGTTTTAGAAGCTTTACAGTAATAGAAAACACATCCCAGAGCAGTAACACATTCCAAACCAGGAAACTAGAGACCAGGATCCAAGTGGTACTTTTAGAAGAGAATTTCTAATAAATAAAGAGATAGTCAGGAACCCATTTAGGAATAGGTTGCACTTATCTGTTCTTTATTTATGTTTCATTAGGCACCAGTTTCTACAGAAGTCAGAAAGGGCCGCAGATTTGTGCAGCACTTCAACAGTGGAAACGCAAGAACGGTGTTGTCTCTTTTTTTTATTTTATCCACTTCCCCCCTTCCCTTGAGCTTCTGTTCTTAGTGCACTGTTTTAAAAACTAGTGTGCTGGAACAAGCAGTTTCAGGGTGGGGTCGGATTGTCTTCAACCTCCATCAGAACTGAACAAGAACTCAGGTGAGCTGGGCTTTGACAAACACCCTTGACAGAACTCACTTCCAAGAAACAACCTAGGTTGGTGAATTGGACAGAGGCTTATCAGAAAGCCTTTGATGCCCTGAAGGAAGCCATGTGCACGGCCCCCGTACTCATGGCCCCTGACTACTCCCAGGAATTTATCGTGCAGACAGACGCTTCAGAGCATGGCATAGGGGCAGTCCTAGCACAGCTGAATGAGGAGGGCAGAGATCAACCAGTAGTCTTTATTAGCAGAAGGCTATTACCACTGGAACAGAGGTGGAGTGCTATTGAGAGAGAAGCTTTTACTGTGGTCTGGGCACTGAAGAAGCTAAGACCCTACCTGTTTGGGACTCACTTCCGGGTTCAGACAGACCACAGGCCCCTCAGATGGCTCATGCAGATGAGGGGTGAGAATCCAAAACTCTTGAGGTGGTCCATTTCCCTACAGGGGATGGACTTTACGGTGGAACATCGCCCAGGGGTTGACCACGCCAATGCTGATGGTCTCTCCAGGTACTTCCGCCTTAGCGATGAGAGCTCCCAGGAGGTCGGGTAGCTCTCCCCACTTTCAGCTGGGGGGGACACATGTTAGACCTGACAGCCTTAGGGTAGTCACCCCTAACTTTTTGCCTGCCTCCCTCTGCTTTTTGGACACTGTTTTTGCTGGTTTATAGACTCTGTGCACTTTACCTCTGCTAACCAGGGCTAAAGTGCATATGCTCTCTCATCTAAAACATGGTAACCTGGAATCATACCTGATTGGACTATTAATTGACTTATAAGTCCCTAGTAAGGTGCACTCTATGTGCATAGGGCTGGTAAATTAAATGCTACTAGTGGGCCAGCAGCACTGGTTGTGCCACCCACTTAAGTAGCCCCTTCTCCTTGTCGCAGGCTTGCCATTGCAAGGCCTGTGTGTGCAGTTTCACTGCCACATCGACTTGGCATTTACAAGTTCTTGCCAAGCCTAGAACTCCCCTTTTTCTACATATAAGTCACCCTTAATGTGTGCCCTAGGTAACCCCTAGGGCAGGGTGCTGTGTAGGTAAAAGGCAGGACATGTACCTGTGTAGTTATATGTCCTGGTAGTGTAAAACTCCTAAATTCGTTTTCACACTACTGTGAGGCCTGCTCCCTTCATAGGCTAACATTGGGGCTGCCCTCATACACTGTTGAAGTGGAAGCTGCTGATCTGAAAGGAGCAGGAAGGTCATATTTAGTACGGCCAGAATGGTAATACAAAGTCCTACTGACTGGTGAAGTCGGATTTAATATTACTATTCTAGAAATGCCACTTTTAGAAAGTGAGCATTTCTTTGCACTTAAATCCTTCTGTGCCTTACAATCCACGTCTGGCTGGGCTTGGTTGACAGCTCCTTGTGCATTCACTCAGACACACCCCAAACACAGGGTATTGAGCCTGACTGCTCGTGCCAAGCTACCAGAGGGTGGGCACAGGATAATCTTGGATTGTGTGTGACTTACCCTGACTAGAGTGAGGGCTTTTGCTTGGACAGGGGTTAACCTGACTGCCAACCAAAAACCCCATTTCTAACATTGGTGATCAGCGGTGAGGATAGGACTTGTATTTGTGCAGTGACATACAGTAGCTAAGTATTTCACTACCTACCCACAGTTGAAGGTCAACTTGGTTTTTATCTCTTTTTGAAAACCCGATTTTTTTCCTGACAATTTTCAAAAACTAAATCCTCACTCAACATGTCTCTGACTGGGTCTCAGACAGGGGAATTTGACCTAGTCCAGTTGGATGCATATACGGTCAAACAACTAAGAGGATTCTGCAGGGCATTGAGGGTACCCACCCAAGGGGCCTCCAGAAAGGAGGACTTTCAAGTGGCGCTGAGGGCCTGGGCAGAAGCCCATTTAGAGGATGATGAGGAAGAGGAGCCAGAACATGGCCCCTCAGAGGAATTTTCACTATCTGTGGATGGTGTTACCACTGCAATTGTGTCCCCTTCCAGACCAGGGAGCAGTGTCTCTATGCAAAGCCTGACCGCAGAGGAAAGGAGAGAGGAAAGGGAGTTCCAATTGCAAATGGCAAAACTGAAAATTGAGGCTCAACAGGAGGAGAGGAGGGCAGAGAGAGAAGCCAAACAAAGTGAAGCTGAAAGAACAGCCAAACAGATTCAAGCAGAAGCTGAAAGGGCAGCCAAACAAGCAGAAGCTGAAAGAGCAGCCAAACAAGTGGAAGCTGAAAGAGCTTTGGCTGAAAAGAAACTATTGTTGGCTCATGAATTGAGTCTCAAGGAGCTGGAGATCAAGGCGAGGCAGTCTGAATCCAGCAATAATGGTGGCAGCATACAGACAGGACCTGCTGGAGAAAAGAAGGTTTGTATACTCAAAAATGTGGTGCCCAGTTTTGTGGTGGGAGATGACATAGATAAATGGTTAGCTGCTTATGAAGTTGCACTAAGGGCTCATGAGGTTCCTGAAGGGCAATGGGGGGTAGCTATGTGGGGTTATGTGCCGCCATTGGGGAGGGACACACTTCTCACATTGGATCAACCTGATCAAAACACATACCCACTTCAGAAAGCCACTTTACTTGCCATGTTTGGGCTGACCCCTGAGGGATACCGTCAGAGGTTCAGGGACAGCACCAAACAAACCACACAAACATGGGTAGATTTCTTTGATTTCTCCAGTAAGGCACTGAATGGATGGGTGCGGGGCAACAAAGTAGCAGATTATAAAGGTTTATATGACTTGATTCTGAGAGAGCATATGCTTAATACTACTTATACAGAGTTGCCCCAGCACCTAGTGGATAGTAAGCTGACTGATCCCAGGAAGCTTGCTGAGGAGGCGGACCTCTGGGTTAGCACCAGAGTGTCCAAGAAGGTACCTGGGGGGGACTCCCACAAAGGTGGTCAGGGTTCCCAACAGAAGAAAGAGGGGGGAGATAAACTTGCGGATAAGGAACTATCCAAAGGCCCGCAAAAGAATTCCCAGGGAGGGGGTGGCAACCCTTCCTTTTCCAAATTTGGGAAAAAGCCAGGGACATATGACAAGTCAGGGAAATCTAGCCCCAAATGCATGGAGTGTTACCAGTATGGTCACTACAAAGGCGATCCACAGTGCCCTGAGAGGGCACCGTCCACTACCGGACAGGCACCTGGGTTGACTAGTGTAGCGCTCGTCGGGGAGATGGACCCAAGTAGCTTTGGGGAGCAGGTAGAGATTTCCCTAGTGTCCCTGGGAGAAGGAGAAATGGTGCCCAAGGCCCACATGCCCAAAAATACTTCCAAGTACCGGCAGTGGGTCACCATTGATGGGCAGAAGGTGGAGGCTCTGCGTGACACAGGAGCCAGTATGACTACTATCAAGAGTCAGTTGGTGTCAACAGAGCAGATAGTACCTAATACATTCCACCAGGTCAGAGTCGCTGACAATCGCGAGAGTCACCTACCGGTGGCTCTGGTTCCCTTTGAGTGGGGGGGGTCTCTGGTACTCTGAAAGTAGCTGTGAGTCCTGCCATGCCTGTAGATTGTCTGTTAGGCAATGATCTTGAGCACACTGCTTGGAAAGAAGTGGAGCTCAGGTCTCACCTGGAGATGTTAGGGTTACCTGAGTGGGTCTGCATGACCACACGGTCCATGGCTGACCGAGAGGGAAGTCAAGGGCATCTGGAGCCTGGAACGATGGCCCAGAGAGCTGCCAGGAGGAGGGACCAGGGGCACGGGAAACCGGCCCCAGAAGTTCCCACAGTGGCTGACGGGGCTCCTGAGGAGGAGGCTCCCGAGCCAACTGGGGAAGACATTGCCGCCCTAGGTGACTTACCTGAGCTTGCTGGCTGGCAAGTGGAGGGTGGACCCACCAGGGAGGAATTCTGCAAGGTGCAGAAAGAATGTCCCACTCTGGAAGGTTTGAGGAAACAAGCCTCAAACCAGGCAGCAGGCGACGCCTCTGGCGCTCACCACCTATATTGGGAGAATGATCTCCTCTACAGTGAGCCTAAGGTTCCGGCCTTTGGGGCAGCACGTATGCTGGTGGTCCCCCAATGTTACAGAACCTTCCTACTGGGTCTGGCTCACGACATTCCCCTGGCAGGACTTTTGGGGCAGGACAAGACCTTTAACAGGCTTGTCACCCACTTTTATTGGCCCAAAATGAGGACACACTCAGATAAGTTCTGCAGATCTTGTCCTACCTGCGAGGCCAGTGGTAAAGCAGGAAAAAGGGTTAAAACCCCCCTGATTCCACTTCCTGTCGTTGGCACCCCCTTTGAAAGGGTGGGCATCGACATTGTTGGACCCTTGGACCCCAAAACTGCCTTAGGCAACAGGTTCATCCTGGTTTTGGTGGACCATGCCACCCGTTACCCAGAGGCAACCCCTCTGAGGATCGTTACTGCACCGGTGGTGGCCAGAACCCTGATGGGGATATTTACCCGTGTGGGATTCCCCAAGGAAATAGTGTCTGACAGAGGCACTAACTTCATGTCTGCATACATGAAGTCTCTGTGGGATGCGTGTGGTGTAACTTACAAATTCACCACCCCCTATCACCCCCAGTCTAATGGTCTTGTGGAGAGATTCAACAAGACCCTGAAGGGCATGATTGGTGGCCTCCCTGAGACCATGAGGCATAAGTGAGACGTCCTCTTACCATGCCTTCTCTTTGCTTACAGAGAGGTCCCCCAGAAGGGGGTAGGGTTCAGTCCCTTTGAGCTTCTCTACGGGTACCCTGTCAGGGGACCCTTAAGCATTGTCCAGGAGGGATTGGAGAAAGCTCCAAAGACACCCCCTCAGGATGTGGTCAGCTATATGTTGGCCCTCCGCAACCAGATGACCCGCTTCTGGAAAGAGGCCCAAAGTAACCTTGAGGCCAGTCAAGAGGTAATGAAACACTGGTATGACCAGAAGGCCACCCTGGTAGAGTTTCAACCTGGAGACAAAGTGTGGGTAATGGAGCCAGTAGAGCCCAGAGCTCTCCAGGACCGCTGGTCTGGCCCATTTGAAATAAAGGAGCGGAAAGGGGAGGCCACTTACCTAGTGGACCTCCAAACCGCTAGGAATCCCCTAAGGGTGCTCCATGTGAACCGACTAAAAGCTCATTTTGAGAGGTCAGAGATCAACATGCTTCTGGTCACAGATGAAGGAACGGAAGAGGAGAGTGAACCTCTCCCCGACCTCCTCTCTGCCCAAGAAGGTGATGGGTCAGTAAGCGGGGTCATTCTGTCTGACTCCCTGACTCTAAACCAGAAAGGAGACTGCTATGAGCTGTTGGAGCAGTTCTCCCCCCTGTTCTCCCTTACTCCTGGACTGACCCACCTCTGTGTTCATGATATTGACACTGGTGACAGTCTCCCTGTGAAGAACAAAATTTACAGGTTGTCGGATAAGGTGAAGGCCAGCATCAAGGAGGAGGTCTCCAAGATGTTGACTCTAGGGGTTATCGAGAAATCCAGTAGTCCCTGGGCCAGCCCAGTGGTGTTGGTCCCTAAGGCTACTGCCCCAGGTGCAAAGCCAGAACTCTGGTTCTGTGTGGACTACCGGGGTCTCAACTCAGTCACACGGACTGATGCTCACCCCATCCACCGAGCTGATGAGCTCGTGGACAGGCTAGGCGCTGCCAAGTTCCTGAGTACGTTTTATCTTACTTCAGGGTACTGGCAGATCGCCCTGACTGAGGGGGCCAAGGAAAGATCTGCATTCTCAACCCCTGATGGCCATTACCAGTTCCGGGTTATGCCATTTGGGTTGAAAAATGCCCCCGCTACCTTCCAACGGTTGGTTAACGGGGTCCTAGCTGGCAAGGATGCCTTCTGTGCAGCCTACCTGGATGACATAGCTGTCTACAGTTCCAGCTGGGAGGAACACCTGCTTCACCTCAAGGAGGTGCTTCAGGCCCTGCAACAGGCAGGCCTGACCATCAAGGCCAGTAAGTGCCAGATTGGGCAGGGTTCTGTGGTGTACTTGGGACACCTAGTGGGTGGTGGCAAGGTGCAGCCACTCCAGGCCAAGATTGAAACTATCAAGGCCTGGCAACCACCGCGAACGCAGACTGAGGTGAGAGCCTTTCTAGGCCTCACAGGATACTACCGCAGATTTGTCAAGGGCTATGGTACCATTGTAACACCCTTGACAGAACTCACTTCCAAGAAACAACCTAGGTTGGTGAATTGGACAGAGGCTTATCAGAAAGCCTTTGATGCCCTGAAGGAAGCCATGTGCACGGCCCCCGTACTCATGGCCCCTGACTACTCCCAGGAATTTATCGTGCAGACAGACGCTTCAGAGCATGGCATAGGGGCAGTCCTAGCACAGCTGAATGAGGAGGGCAGAGATCAACCAGTAGTCTTTATTAGCAGAAGGCTATTACCACTGGAACAGAGGTGGAGTGCTATTGAGAGAGAAGCTTTTGCTGTGGTCTGGGCACTGAAGAAGCTAAGACCCTACCTGTTTGGGACTCACTTCCGGGTTCAGACAGACCACAGGCCCCTCAGATGGCTCATGCAGATGAGGGGTGAGAATCCAAAACTCTTGAGGTGGTCCATTTCCCTACAGGGATGGACTTTACGGTGGAACATCGCCCAGGGGTTGACCACGCCAATGCTGATGGTCTCTCCAGGTACTTCCGCCTTAGCGATGAGAGCTCCCAGGAGGTCGGGTAGCTCTCCCCACTTTCAGCTGGGGGGGACACATGTTAGACCTGACAGCCTTAGGGTAGTCACCCCTAACTTTTTGCCTGCCTCCCTCTTCTTTTTGGACACTGTTTTTGCTGGTTTATAGACTCTGCGCACTTTACCTCTGCTAACCAGGGCTAAAGTGCATATGCTCTCTCACCTAAAACATGGTAACCTGGAATCATACCTGATTGGACTATTAATTGACTTATAAGTCCCTAGTAAGGTGCACTCTATGTGCATAGGGCTGGTAAATTAAATGCTACTAGTGGGCCAGCAGCACTGGTTGTGCCACCCACTTAAGTAGCCCCTTCTCCTTGTCGCAGGCTTGCCATTGCAAGGCCTGTGTGTGCAGTTTCACTGCCACATCGACTTGGCATTTACAAGTTCTTGCCAAGCCTAGAACTCCCCTTTTTCTACATATAAGTCACCCTTAATGTGTACCCTAGGTAAGCCCTAGGGCAGGGTGCTGTGTAGGTAAAAGGCAGGACATGTACCTGTGTAGTTATATGTCCTGGTAGTGTAAAACTCCTAAATTCGTTTTCACACTACTGTGAGGCCTGCTCCCTTCGTAGGCTAACATTGGGGCTGCCCTCATACACTGTTGAAGTGGCAGCTGCTGATCTGAAAGGAGCAGGAAGGTCATATTTAGTACGGCCAGAATGGTAATACAAAGTCCTACTGACTGGTGAAGTCGGATTTAATATTACTATTCTAGAAATGCCACTTTTAGAAAGTGAGCATTTCTTTGCACTTAAATCCTTCTGTGCCTTACAATCCACGTCTGGCTGGGCTTGGTTGACAGCTCCTTGTGCATTCACTCAGACACACCCCAAACACAGGGTATTCAGCCTCACTTGCATACATCTGCATTTTGAATGGGTCTTCCTGGGCTGGGAGGGTGGAGGGCCTGCTCTCACACAAAGGGCTGCCACACCCCCTACTGGGACCCTGGCAGACAGGATTGAACTGAAAGGGGACCTGGTGCACTTCTTAGCCACTCTTTGAAGTCTCCCCCACTTCAAAGGCATATTTGGGTATAAAACAGGGCCTCTGCCCTACCTCATCAGACACTTGCTGGAGAAGAAACCTGAACCAGAAACTACATCCTGCCAAGAAGAACTGCCTGGCTGCTCAAAGGACTCACCTGTCTGCTTTCTACAAAGGACTGCTGCCTTGCTGTTGCCCTGCTGCCTTGCTGAACTCTTGTCTGGCTGTGAAAGTGCTCTCCAAGGGCTTGGATAGAGCTTGCCTCCTGTTCCTTGAAGGCTCAGGACCAAAAAGACTTCTCTCTTTTACTTGGACGCTCCGTGCGCCGAAAATTTCGACGCACAGCTTGTTTTGCGGCGAGAAAAACGCCGCACTCCGACGCTGACCGACGCAACGCTCTGGGGACGATCGAAAATCCGACGCACGGCTTCGCAAGGATAACGCCGCCCGACCTCTAGAGGAGAAATCGACGCGACGCCTGCCGTGAGATCGTAATTTCAACGCGCAGCCCCGCAGACCGACGTCTAGAGGAGAAATCGACGCGACGCCTGCCGTGAGATCGTAATTTCGACGCGCAGCCCCGCAGACCGACGCACAGCCGGAGAACAAGCAGGAAAATCCACGCACAGACCCGGGACATCTGGTAATCCCCGCGATCCACAGAAAGAGACTGTCCGCGCGCCGGAAAACGACGCACGACTTCCCCGCGTGTAAAATAACGACGCGAGTCCATGTGTGCTGGGGAGAAATCGACGCACACACCCTTTTTCCACGCACCTCTTCCTTTGTGGCCCTCTGAGGAGATTTTTCCACGCTAAACCAGGTACTTGTGCTTGAAAGAGACTTTGTTTATATTCTAAAGACTTTAAGACACTTCATATCACTTTTCTGTGATATTTCTACAATTTTCCATTGCAACTTTATACTTTTTGACCTACAATTATCCTGATAAATATTATATATTTTTCTAAACACTGTGTGGTGTATTTTTGTGGTGCTATATGGTGGTATTGTATGATTTATTGCACAAATACTTTACACATTGCCTTCTAAGTTAAGCCTGACTGCTCGTGCCAAGCTACCAGAGGGTGGGCACAGGATAATCTTGGATTGTGTGTGACTTACCCTGACTAGAGTGAGGGCTTTTGCTTGGACAGGGGGTAACCTGACTGCCAACCAAAAGCCCCATTTCTAACACACTTCAATTAGTATTTACTGTTGTTTAAGACCAGTTTAAATGCAGATCTTCTTTACATGCAAATATGGTGGATGCCTGTCATCATGCAGGCTAGCTAGAGTGACAGCACTTATAGATCTTTACTTTTTAGCAATATATTGTTTTTACCTTAGTATTATTTTACAACAATATCTATTAGCTAGTTTATGAAATTATCTTTTTGGTATTTAAAACATAGCGAAATTGACATGGGATAGATAGTGATGTTCAGTATCTGCTCTTTACAGTTTATAGTATGACATGCACCGTATGATTTTTTAAACATCCAAATTAATTTACCCCCATAGTTCAGGGATGACAAGCAATTATTTGAAATACTACCTATGGTGAGAATGTTTAGCCATCTTGTAGGTCATATAAGAATCATTTCAGTGAAATAGAACGGTCTGGAGAGACAAAACACATTTTTTAAAGTATATTAAATGTTAAAATATAATGGGCATTAATAACTAAGGTAAACATATTGGTCCTCATTACGACCCTGGCGGTTGGGGATAAAGTGGCGGTAATACAGCCAACAGGCTGGTGGTAACTACCGCCAAATTATGACCATGGTGGTGATATCTCCAAAAGACAGCCAATGTACCACACCAACCGCCAGGGCGGAAACAATAGCCACCACGGCGGTAGCCACCTACAACCAGGCGAAAGACAAAGTTCCACCCACCATATTATGACCTAGCAAACCGCCACCTTTTCCGGGGCAGTACCAACGCCATCAAAAGCCTGGCGGAAACAGAGCACAAAACTCAAAGGACTCACCGTTGGAGACACAGGGAAGAACCACGCCG
This sequence comes from Pleurodeles waltl, assembly GCF_031143425.1. NCBI lineage: Eukaryota > Metazoa > Chordata > Amphibia > Caudata > Salamandridae > Pleurodeles > Pleurodeles waltl. The sequence continues at coordinate 468,461,330 of NC_090450.1, forward strand.
CCATGGAACCAGAACTGCAAGTCTTTCCGATGATCTTCTACATCATGCTCCACCACAAACACCAATGCTGGTGAAGATCGACGATGGTGAGTACAGCCTCCTAGCACACAAGGGAGGGGGGAAGGAAAACAACAGTGACACACATACGCACAACACACACCCCACACACACGCCATACACACAACCAGCTGCACAAGATAATCAATTTGTCCCTGATAATTGGCGGAATAACGTAAGAACAACAGTAATTGTCAAAAGTGATTGTAATAAGATCAACATCAAAAATAATAAGCTGATGTGGCAATACAACAGATATGTACAAATGTACAAAAAAGGGACACTGCCCAGTCCACAGTTCACAGGGGCCACATCGCCACAGGGGAAAGTCCAAGGCCCCACTCGATCCCTGCACGCATACGGAGAGAACACTGCAGGGGCATCAGCTATCAAATAGGCAGGCACCTCAATGGGGGGGGGGACCTCAGCCAGATGTGGAAAAAAGACCACTGGTACTGGAGGGAGCAACATGCTCTGTGCTTTGTCCTTGGGAGAGCAAGGCCACAGTCTCTCGAGTGGGAGACTTTCCCACTGGTTCTGGAGGGGGCAACATGCCCTGTGCTTTGTCCTGGGGAGTACAAGGCCACAGTCTCTCGAGTGGGTATCTTGCCCACTGGTTCTGGTGGGGGCAGGCCGCACAGCAGCCCACGGAGGCTGGATCATCTGGCGTCCACCGGTGGTGATGGCTGCACTGTGGTGGTGGTTGTGAGAGGCTCCTGCTCAGCCCCTGCACCATCCGATGGCTGCACTGTGGTGATGGTGGAGGTTGTGGGAGGCTCCTGCTCAGCCCCTGCATTCTCTGACAGCTGCACGACCAGGGCTGGCCGTGTGGTCTCTGTGACAGCTGCTGGTGCAGGCTCCTTCCCCTTCTGGGTGGCTAGGACAGGCTCCTTCCCCTTCTTGCTTACTGGTGCAGGCTCCTTCTCCTTCCTGCTGGGTGGTGCAGGCTCCTTCCCCTTCTGGCTGGCTGGTGCAGACTCCTTCTCCTTCTTGCTGGCTGGTGCAGCCTCCTTCCCCTTCTTGCTGGCTGGTGCAGGCTCCTTTCCCTTCAGTATTTGTGGCCTGGAATCCTTTGTTGAAACTGGGCCCGTGGACTATTTGGCTAAGGTGCGTGGCTGGGGCCTTGATACCCTGGCCATACATGCAGGACGGGGGATGGGGTAGGGAAGAGGTCAATCTGGGAAAGGAAAAGCTTTTTAGGGACATTGGGGAAGGAAGAGGGAGAAGTAATGGGTGTGGAGGATGAGGGAGTGGAGGTGTTTTGTCTGCTGGATTTGGGTGCAGGTGCATGGGTTGTATGCTGTTGTGAGGTGGATGGCTGTTGGGTGTCTGAGTGATTGAGTTTGTGTACTTTAGGAGCGGGGGACAGACACGGTGGGAGAGGACACAGGGGATGTGGGCAAGGCTGTTGTGGAGGTGTCTGCCAGTGAGATGTGTGTTCTGCTTGGTGTGGTGATGATGCAGGTAGTGGATGATGATGTAGTGCATGCAGGTGTGAGTGTGGACATAACTGGGTGGGAGGTGGAGGAGGAGGAAGGGGAGACAGTGGAAATAGTGGATGTTGTTGTGTTTGCAACTGAATGGTGTTTGTATGAGTGCCTGTGGGATGAAGTGTGGTGCTTGTGTTTGCCTGTGACACTCTTGGGCATTGTCTTGTATGAATGCTCGTCTGGCTGTGTGCTTGGGATGGGTTGAGGCTGAGGAAAATGGGACTGGGAAGTGGAAGTTGGAGGGGAGATGGTTGAAACAGGACAATGGCTGCCATCAGAGAGGAGGTCAGAGCCTGGATCGATCTCTGTTGGGCCACCAATCCACTGTGAATGCCTTCCAGGAATGCATTAGATTGCTGCATGTGGGCTGCCAGCCTCTGGATGGCATTCACAATGGTTGACTGCCCTACAGAGATGGATCTCAGGAGGTCAATAGCCTCCTCACTCAGGGTAGCAGGCCTCACTGGGGCAGGGCCTGAGGTGCCTGGAGTGATGCCCACCCTCTTGGGTGAGCGGGCACGGGCAACTTGCTGAGGGGCTGCTGGGAAGGCAGTGCTGGTACAGGGGTGGCGGCTGTAGCTGGGGTGGTCACAGAAGTGTCCGCCGCCACCAGGGAGCTCCCATTGGAGGAGGTATCTGAATCTGTATTGTCCCCTCCAGTCTCCTTCATGGTGCTCCCCTCGCCCTTCGTCCCACTGGTGCCCTCAGTGTCGGTGGACTCTGCCTCCTGGGTCCTGTGGGATGCAGCTCACTCCGTCACCGGTGCCTCTGCTCCTCCACCAAATGATACCAATGAACATAAGGACAGGATGACAAAACAAGAAAGGGGAGGAGAGAGACAAAGGATACACTGTGTCAATGACTGCACCAACACCACTGTTGACGTACACAGCACCCTCACACACAGGGAACAGGCCTACGCACTATGCATTGCACTTGTGCCCAGCATCTCAGGTCCTCCCACCTTTCGCAACAGTGGGTGCTCTGCCTGCCATAGACCCCCAGGGTACAAACTTCCTTGTTGATGGCATCCCATATACCCTTCTTTTGATGGGTGCTGACCTGCAGAGGTAATACAGACAGAAGAGCACCATTAGACAAACAGTCCTGCCAGAAACACGAATGGCCCACTATACCCGTTTCCATCACTATTGGCACACACATAGCCCAGCACCCAACGGGTAGCCAGCCAAGAGGACATCATCCCTCCCCCTTTTCACTTTTCCTTCACACACACCTCCATGAATTCATGCCACAGGCATCATGCCCACAGTGTGCCCACCTTTTGGTCTGGAGGCCCAGACAGCAGTCCATACTGGGGTAGGACCCCATCCACCAGTCTCTCCAATTCCTCTGAAGTGAAGTCTGGGGCCCTTTCCCCGGTCACACAGGCCATGGTAGGTTCCAGACACAGGTCACAGCAGCACATGCAGGGTAGGTCCTATCCTATGGAAGGTCAGGAAACAAGTGAGAAATCAAATAGAAAATGGTGGTCACATCCGCGGCAGTGCATACCGTCACCGCCGGCGTAGATCACCATTGGCCACTGTATCCCATAGGGCCCAATTATAACCAATGAGGAATTGCACGGCGGTTCCCGACCGCCTCCCGCCATAGCACACAATGTCAGTGGAATTACTTCACTTCCACCTGCCCCTACACACAGGACAGGTGGACGCCATTTCAGGGTTGGGGGCAGGACTATGGAATAATGCTGCGTCACAGGAGAAAGGGGCGCATTCTTGAGAAATTACACTGTCCCATGACATGTTTGCACATTGCGGACTACTGTTGTGGCTCCATTGTTCAGTTTGTGACAGTCTCCTCATTCTTTTGTCCCATAGATACCTACCTCTGCAGATGAATAGGAGATGAAGACATGCTCCAGTGTACAGACCCCTGGTGGACCTGGCTAAACTGGAGGACAGGCACATTATCATCACCTATAGACTGGACAGGCCACAATCACAGAGCTGTGTACCCAATTGGAGCCTGACCTGATATCTGCAATCCGTCACCCCACTGGGATCCCCACTCTTGTGCAAGTGCTATCAGTGCTCCATTTCCTGGCAACTGGTTCTTTCCAAGTGACAGTGGGCTTGGCAGCAGGAATGTTACAGCCAATGTTCTCAATAGTGCTGACAAGAGTGTTGTCTGCCCTGGTTAAACACATGTGCAGCTACATAGCATTCCCCAGGTTGAGGATTTGACCACTGTGAAGGCCGGGTTTTATGCAATGGGACATATTCCCAATATAATTGGGGCGATTGACTGGACACATATTGCATTTGTGTCCCCCACCGCCGGAATGAACAGGTGTTCAGGAATTGTAAGAGTTTCCACTCTATCAATGTGCAGATGGTGTGCTTGATGGACCAGTAAATCTCCCACGTCAATGCTAAGTATCCTGGGTCGGTGCATGATGTCTTAGTCTTGAAGAATAGCAGCATCCCAAATGTGATGGGCCTACTACAGAGGTACAGGGTGTGGCTAGTAGGTGAGCCCTGGTTCCCACCCAGAATATGTTGGTGTATACCTATGCTGTTGGCCATATAGGATAGTGTGTGGCTAAACGTTGTCCCTCAATATTTGCAGGTGACTCTGGTTATCCAAACCTATCATGGCTGCTGACCCCTCTGAAGAATGCCAGGACAAGGGCAGAAGAACATTATAATGAGGCACATGGGCAAACCAGAAGGATCATTGAAAGGACCTTTGGCCTCCTGAAGGCCAGGTTCTGGTGCCTCCATCTGAAAGGTGGATCCCTGTGCTACTCACCCAAGAAGGTCTGCCAGATCGTAGTGGCATGCTGCATGTTACACAACTTGGCCTTCAGACGACATGTGCCTTTTCTGCAGGAGAAGGAGACTGTAGATGCCCCTGTGGCAGCAGTGGACCCTGTTGACAGTGAGGATGAGGAGGCAGAGTATGAGGATGTGGACAACAGAACATCTGTAATCCATCAGTAGTTTAAATGACACACAAGTGAGGCAGTGCAACTTTACATTTCAATAACTTTGGTTGTATTCTGTGTGGCATTGGCATGGTATTTCCCATGTCTATGCTCACTTACTGTTACCTCTGGCTATTAATTTAGCAGATGTTGGTAATTTGACAAATACTCTTGGTGTGATCACAACAGCCAGCTTCAGGTCATTGATTCTATGCTCATTCTGTTTACTGCTCATTTGCACTGGTTGTACCTGTTTCAATCAATACATATTTGAAATACATGACTTACTCGAAATCAATTTATATCAAAGGGTGTTTATTGAAGTGCTAATATATATAGGGAGAAGTGCAATGGGATAGAGTGATAATGGAGGAAAGTCCAGGGTATTGTTCCAGTCTGTTTGTAGCACAGGTGCATTGTCCAAAGGGACATAGGAAGGGGAGCAATGGCAGTTCAAGGTGGACAGGGTGACTGAGTGGAACACAATGGGGACAATCAGGAGAGTCCCATTTCCTGGCAGGGGTCTTGGCAAGTGTTTCTGTCTTTTGTCTGGATCGCAGGGAATGTTTACGGGGTGGTTCATCTTCTGCAGGGGCAGGGGTGCTGGTGGCCTTTGAGTCCTGTGGTGGGGCCTCCTGGCCACTAGCGGCAGCGGAAGTGGAAGGCTGTTCAGATGACTGGCTAGTGGTAGGGGCCCCTTGGTGTGCTGTCGCCTCCCTCATGATGTTGGCCATGTCTGCCAGCACCCCTGCTATGGAGATCAGGGTGTTGTTAATGGCCTGAAAGTTCTCCCTGATCCCCTGATACTGTCCCTCCTGCAGCCACCTGTTCTCCTGCACGTTGTCTGGGTTCTGGCCCATCGTGTCCTGGGAATGTTGGTAGGCTCCCAGTATCTTGGAGTTGCTTCCTGGAAGGAGTCCTGAGAGAGATGTGATTGTGGAGTGTGTAGGATGTAATGGAGTGATGGGAGTGAGGGGGAGGGTATGTGATGGCATGCAGGTAGAGAGGTGATATTTGTTGAAAATGGACTTACCAGAGTCCAGTCCTTCTCCGACTCCGGCCAGACCCTCAGGATGCAGTATTGCCAAGACTTGTTCCTCCCATGCTGTGAGTTGTGGGGGAGGAGGTGGGGTTCCACCACCAGTCCTCTGGTTAACGAGCTGGTGTCTTGCTGCTATGGAACATACCTTCCCCCGTAGATCATTCCACCTCTTCCTGATGTCGTCCCTTGTTCTGGGGTGCTGTCCCACGGCATTGACCCTGTACACAATTCTCCGCTATAGCCCCATCTTCCTTGCTATTGATATCTGCTGCACCTGTGCACCAAATATCTGTGTCTCTACCCTGCTGATTTCCTCCACCACCCTTAACTCCTCCTCAATGAAACGGGGGTGCCTTTGAGGTGCATTTGGTGTTATGTGATGTGTGTTGGTGAGGGTGTGTTTGGTAATATGTTGGGGTGTGTGAAGTGGGGTGCGTGAGGGATGTGTCGGTGTATGTGGTGTGTGTATGTAGTTGTAGCAGTGATCTTGGTGTCAGTCCCGTCCTAATGATTTGTATTCGTAAAGGGTTGTGGGTAATGTGGGTGTGTGTTTTATATTGGTGTGGGTATGTCGATGTGGTGTGTGTATGGGTTTCAGGTGTGTGTTGTTTGATTTGTCCAGTGTGTTGTTATTTTGTCAGTGGGTGTCCATTGTGAGCGCGGTGGTATGTACCACCAAGGGTTTACTGCCATTGAATGTCCGCCATGGTGATTCATGGGTCATCATGTGGTGGGCGTTATTCTGTTGGTGTAACGGTGTGGGTTTTGATACTGCCACTTTATCACTGACCTTTGGTCTTGCGGATTTGTGTCTGTGGCTGTATTCTGTCAGATTGGTGTGTCATAATATGGTGAACAGATATCTGCCGCCGCCGTGGTAAGTTGGCGGCCGTCAGTGTGGAGGTAAGTGGGATTTACCGCCAATGTCATAATGAGGGCCATAGTTTTGAAACCTGCATGATTCTTTTAGGAAATTGTTCTTCAACTGTTGATTTTTCTAGGGTGAAGGTAATGACAACTACAGTCATTAAGAAAGCACTCCAAAAGCCCTTTAGTTGATGAAGCACTAGGACCCATATTTATACTTTTTGAGCACTGTGTTTGTATCATTTTTTTACTCAAAAGCAGCGTAAGCTAAAAAAATACAATTGTATTTTGTAAGTTTGTGCCAATTTTGCGTCAAAAAACAACACAAATGCGGCGCTAAAAAAGTATAAGTATGGGCCTAAGTACACACATATTTCATGATTTATAGAAATCTCCACTGTGAGACTAATTCCTCACCACACCCAACTTCCTTACATGTATGAGCCTCGATCGTACACAAAGTTCACCCTGCATAAAACTCTTCATTGAGATGCCAGTCTTTCAGCATAATGAAGCTCCCATTATGCATGTAAGGCCATGCCACATACAATGTTTCTGCTATACAATATTCTTCATGCATGTTAGTATCTCACTACATACACACACCATTATGCAGACAAGTTCAAACTAAGGACAGCCTTTGATCTGTAGAGAAGTGTTTGTACTGAGGCCAGTCGTTAACCACAGCCAAGCTCATTTACATATGTGAGCACATGCTTTGTACATCCCTGAGTTTGTACAGAGCTGATTATAGAAAGGACTCTCCCTTATCATACTGAAGTCCCATTAAGTGCATACGCCTCTATCGCACAGCGACTTTGGTCTGTAAACAGCTCTTCACATAGACAACCCTCTCTCAGGAAATTCAAAGTATATTTTATGAGGAAATGTCTACTACCGAATGTCTTTGCCTTGCAGACAACTTTTCATACATAGGCCAGTTTGTCATCACACTGAAGGCCCATCAGGTGGGTAAGTTGCAATTACAGAGAGACTACACCCTCTTCAGGGCTAATCATTGAAAACCAGTTTATCACCACACCTAAGTCTCATTATATGTGTATTCTTCTAGTATGTACAGCATTTGAGTTACACAGAGGTTTTTGCAGAGAGACGTGTCCATCTTTATTCTCAAGCTCCATTAGGTGTTCAAGCTTCTAGTACGGAGCTACTTAACCCTTTATAGAACTATTTTTGGATAGGCCAGTCTCTTAGCACAGCTAAGGCATGTTACGTGGATAAGGACATATTACAAACAGTCTTTGTCTTGTAGACATATTTTTAAACCGCCTTCACTATTGTAAGCTCTCATCATGTGGATAAGTCATTGCTATGTACATGCTTCAGCCTGTACATGGCTCTTTCTTGACAGGTGAGTTCCTCACAACACTTAAGTTGTATTATCTGAGCAAGTGCCTACTACATACTACTTTTACTCTCTAAAGAGCTCCTCACACACATTGAAGCGACTATGCTGCTTTTAAAATATGAGCCTCATTAACAAGAATCTAATGCATCGCGCCTTCAGATTTCTTGCCCGTGCTGCAAATGCCCTAACAAAGCCATGGATTTGCTGTACTTACAATACAGAGCTCCATGGCGCAAGTATTCACAGACCTGTCAGAAATTCTGAAGCATCTGTTAGTGCTAACGTGACGCATTGCCGAAGTTGTATTGGAAAACTAACGCAATTCCAGAAATGCGTCAGAACACAGAGAGTCCTATGTTAAAATCCTTGCATCAATCCTTACGCCTGGTCTAAGAAGACTGAGAATTTTGATGCAGTCAATTTGCAGAGTGAGGCAGTGAAAAGTTGTAAATTTCACTGCATCAGTTCTGTGCGGCTTTTTACATGGGAACGTCCTACCCTGTATACATTATACCTGCAAAGGTATAATGTGACGCATTGTCAGTTTGTAGAAATGGAGTAGCGTGGAGCGCTGATTACGCCACCACTGAGTCAAAAAAATGACATTACGGTAGCGCAAGCTCTTTGTAAATTAGGCTCATAGTGTGAGAATGTAAAACATAAATTACAATAGTTGTATTTTCTACTTTTTTTTATTACAGGGAAGACATACAAAAAGAGCATTAAGTACCAAACAGACACTCTAGCTTTTAGCGATTTTGCGAATCACTAAATAGGCACAAAATTGGCACAGAAACTCTCTTCAGCTTGTGTTTGTTTTCTTTTATCGAAAATGCTGCTTTGGCTCTGTGCATTTCAAGAAAAAGAAATCAAAAACACCAGTAAAGAAAAAGTAAACAAACGCCATGGGGAGAATGTTCACTGTTTTATCTTCTGCTGTGCACAGCAGTATCTATTTACCCTGCTGGGAACCATCACCCTGATCGAGAAGTAAGAGGACTACCACTAGAGCTGACAACTTCACACAGTACAATAAAGCCGTGTTCTCGATTTAAGATTCTACCCGGACTTGATGCATGAATAGAACTCAAAAATCGCATATGTGTTTGTCTATGAAAGTACATAAATGGCAATAGAAACCGCTGTCGGGGGTTTATGAAAGGTGGTGTGTTACGGGTGCACCTTGCGGGTATATTGATTTATTTATGCATGTATTCATACTGCGGACATTACCCAATTATGCCAGTGTGCTTTACAACAGAACTCATCCATGCCCGGGGGCCAAGAACATGGGTTATTAGGTTGGTTTTAATATGGCTTTACTGCAGCACCGTGCAGTGACTTTTAAAAACAAGCGTTGCTAAACCCAAATGTCTCCCCTATGGGAGAGCTATTGGGTTTGTCAATTTTTTTAGCCACGTTGTACATGGTTGAAAGTAAAGAAAAAAGCGCTATGATGCAATCAGTGCTGGCTGTGTCATAGCACTTTTTGTCTTTATTTTCAGCCATGCTGTACAGCAGCTTTGCTTTGCTGCTGTACAGCATGGCTACACAAAATATTGACAAAGCCAATAGCTCTCACATCAGCAAGCCCTATTGGCATTGTCAACACTTTGGGCCTCATTATGACCCTGGTGGCCGGCGGTGGCCCAGGCTGGCGGTGTTCCACCAGCTATTATGACTGTGGTGCAATAGCCACGGCCATACCGTCGGCCCCTCCACTATACCGCCAGGCTTTCGCCTGGCAGTCATAATTCTGGCTCCCACACTCTCGGCGGTCTTTTCAAAAGAAAGCCCAGACTGAGGACTCCAGATCATTCCCTAGCAGACACTGAACAGGTATGACAGGAGATACCACCACATTCTTTTGGCCAGTAACACCTCCCCTTTCTAAGGACACCATTGCCATGGGATGAACCTTAGCCTGATTGTCAGCACTGAGGACAGTATATGCCTCTCCAGTAAGATACCCGTCTGAGGACACCAGTTGCTTAGTCACCAGGGTGACAATGGCGCAAGTGTCTTTCAGGGCTTCAACTTGAATCTCCTTTATATGGGGCTGTTGTCTGTACTTCTCCAGACTACTGGACCAGACATACAGGGCAGATACATCTACCCCACCCTCTGAGACTTAAGTTGCCTCAGTAGGCTTACTGACATGGTCAAGGCCTACTTGGAATCCCATCTGGTGACCTACCACTGCATGTTCTGCAGGTGCACTAGAGGCATTCTTTTTGTTAGGACAGTTAAGCTCTCCAGTTTGGTGTCCATTGGTTTTGCAGTTATATCACCAAGCCTTGCTGGGATCCCAATTTTTCCCATTGTACCCAGCCTTTGGCTGGGAAAAGTCTTGGCGTCCGGTGCAGGTTTTGGGGGCCTTTAGAAGACTCTATTTTTGTCCTTGTTTTGGTTACCCTCTTTCCCTTGTGGGGTCTTCTTGGCTTCCTTCTTGTGCTCCCCCAACCAGTTAAAGTCTTGGTCGCCCTTGTTCTGACCCAGGGAACTGCCTTCTACCTCAACTCTTGAGGAGAAAGTGGACATAGGCCTACCAGGTATATGGTGCAACTTCTTTTGAACACAGTTACTCAACAGATGCTCTTTCATCATTAAATGGTAAAGCCCTTCATATTCATGCACATTGTTACCTTTTAACAGCCATCTAGAGTTTTCACAGAGAAATCCACAAAATGAACCCAGGACTGACTCTGTTTTTTTTAATCTCCCTGAATTTGATTCTGCACTCCTCAGGAGTGAACTGAAATCCCCCAATCAGGGTAGCCTTCGTGTGATCATAGGATGTTGATCTGCCTCATTCAGTGTGAGGTGTCTATCCCTACACTTTCCTGAGAACAGTTCCCATAAGAGAGTTCTCCAATATTATTTCTTGTGTTTTCTGGAAACACAGGCCCTCTCATAGGCTGTGAAACATTTTGTGATGCCATCACTCTCCTCAAATTTGGGGACAATCCCTTTGGGGATTTTAGGGTCACAGTGTCTTACTCTGTCCCTAGTTATGATATTGCTGTCACCATTCATGGTTGCTGTTAGAATGTGGGTCTCTATTTGGCAGAGGTATAAACCCTTGTCCAGGTAGGGACGTCAATCCTATTCAGGGTAAGGCACAACACAACCCAAATTATTCTGTGCTCACACTCTGGTACTTCAACACAGTGAAAATACCACAAAAATACACCTTACAGATTTAGAAAAATAGATAATATTTATCTGAATAAAATAAGGTCAAACCAATGAAAATCCAATGTTCACAAGGAAAGTGATGAATTTTTAAAGAATAAGTTCTACTAAAGTGCTTAAAAACTCAAAAGCTCCAACTGGGGCTATTAAGGCGTGACAGAGTCACTCCAAATAATCTGATGCCACAGGTGCCTGTCACGCAGTCACACAGACCCAAGCACAGTACCTTTGGAAGCAAAGAAACAAAGTCATTGCATGGAGTCATGGAGATGAAGCATTGCTGGAGCTGATGTGGCATCCATCTCTTTCAGTGTCCAGGGAGGTGAGGCATCTGTTCCATACTGTGAGGCAAGGGAAGCGAAGCATTGGTTCCATCCGGTTGCAGGGGGAGCTGGTGTGGCATCAGTGGCAAGGCGTCGGTTCCTTGTGATCCGGCAGGGTTGATGAATCCAGTCGGTCAAAACGTGATGAGTCGACTTTGCAGCATCGCAATCACAATGCGTGACATCAGAGGCATTGCAGCAACGTCAGACTTGTGTTGCAGGCCGCAGTCATTGCGTGCAGCAATGTCCACAGAGTGGGAGCAGCTGTGACGAAGGTGCTGGCACCGTTGAATTTGTTCTTGGTGTTGCCGAAGTCGGAAAACTAGCTAAAGGCTAGCTGGGGATGTCTTTGTCAGCCCGAGACTTCAGAACAGGAGGAAACCTCAACCCAAGCCCTTGGAGAGCACTTTTGGGAAAGGCAGAGTCCTTCCAGCAAGGCAGAGGCCAGCAGGGCAACAAGCAGGGCAGGATTCCTTATCAGCAAAACAGTCCAGTTGAGTCATTTGGGAAGCCAGGCTGTTCCTCTGGCTGAGTGCAGGGGTAGACCCAGAAGTGTCTGATTTGGTGGGGTAAGGTACACAGTTCATATCCCCAAAATGCCTTTGAAGTGGGGGAAAATTCAAAGAGTGGTTTTGAGGTGCACAAGTTCCCCTTTCATCTCAGTCCTGTCTGCCAGGATCCCTTTTGGAGGCTATCAGTCCTTTGTGTGAGGGCAGGCTACTGGCCTTTAAAGTGTAAGAGAGAGTCCCTCCACCCTTCCTGCCCAGGAAGACCCATTCAGTATTCAGATGAATGCAGATGTGACTGAGTGTCCTGTGTTTGTGGCTGTCTGGGGGGAATGCGCAAGGGGATTTGTCAACCAGCACAGACCAGACATGGATTGAAGACAGGGCTGCAAGGCACAGATGGCAGTAAGTGCAGAGAAATGCCCACTTTGTAAAAGTGGCATTTCTAAAATAGCAATATTAAATCCAACTTCACCAGTAAGCAGGATTTCCTGTTGCCATTCTGCAAACACTGAACAGGGCTACTCCTTCTAGATCAGAATCTACCATTTAAAATTATATGAGGGTAGTTCTAATGCTAATCTATGAGAGGAGCAGGCCTCATAGTAGTGCAAAACAAATGTATGAGTTTCTTACTATAAAGGCATATAAATTACATAAGCACATGTCCTGCCTTTAACCTACGTAGCACCCTCCCCTATGGGTTAACTAGGGCCTACCTTAGGGGTGAAGTATATGTAGAAAAGGGGAGTTTAAGGCTTGGCAAGTAGTTTTAAATGCCAAGTTAAAGTGGCTGTGAAACAGCACACACATGCCTTTCAATGGCAGGCCTGAGACATGGTTAAGGGGCTACTTATGTGGTGGTGCAGCCTTTGTAGCAGGCCCACTAGTAGCATTTAATTTACAGGCCCTGGGCACATGTAGTGCATTTTACTAGGGACTTACAGGTACATTAAATATGCCAGTTGGGTAGGAACCAATGCTACCATGTTTAGGGGAGAGAGCAAGTGCACTTTAGCACTGAACAGCAGTGGTAAAGTGTGCAGAGTCCTAAAACCATCAAAAAGAGGGTCAGAAAAATAGAGGGAGGCAGGCAAAAAGCTGAGGGATGACCACCCTAAGGATGTCAGGACTAAACCAATTTCTGCTCTTTCCCTCTCTATAGCTCCAGTATAGTTCCAGGTCCTGTTTCTTAGCTAACCTCTCTAAGAGGGCTTCTTCCTCAGATATTCCATCTCTGGATCTTGAGGTACCTGAACCATCCTCACTAGAGGGAGGTGTCCCAGACACTTGGGGTGCAGCTTCCACTATTTCATGTTGAGGAGGGTCCCTTTGATCCTCCTCACTTGGGTTGCCTTAGGTAGATAGACATTTTTTTCTTTGTTCGGCTCTAAGGCCATAAAAGAGCATAATAGGAACACAGTATATAAAAATGTGACAATAAAACAATACAATTCAGTAAAATTAGTTCTGAGATAAAATTCATTCAAGTTCCTATTTAAAAGGAATGAATCATAAGATAAAATTCAAGTGTATACAATTTAAGAACAAAGACAGTCATTTGATCAAAAACAGGTTCCTAACAGTACATAATTGTAGTGCTCTCCTTCCTTACAATATGTACTGGACCAGCCAGTCTAGCCCAAAAACAATCATTTAAATATTCTTCAGTTTTGTTATAACAGGTAGTTGACAGTGCTTTGCTTTAAAATCTGGCATTAAGGATATTGGGCCTTATGTACGAACAGATTTTCCCATAGACACAGAATGGGTAAAACCCTTTGCTACATCTGGCCCATGGTGAGAAAACCTTCCCCCATATCTCCGGTGAATAGCAGCTTTGACAATTAGGGAATAATTATCCAATGGCAGTTAAATAGGAACGAGATTAAAGATCTAAGTCTAGGTTAATCTTTCCATCTCTACTCAAAATACCACATTAAAATATTAAGATGTTAAAATATTTGTACCTCCCGACCTACTGATACTTGCAAGGCTGCATTGTATCACATGACAATCATTCTCACCCTTCCTCGAGGTGTCGCAAGCTATAATTTGACGTGGCAAGCCTGCCTAGCTCTCAGGTCATTTATATTTATTTATGGGCAAGCCTTTTCACATAATCAGTTTATAAAGATGGTTTTAACCCTTATCCGATACCATCATATTATTATACCTCGCATACTACACTCTCACGCCTTACAACGCACAAGCGAGCCCCCTCAAGAATCCTTGTATTTCAAATAAGAATCAGCCTAAAGTACAAGTCACTTTAAAAAATCTCATATCTACCAGCAGGTTGAGAGCTTGATCCCGGTTATTAACATTATATTCCCGGAAGATTGGGTTTAACAACTTCTCGCGTACATCTAAAAACCACAGATAGTCCACAGACAGTCCAATAAAATGTGTTGGCCACTGCATTTTTGTTTTAAACTTTTTAAACCACCTGTGCATTAGCCACACTATCCTTAATTATAGGTTTTATTTTTGGATCCATATAGCAAGGGTTTAGCCCAACACTGAATTTTAACAGCTCATCTCTTAATTTAGGGTTGGGTAAGCCCTCTATATACGGGAAGTTTTCCTCGTTTCTCCAGCCATGCAGCATAAACTGGGTGGATTTCTCCCCCCTCCAATAACCTAGATATGCTTCTGTAGCCTTTTTATTTACCACGGCATGCAGTTCCTGTTCGGAAATGTGTTCCCTGCACCACTGAGTAGCCACTAAGCCTAGAGAGACACAAATGTTTTCTAGCCGTACCCTCATTTCGGAAGCCCAATTCAGGTCCCTTGCCTGTATTTCCCTCTTACATCATCGTACATTTTTGAAAATCCCTACTTTAGACGTGCTCAACCAATATTTCAATGAGGCTGGCATTCCCTGTAGTTCCATCTCGTCATTTGGCATTCCACCCATATAGCCTGAATCATGCCTGGGGTCGGGGAGCGAAAGCAAGCGTTTTACACATCTGCATTCTTCTGCATCCCAGTTCAACTTTCCGGCAAGGGTTAGCATTTCCACCCCATATCGAAATTGAAGGCGCATTAGCGTTAAAGGCGAAAAGTACTGGGTGAAGGGACGGTCCTCCATACTTCCGACTAAACTGCTTCAGTCTCCAAAACCACTGTTACTGGCGTGGTCACTTGGGTTGCCTTTTCCTGAGTCGCAGGATCAGTGACCTCATGTTGGAAAATGGGTTATTGGTAAGGGCAGGTAGGTACCTACACTTAGCAATAGGCCACTAACCTCCACTTAGGTCCAGTTACGTCTGAGTAAATTAAACCCAGCTCAACCCTTGGTAGCTTGGCAACGAGCGACAAGGCTTAACTTAGGAGACAGAGTGTAAAGCATTCAAATATCACAAAACAGTAATTAAATAAAACACAGGAAACAGTTTAAAAATCCAATTTATACGCCAAAAGCGCCAATCTGGTCATCTGGTCGCACCGGGGCAAAGTCAAAGTTTAAGGCTGACCACGATGGAGCCGGGCTCGGCTACAGCCCGCGGGAGGTCTCAGTCAAAAGTTTACCTTCACACTTAGTCGTTTTTCTGAAGATTTTCTTCAGTGGGACGAACCTGCCAGTCCAATCCGACCTCCTGGAACTCTTCTCTGGATACGCGTCGCGGGAGCCCTCGGTGGAGATTTTTACCTTCGGACGTAGTCATTTTTTTCGAGGTGAAAATCCTTTGACCTGGGTAAACCTGGATCTTGATCTGACGTCCTTGGAGCCCTCCTCAGGTACGCTGGCTGGGAGGTTCCGGTCAACTTTCTACAGTCGGTCCCTCTATGGAGCTTTTTTTCAAAAGTTCTCCAAACTCCTCCAAACTTCTGGATCTTCTCCCAGATGTTCCTTTAAGGTTCTTTTGGGGTCCACAGCTCACCCCAAGGTTCCAGTAGCTCTGAGATGATCCTTGGGGGTGTGGACTACAACTCCCAGAATGCACCTGGCGCACACTCCTTTTTGGCCACTGGACAGTGGTCAGCTGGTTGATTTCTTCAGGAGTTGGTGCAGGGGACTCTGGTTAGCAATTTTTCACCTGTAGCAAACAGGGAGTCCCTCCTTGAACCAGTTGAAGCCAGGCAAAGTCCTTCTTGTGGTGAAGCACAAGTGTGCAGGTGGTGCAGTCCTTCAGAGTGCAGGTTACAGGTGCAGGCCAGGGGTCCAGCAGGGCAGTCCTTCTTCTCCTTTGGTTCTTCCTTGTTGGAATCTGATGGGGATCTGAGGTGTAGGTGCAGGTCTGCCAGTTTTATCCTTGCTCCTGGGTGAAAAGCAGTGGGTGTCCTGGTTCTCTAATCAGGGGCAGGGTCCTTCCCCCTGTGATGACCACTTCCTGGGAAGTGTGACAAAAATCAATCCCAGGTGGCAACATTCCTCAACATCCATCATGGCTGATGGTGATTTTTGGAGGTTACATCTGGCTGAGCCCACCCACTGGTGTGGCTAAAAATCTTAAACACACCCCTCTCCTGCCCTCTCCTAATCTAATCAAGGGGGCACCTATTTGTCTGGGGTTGCAGGATGTGGGGGTGTTGCTGGGTGGCTCCAAATGTCCTTCTCTGCCTTTGAAGACCAGTTTGGCAGCCCTCCCCCTTCCTGCCTCACCATCTGCTGAGGGGAGATCCCCTTCCACAGGCACATCCCTTTGTGTTAAGTCAGGCCACTTCACACCTCATCAAGGCAGCCTGGCCATGCTGCCATAGGCTGGCCAATCAGAGCACAGCAGCAAAAACAATGCAGGGCTGAAGTTGGCAACTTTTCAGGTAAAGTTTAAAACTCTTTACCTGAACAAGTTATATTAAATCCAACAACTGGAAGTTGTAGGATTTATTATAACAATTAATTTGATACCAAACTCTTTGTATCTGTCACTTAAGGGGACTTTTAAAATTAAAATAAAGTCTCCCCATTCCAGCCTATGAAGGCCATTCACTACAATGAGGGAAAAATGAATTTGGCTGTTTTTACCTCACCAGGGCTTATAAAAGTATTTTTATAAGGTCCCTGCTTATAGTTACATGGCACCCAGCCCTAGGGGCACATAAGGCACACCTTAGGGGTGACTTATATGTAAGAATAAGGTAGTTTAAGACTTTGGATTTACTTTTAATTTCAAAGTCGAATTTGCATGTAACTTTAATTTAAAAGCAGCCAGCAGGGCAGGCCTGCCTTTAAAATGACACTGGGCACCTCAGCAGTGCACCTATGGGTACAGTACCTATGCTGGGGTCCCTAAACCTACATGCCCTACCATATACTAGGGACTATAGGTAGGTTGACTTAGCCAATTATAATTAGCCTAATTTGTATACTGATTTTACACAGAGCACAGGCCCTGGGACTGGTTAGCAGTACCCAGGGCACCATCAGAGTCAGGAAAACACCAGCCAAAAGTGGAAAATGAGGGCAAAAAGTTAGGGGGCCTCTGCAATCAGCCCTGTCATTAGAAAGATGGGCCTGGCTATACTCCACCAGTTGCTCCTGGAGGCTTGCACTGGTAGGGTTTGAGCCTGTTGTATTCTGTACATTTTACAGAAGGACGTTAACTGCTTGTGGGAAAGCTGCCAGTAAGGGGTGACGTTGAACTCCACCATCCTGTCGTCTGAGGTACTAAAGTGGAGGCCTTTTTTGAGCTAGAGAAAAAAACATTCTAACAAGTTTTTGCAGTCCTAACTGAAGTACGTTTTTAAGGTTTTTACTGTTAAGCTACAGGGACCTAACATGGGCCCTTACAGTAGTTTTAAGAATGTGAAAAAATACCCAATTCAAAAATGTATTTAATCTAAAGGCAATTTTTGGATTTACTTGTGGAGTCACATTTAAACTAGGTGGTATCAGCTAATGCAAAGTTGCAGATCCCACTGCTACCTCCAATGTGGGATGCTAGATCTCTGTATGGTGCACTAAAATGAAGTACACCATGCAGAGAGTTCAGTGGATCTCCAACAGTTTGCGGAGGCAGGCAGAATTAGATAGGTCTAATGCTCTATTTGTGGTAGGGTGTACGAGCAGTTAGGCTTATCAAGGAGTCGTGTTAAGCATTTGTTGTACTCACAGAGGCATTAAATGAGACACGCACTTAAAGAATAAATCAGAGACTAATTTAGAAAAAGAACAGATTCTTTTATATATGATTTGAACCAAAGAAATTTGTTTCAAGGTAAGCAGTTTTTAAATAAAAAATACTTTTCACTTTCAAAAACCTAATTATCAGAGTCTTCAATGTTAACCTATAGGAGGAAAATAAGGGTGCAGTTTTGCAGGTAAGTACACATCTTACAAATCCTATCTTCGGTGTTTTATGTCAACACTAGAAAAAATTCAAGTCCATTCCAAGAGTGCACCAACAGCGGCACAGGGGTGGCCGGGTGCAGTGGTCAAATTCAGAGTCGGGTGCCAAATGTTAACCAATGGAGACTGGGGGTGAACGAAGAAGTACTGCTCACTTGTAAGTAAAAGAGGTGTCAGTGGTTGGTCTCCTGGGGTTGAGGTAACAAGACACAAAGCAGCACCAAACCTAAACCCTGAGCAGCACATGGCGGCCTGGTGCTGAGTGCCAACACAGCATCGGGTGACCAATGTTAACCAAAGGAGACAGGGGGTAACCAATGAAGAGCTACTCACAGGTGATTAAAGCAGGGTCAAGGGTCGATCTCCTGGAGATGAGGTAAGTACAAGGAGGGCCACAAGGCACCACCAAACCTGCACCATCAGCAGCACAGGGGTGGCTGTTGCAGAGTTCCAACACAGCGTCGGGTACCCAATGTTATCCAATGGAGGAGATGAGTTTCAGAAACAGGCTGCAGGCTCTCGCCAGGAGGCCGGGCGAGCACAACCCACAGCTTCCCAGGTAAACAGAGATACCAGGGTTCGTGGGGACGCCAAGGGTCCAGCTCCCAAAGGTCCAAGGGCTCCTTGTGAAGGGATGTCTTTTGGCATCAGAAACAGCTTACTGGGCAGGTTGCGGTCAAGTGAAGTCCTCAGATTTAGGCTGCAAGCGTCGCTGTAGAGTCCAGCAGGGTTCAGCCCATGGTGGACTCTTGTTCAGAAGTGCTGGAGAACCTTCACAGGACTGGTGGACCACTTGTACTCGGGCCATGGGTGTCGGGTGCAGAGGTGGTTCCTCCAGTAGTTTCGCAAGATACTCCGGCAGACCTTTTCTTCTTTGAAGTTGGTTTCTTTTGGACAGGTCCGCTGTCCAGAGGGTTCTTGGTCTTTATCAAGGCAGGCAATCCTCCCAAAACTTTGTAGGTCTCCGGGTCACAGGACAAGCTATCTTTTGGGTGCAGGTTCCTTGAGGGCTGCACACAGGCTGGTAGGGCTGGGGCCAAGTCAGTTGGTGTCTTTAGTCTTCTCTGCTGGGGCGACTTCTGTGTTTTCCCGCTCTTCTTAGGTCAACAGGAATCTGAGTTCTAGTAGTGTTGTAGTGAATCCTAGTTTGTTTTAATGGGAACCAGTAGTTAGCTTAGCCTTTGGCTTGAAGACTCGTGCCCTCGTCAACTAGTGACTTTTACAATATTTAGCTTGATCTGTTTTAGTGCATTTAATTAATTAAATATTTTAAGATGGCTGCCTTGTTTTTCGTTAGGCACAAGTTTCAGTTTTGCGTAATCAGTGCCACCGCGCTATGGCATCAATAGCAAGCGACAAAGATAAACTGTAGGTGTTCATATTAGGTATTTTCCCTCTTCACGCTTTTGAGGGAATTGTTTATATAAATTACCGTCCCAAGCATGTCTTGTTATCTATTGTTTGGGAACAGACCTACGTCAGGGGTCCAAGCAGATCTGTATAAATACTCCTCACTTAAACAGATAGTCATAGGGATTCCAACCAGATGCCATCGCTGTCATAGATGCTGCACGTCGCCTTGACGCTAACCTAGTCTTCATGTCCCTACGGAGTCTGAGCTAGAGACCTCATTCCAAGTTAACGAGGGTGAGGGGCTGTTCTCATGGATATGGCATTGGAAGATTAGGTTTATCACACCTAGCTCTCTTTTACTTTAGAGATTAGGCTCATTATGCTAGGGTATTAGGACATATCTCATACTTTATGTCATTACATGTTATTGCAATATGGTGGGGGTCTTTGTATTAATGACTCTTGTCTTTACCATTCTGTTTCTTGCACTGTTTATTATCTTAATCATTACAACCCATGCAACTTATCACAGATTGCAGTGTTGCTCAATAAAACCTATTGAAACTTAACTCAATCTTCTTCATTGCCTGTGTTTGATTGAGACATGTTGTTCATGTGAGAAAGGGGTAATCTCCGTTTAACCACAGCACTCCCTGAGATGTCACACTCTTGAGTGCATGCGTAAAGGCTTCCACAAATCACCTTTTACTGTTTGGGTTTTTGGTGAGGTGCTGCTTGTGAGCCAGGAGGGTTGGGACGACAGTTGGGAGTTGTTGTAGGACTGGCATAGTTGTCTACAAACATAAGTACTGTCATCCTTAAACCAGCAGTCTAGCCTAGAGCAAGAGTCAAACTACAACTGTGACCTCTTCAGCTCACCAACCTTAGGGGTGACTCCTACTAATTGAACTAATTTCCCTGCCAGTCCTGCCATCAAATGTAGGGTCAGGCACTGGGGGCCGGCCAGCTCTACAATTTTGAGAGGCCTGGATTGCATTTCAAAGGTGGCAAGGCCTTTGACGCCCCCCCAGGAGGAGGTTACACCTTTGCCCAGAGGAGGCCCCACAAGTAATATAATTCACCCTACCTTTAGGTCTGGAAGCCCTGCTAGAGGAGTGAGTTACATATATTGCATATAGTGTAAAGGTTGCAGGACACGCAGGCTGTGTACCATGTAATTTTTCCATTTTAGTTCTGCACCAAGATAGGCAGCCTGCAAAAGCAGCACTGGGTGCACTTTATAAGAGGGTCCCTGAGAGTGGCACAATTTGTGCTGTAGCCTTCAGTGACCTTCCTTTAGTACCCCATGCCATAGGTACCAGCGGTACCATTTACTAAGGACTTACAGTAGTAGCTAAAGGTTTGCCAATTGGGAAGAATGACTAAGCGGTTTTCGGAAAGATATCTGGTACTGTGGACCTGCTCAGGAGGGATCCAGTGCACTTTCAGTCAAAACTGCATGAGAAACAATTAATGTCACTGACAGCACTAGATTACAGAATCTTAATCATATATTGCATGTTTAATCTAGGTATATGTGTCCAGTCACTTTGCTCAACTGACTCATAACTTCATTTGCATGTCCATCAATCAAGAACTTCCTATACCTAAGCTACATTGAACTCATTAACACAAGAAAAAAAAAAAAAATCATTGCATTTAATGACCTGTTACTATATTTAAATTTAGGTCCTGATTCCTTGACAGTGTTACGGTCAGTCAGCATTGGACCCAAACAGACCATCAAGTAAATGGTGTTCAGCCTGCTGTACTTAGATCTGCAAGAGGTGGACGGGCAACAGATTGCTGACGGTAGGAGATGGTGCCAGGACACAACAGAATTTGTACAAGGGCAGGGGCTGTGGAATAGAGGTAAATGACACAAACACTCTGCCCCTTAGTCATATGTTTCCCCCGTACTACACACTACAAAACACACCACACACACACTATTATTCATTACAACTGAAACACAACTCGTACTTGGCAAAAACACACATTGACACCACTGACACTGCACCCAAAAAAGACACAACCACAACAGCTAACACAACTACACATGGATCTACACAAATAAACTCAAACACAAGCACAACTAGACACCAAAGTCCACCACACAACAATAACACTCTCCTGAAAGTGTAACATGGCAACACAACATACACAACATCGATCTTGCATGCAAGTGACACACATACAGAGGCAATTACGGCACCCATTCCAGCTCACTCCACCTCAACCAACCAATCCACACACACACACACGCAAGCCCTGACTCACATACACAACACAATTCCGGCTGCAGCCATGGTGGCGGATGTCAGTAAGGTGGCGCACAGTGCCACACCAATAGACCGCCGCAGACCGTATCATGACACATGATACGGCCTGGCTGTGTTCTGCTGGCAGATGCTGCTGCTGGCAGCAGCGCCCCGTCCTGTCTCCTGCTGGAGGACCCCCTGAAATCAGGTAAGTGGAGGTGGAGGGGATATTGTGTGTGTGTGGGGGTGTGGGGGTGAATGTTTGTGTGTGTGTGAATGTGGGTGTGTGTTGCCTGTTGTATGTGTGTGCAGGTATGGATGAATGTTGTGTTGTGTGAATGTGTGTGTGCTTGTATTTATGTCAGTGTGTGTGGATGTGCGTGTGAATGGATGTATGCATGCGTGGGTGAATGTGGGTATGAGTGTGTATATGAGTGTATTTGAGTGTGTACGATGGTGCGTGTATGTTGGGGGTGGGTCTGCAGTAGGAAGAGGGTGTGGGGGGGAACCTGGGGAGGGGCAGAGGAGTGGGGAAGGCCCCTATCAGTGTCAGGGAAGGAATTCCCTGTCACTGATAGTGCCTACCGCCATGGTTTTCGTAGGCGGGGTCGTAATCCCGTGGGCGGGCTAGTGACGGCCGCCTGGCTGGAGACTGAAGACTGAGGCTGTCCATGGCAGATGGAGTGGTACATTGGCGGTTTGGCTTGAGCCAAACCGCCAATGGCATATTATAGGGAAAAATACCGCCATCCTGTTGGCAGTACTTTTCTCCATTTCACCGTCGTCCGCCGGGGTTGTAATGAGCCCTATGTGTAATAATTAAACCGTTACTCCTCTGAATTAAATCTTCAGATAAAATTGATTGTCAATAAACCTGTCCTATGGAGAATTATAGGATTGTGATCACTCTCTTCCCTTGGTGCCACATAAAAGTCAAACAACTCACTCCACAACCCCAGGTTGACAAATAGATAATCCAGCTAATTTCTGTAAATTCTCTTTTTAAAGGTTGGAACAGACTTGCTATCTGAAGGTGAAAGGCCATTGCATGCGCTGAGACCAGGCAACAAAGTAATATTTATAATTTGTAGAGTAGATTTTGATAAATATTTAACTGGACCAGTGTGAATTGTAGGTATAACCAGTTGCACTCTTCTCACTGGCTTGGTTGTGCCAGCAAGTGCAGAGGGTTCAACGCGAACATTCAAATCTCCTCCGACTATGATTGTGCATTCTTTGCTGCATGACAATAACAATCGGTCCAGGTGACTTAAAGTGGGAGATTCTGTAGGGTTATCAGATGACCTATTATATATATAAAATAGTAATATAACTTTACCATTATGTAAAAACACTTTAAAATAATTATATCCTGGCATAAGCCAGGGATCTCCTTCACCATACACTGGAGAGATGTTTTTAGTAATATGCATTAGTAACTTGTGAGCTGACACGCCCAAGAGTTTCTAGACACAATTTGAAACTTTTAAAACCTTGTCTAAGTAGTCATCCAAGTCTCTTGTAGCAAGCAAGCATCAAAAGCATCAATAAAATGTCCCCAATCACTATTCAATAATTTGAAGATTAAACCAGTGATTTAACAAGAGACAGCCATAAAGTTTCCTGAATTGGAAGGTTCTGATTTATTTTGGGCTTCTAGAGCACACTTCATAGATTCCAAGATCAGTGGGTGCTCTTCTGATCTACCAATGTGGTGAGATTGAACTAAAAGGGGTATGCTATTTAAAGCTTGAGGCTTAGTAGTAGAAACAAGATATGCATATCAAATCCAAAATTCTCATTTACAAGAGGAGCTAATTCTGAGATATGAATCATCTTACAGGAAGGCTTGGCTGCGAATTGTTGTAATTTTTGGGATGTTTACCCTCTTGGGCAGGCTACCTGAGACCTGGATGGTGGATCAATAGAGTTAGTGATGGAGGTTGTTCACTGCAGTTCAAGAGTCATTCTTTCCATTGGGCCATCTTGAAAAAAATCTGTAGGTGGCGCAGGTTAAAATTTAATCTCCAAGCCTTGTGGGGGTGTCAGATCTGAGGCCAAGTGATAGAAGTCCTCTTGCTAAAACAGCGCTGCTTAAACTGATAAAGTCCCAGATACTGCTTGGATGGGAATAGCTCTTTAAACTCACTGAGTCATTGTGAATAGCAGAGTATTAATGTTGCACCCTTCTAATCCAATTACTTTTTTTGGTAAGGATTCAGCGTCTTCATGGGTAGATCGGTTTGATCCCAATTTAGAGATTTTAACCATGAAAATGTCAATCTCATCAGAGGCATGTGCACAGTGGAGTGCCTTACATATGAACAGGTCATAGGTAGTGTTTGGTGCATTGGGCTCAGAAAAAAGCCCAATGGGCAAAAAAAGTTGCATTACACTCAGACACAAATTGCCCTAAGCGGACAACATTTTTAGTAGTATGGGTAAGATGAAATAAATCTGTTTCCTCGCTGCTACCATTCCTACATGTCATCCATCTTTGAGCAGTAATTGAACAAAGATCTCTGTCATCAGTATTGATCTGTTCTTGAATTAGCAAGATTAATAGATGCAACAGGGTAAGGAACATGATGGCTAGGCACACAACCCTGGCGTCAGGTAGCCTGCTCTGAAAGGATGTACATCTCCCCGAGTGGTGAGGAGCACAGGCAGGACAGCATTATTGCTATCCTGCAAGTCCTCTACTGGTTGCACAGATTTACCAGTTCTGAGGTAAACTGCAGCATGTATCAGTATAATAACCACAGACGTTAGGACTTTAATTTCAGCATTCAATTGCAGAAATTAAGGCCCATATTTATACTTTTTTAGCACCGCATTTGCGTCATTTTTTGACCCAAAAGCAGTACAAATTTACAAATTACAATTGTATTTTGTAAGTCTGTGCCGCTTTTATGTCAGAAAGCCTATGTCTGTTACTCAATGTCTGTTACTCAAGAACTAACAGCACAGCACGATTGCAACAAAAAAACAGTTTTGTCTCCTTGGAAAGTTCAGCGCACTTAGAAAGAGGAACGTGTTTCTCGGGTTTATTTTTGTGCATGATGGTGTCCCTTTCTGCACCAAAACAACCCTGCCTGGAATGCACGAACCCTCGTAACATGGCGCAAGGGTGCCTACAATGGAGCTAGGAAAACAAAAGTGTGGCAGCGCTAGGAAAGAACAGGGATGCTCCATATAATGGCAAATATGGTGAAAGGTACCCTTTCATGCAGCGCAGCCCAGCAAGGTGGCTTGCTGCACTTCATTGCATACATTTTTGATAAAAATTTCCCGTTGCTTTTTCACGAAATGGTCAAGCACTCCAGACTTAGGGTCTGATTTAGATCTTGATGGAGGGAATACTCCATCACTAACGTGAAGGATGTTGACATAGTTGGACTCTTGCTCTAGCAAGACTGCTGGTTTAGGGATGACAGCACTTTTCATTTGTAGGCGACTAGGCCAATCCTACAACAAGTCTCAGCTGTAGG
This sequence comes from Pleurodeles waltl, assembly GCF_031143425.1. NCBI lineage: Eukaryota > Metazoa > Chordata > Amphibia > Caudata > Salamandridae > Pleurodeles > Pleurodeles waltl. The sequence goes on from NC_090450.1 coordinate 468,486,532, forward strand.
CCCAACCCTCCCGGCTCACAAGCAGTACCTCACCAAAAACCCAAACAGTAAATGGTGATTTGTGGCAGCCTTTACGCATGGGCTCAAAAGCATGCCATCTCAGGGGAGTCGTGGTTAAACGGAGATTATCCTTTTCTCACATGAGCAACAAGCCTTAGTCTCACACAGACAATGAAGAAGATGCAGTAAAGTTTTCAATATGTTTTATTACCAAGACTACAATCTACTGTAAATTGCATGGGCTGCAATGATTAGGATAATCAACAATGCAAGAGACAGAATTGTAAGAACGAGAGTTGTGAATATAAAGACCTCCACCATCTTGCAATAGCATGAGATGTGAAATAGGCCCTAATACCCTAGCATGATGAACCTAATATCTAACCTAAAGAGAGATAGGTGTGTTAAAGATAATCTGCCAGTACCATGTCCATGAGAAGAGCCCCCCCAACCCTCATCATCTTGGAATGAGGTCTCTAGTTCAGACTCAGCAGGGACACGAAGGCTAGGCCTGCATCAAGGCGACGTGTAGCATTGATAGTGTCAATGGTATCTGGTAGGAATTTCTTTGATAATTCTGTCTGCATGAGATGGTTTTATGCAGATCTTATAAGACTGTGACGCAAGTATGTTCCCAAACAGTAGATAAGAAGGCATACTTGGAGCGGCAATTATTTAAACAATTCCCTGAAAAGCTATATTATGTTACTGTCGCACATAACTGGGAAAGTAAATGATGTGAATACCTACGTATCTCATGTGTCTTTGACGCTGATAGTGAAGCCTTCACAGAGTGGCACTGACAATGTGAAATAAATACATCTTCCTGACTATAAACATAGCAGCCCTCTTGCAACAAATAATTAAATAAATGTGCTAAAACAGAGCAGGCTAAGTAGGTTAAAAGTCACTAGGTGATGGGGGCACAGGCCTGCAAGCCAGAAGGCTACGCTATCTCCTGATTCCCAATAAAACAAAATAGGATCCACTACAATATCCTGTCCACCATATTACAATCCCCATAGGATATAATGGGATCGTAATATGGCAGACAGGATATCTTGCACATTTGTGACGAAGTATAACCTTCTGACGGTATCTAAATCAGGCCCTTACATACCATTGATTGCTCACTCCAACGTCTGTGGTTGGCCCTGTGATCAAATTAGTTTTTTTTACCTATATCAGCTCTCAATTTAAATGTATTAAGGTGCTTAGTTATTTAAAACCATTGCACAAGTATATACATAAAACCTCTGAATTAAAAAAAACTATTAAATGGGTAAAAACTGTTACACAGGATAATTAAAAGAAAAACAATATAAATAAGTGAGAACCTAGTTCAGGATTATGCTAGTGTAAATTCTTAATTGTGATGGGTTGTCCTTTAGGTTAAAGTGCCGTGAATACTGAGCTGCCAGTGTTCATTAAAATGGCAGTGCAGCTAAGGAGAATAGTGTGCGCACAAGCTTATTCATGTCTCAGTTATTCCGGTAGCCTGCAACAGAGCTGAATGTCAGTTGAGTTAAAGCAAGCTAGAATTGCAATCCTGCAGTGTCATAAACCCAAGTTTGCATTACATATGCAGATTTGGAGAATTATAGTCTCTGGAGTCTATCTGCAGAATCAACAAAGCTCCATTGTCCCAGTTCGCTTCCACTGTGGCAGATACAGGACTGATGGTAAGCAGCCCAGATGGAACCTTAAAAATAAAGCTTTGGTCCGGGTTTCAAGATGGTGCCCAAATATGGTTGTTTAGTTAACTTGGTATAAGGTGACACTGTAAGCCTCCGGGCAAATGATTCTTTTGCTGCAAGCAGATAGTGTGTTTTAACTTATCTATTTACCAAGTCCATGATCTGTAAGTAGGTAGAAGTTGTCTTTCATTGGTCTGCTAGTTCAAGGGTCGCTAGGGAATTAATGAGGTAGTCTCTAGCCGGGGAGTGGCCTCTGCTAGTGATTTCTGCCCCAGGATGGTGATTCAGGGTCCCCTAGTTGGCTTGCCTTAGTTTGAAGCAGAGTTTAATGAAGGCTCCTTGCCTTGCTATCGATTGCTTAACTAGGCCAAGTTCTAGAGGCAGCTGGGCTGGAGATGAGTATCAGGCAGAGAGAAGACTGACTTAAATACTTTGGTAATAGCTTTGTCCAAATGGATGGCATCTCTGACCCTTAAGTCTTTGCTTCCATAATTGATAGTTCGAGCTAGTTTGGCCTGGATTACTTTTAAAAGAAGTCTGTAGAAGATGCTATTGCTGCTTTTATGCACTTGAAGGCTACTGTGAAAGCTGTTGATTTCTGGAGCACCATCTCCCCGTGTTGGTTAAAGAAGCTGTGTCTGTCAAGGAGCATGCCCAAATACTTATACTCTCCTACGACCTCTACAATGTCCATGCCCAGGGGCCAAAAAAGTGGCTTTGTGCCAGCTTTCCCAAGATCATTATTTTTGACTTCTTTATGTTAAATTCTATTGTGTTGTCTTTGGTATATGAAGCTGTTGCACACAAAAGCCTTTAGAGATCATCACCATCATACAAGCTTTATTCGGTCATAAATAACCATCAAAGCAATACAAAAAGCGCATTAATCCAAAAGTTTAAAATCTTAAGAAAAAGGAGTTAAAGTCATGGGTGTACATTTGCAAAAATAAAGACCGTTCATTTCTTATCCTATAATATACATATTTACAGATTTCTTAATATTTAAAAGACGGGTGCGTATATGCCATGCAGCCACAGGGAACTTGCTAACTGCATAGATTATAGGAGTCAAAGTGTCACTCTTCAAGATCCTTAAGGCAATACCACATTGTCTTTAGCCCAATTTCTGACAAACTGAACAGATCCACTTACGTCGGGGACGGGCACACACTGCACAAAAAACATAAAATATTCGTCAGATTCAAAAGCATCATTACAGTCAGGACATAAATCAGATGTTGATGATAATCTCCAACTGCCGGTTAAGGACAATAATGGTAGACATCCAAAATGAAAACAGGCGTACAAACTCTTGCCCAATGAATCAGGAATAAGATCTAAATAAGATTCAAACTGGGGATACCACTTAAAATCAAGAAATTGATTAGTCAATCAACCATATGATATACAAAAGAGGTGATTATTTCTCACATAAGACCATTAGGCGGATTTCAGAGATTGTTTCTGGGCCTTTCCTAAATTCTGTGGGTTCCCCCCATAGCTCTCAAGTCCCAAAATGCAAAACCATTTTGACACATGCCTAAGCCATGGAGTAGAGACTGCATTAGGTCTTTTTAGGATGTCAAGAAGGGAGTCCCTGTAAATGGCAAGCTCTGGAGTAATCCAGATCCTTACCCAGAAGAGTAGGGGTCTCAGAGCTACCAGATCAGAAATGCAGTTAAACCCAAGGTCCAAGAAAACCGGAATCAAGGCTGTACTACGCGAGCACGCAAGTTTTGCTCTAGCAAAGAAATTTTACCCGACAGACAATTTATTAGTATTCCAAAATCCCCACACCTCAGCACCACAGGCAGCAGCACCCTGCGCTTTTGCCAAATAGATCTTAATAGCCGAGGCAGCTTTTGTGGCAGTACTTTTATAAAAGCGCAGGATGGCACCTGACCTATGTTGAAGAAGTGTCACACTTTTGCAAATCTGATCTTCCCAATGAAAGTTGTTTGAGAGCCTCACTCCCAAATAATCTATTGAACTGACCTTGCTCAGGGGGGCCCCATCTAAAATGATAGTACATCTCCTTATTGTTCCTGATCTAAACACCATTAGTTTGGTTTTGCTAGCATTTAGTTCCAATCCATCATCTACACAGAAAGATTTAGGGCCAGATGTAGCAAAGTCCCAAATTGCGAGTTGCAATTTGCGTGTCTCAGACACCTTCTGCGAGTCGCTATGGGGTCGCAAAGACCCACCTCATTAAATTTGCGACCCCATAGCGATTCAGGGCACTCACGGGGATGGTGGCCTGCTGGGAACAGCAGACCACCATGTCCGTGACTGCTTTTAAATAAAGCAGTTTTTTTTTTCCAAGTGCAACCCGTTTTCCTTAAAGGAAAACAAGCTACACTTTGAAAAAAAAAACGAAACCTTTTGTTTCAGTATTTTTCAGGGCAGGTACATTGGACCACTGCCTGCTCTGAATTTTTTTTTTTTGTGCCAGACACAAAGGGGAAGGGGTCCCATGAGGACCCCTTCCTGTTTGCACCTGGGTTACCATCCACTTCAAGTGGATGGTAACTGCGCTTTCATTTGCGACCGCAATCGCGGTCGCAAATGAAAATGCATACCAGTGCGACTCGCAAATAGGAAGGGAACACCCCTTCCTATTTGCGACTCGGAAATGCATTTTGCGAGTCGGTTCCGACTCGCAAAATGCATTTCTACATCTGAAAGTGGCTTTAGCGACTCGCAAACGGTGATTTTCGCCGTTTGCGAGTCGCTAAAGCTTTGCTACATCTGGCCCTTAAACCTGTCAATCAGAATCTGAAGACCCATTGGGGTCTTCGAAATGAGGAGTGAGTCATCTGCAAAATGTAGAATAGGAATTTTCTGTCCATTCAGGGACGGGACATCGTTTTGACAGAGACACAGCTTGTACCACATCATTTATGAATAGAGTAAATAGAGTTGGTGCCAGGACACATCCTTGGCAAACCCCTTGTAAAATAGGAATGTGATCTGTTAATTCTCCCTGGTTACCCCATCTCACCTGAGCATATGTGTTCTCATGTAACCATTGTAGTAAGTAAATTATATTGGCAGGAGTGCCCATTCTGTGCAGGACATCCCATAACTTTTCTCTAGGGACCATATCAAAAGCAGACCAAAGGTCCATGAAGACAACATATAAATTTTGCTTAGCAAGGACTACATAGTTCCAGTATAAGAGCATCAGCCTGAAAACCTGGTCCACTGTACTAATTTTCGGGCAGAAGCACGCCTGGAGTGGAAATAACACCTGATTATCTTGAGCCCATTCTAATAGCTTATCCAGAAGCTGCTTGGCAAAGATTTTCCGAAGGCTGTCAATGAGACTTATAGGTCAATAATTAGAAGTGGAACTTACGTCACCCTTTTTATAGATAGGAATTATTTCGACCCCTTTCCAGGTAATGGGTATTGGGCCCCCAGCTGCTATAGCGTTTGAGATCGTGTTTATGTACCAGGTCCATACTACTGGTTCAGATTTATATAGATCCCCGGTATCTTATCTGGACCAAGTGCTTTAGCAGATTTTAAAGAATTTGTTGCAGCAATAGTTTCCCCCATCGTAAAAACAATTGGGTTGGCAAGATTAAGAATATCCTTCCCTTGACCGTCAGGGAGATGACATGTTTTAACCATCTGCTGGAGGGGGGGTTCGTTAATTTAAAAGTTGCTAGGTGGAGCATATAGTTTGGTAAAGTGATCCACCCAGCTCTCAGGTTGAATATGAGTGCGAATTGTACTCTTGCCCCCTCTGTGTCTATAATACAGTAACTTCCAAAATGTCACATTATCATTATGCTTATTTGCATCAAGGAGGTTCTGCCAGGTTTTATCTTCCCAGCTTTTTTTGCCTGTGTTGTGGTCTTATTATAGGTAAATCTGACTGATTTTATCGCCCCCTGTGAACGAGACATAATTGCTGATTTTAATGCTAATTTGGCCTCGGAGCAATCCTTATTAAATCACTCGCTAATTTTATGGTTATCATCAAGGCCATTAGTGGTAGTCTTCTTATAGAAAATAATTTGCAATTCCCTCATCATTCCTTCGTGGATGCTAAGAATTGGAATTTTGCTGATTTCAAACTCCTCGTAATCAGCCATAGCATCAACAAACAGTTGGTAAATACCCTTATTCAAATAAGGATTGGACATAACTTTAGGCCAGCTGACTCGAGTATGACTGTTATCCAAAAGAGGCTCCGGGACCTCAGTAAGGTGAGTGTTCTGCGATCTCCTGAATGCACCACTATATAAAGTGAGGAGCAGGGGATTATGATCGCTCTCGTAACGAAGGTCCACCTTCATGTCTTTTAAAGGTGGCCATAGCCTGACATCCACTGCAAAGTAATCAATAACACTTGAGGACTGATCTTGCTTATAGGTGAATGCAGTGCACAAGTCATAGCAGGTACGGCCAGTACAGGCCCTGAGTCTGTATTTAAGACACAAGGATGTCAGCTGTAAGGCAGCGTGGGAGCGAGTACATGTTCGCCCATTCATCAATTGAGGGATACCCCAAAGTTCATCCTCTTCGACCGTTAGATCACTTCTTAAACAAGGGGGTTCAAAAGTGCAAATCATATCCCCTGCAATCACTAATTTGGTCGGAAAATGCAGAGTATCCATATATTCAGACAGTTGAGCTAAAATCTGTGACTCTGAGCCCTGTGAAACAGACCTGGCATATACATTAATTATAGTCATCTTAAAATCTTGATCAAATATAAGCTGGATGCCCAATAAGTCGGGGTAATCTATTTTTAGTACAAAAAGGTCGCACTGTATTCTCTTGTTTATCAATATCAATAGGCCCCCTTTGGCACGTCCAGTGTCCCCCTGTGCAGGCTGGGCTGCGGCATAGTATGATAAAAACCCATCCAAGGAAACTGGGTCCTCCTCCCATGTCTCCTGGAATAGACATATGTCCTGGTTGTTTATATAATTGACCCACTCGGGATCTCCCAGCTTCCTGCCTAACCCAGCCAAATTCCATGATATAATGTAGAGTTCAGAACTAGTTGACAGTACTCTCGGCCTGGGACAGTGAACTTCACTATAGTTTTTGATCTCATCTGTCACTCCCAATTTAGCCTCAGGGGTCCGAACTAAAATGATCAGATAGGGATCAATATGTAGTCAATCAGCCTTAGGTAATGTCTGAGGGAAGTTTACTGCCTGAGTCAAGGCACACTCCTTGATAGAATCAGACTTCCTGCCAGCTGGATCGCCATATGGTATACATGGACTACCAGTAGGAGGGAAAGGTTTAAGCCTAATACCAACCCCTCTAGAATTCCTAAGATAGCAAGTGCGTAATTCAAAATCAATTAGTTTATCCATCAGCACCCTGTCCACAAAACAAATAGAAATAAAGTCAAAATGTGAACCAATTTGACTATGTCTGCCCACCTCAAGAATATCTGCACGAATAATAGAAAGGCAAATTCCTCTGAACTCGTAGCCAATAGATGTCCTTGTTTAACAAGGAATCATGGGATTCCTGAGAGCAAGGAGGCAATCTAGGCACCTCAACCATATAGATGGTGCCTCCCTTGCTCCGCAGGCCTCGGCCCGATTCCTTGAGGACTGACCGTCTCATGTCAGCCTGACACACAGCATCATCCGATGACACGATTTAATGCTGTGTGTGAGTAGCGGCCTCAGCAGGCATCTGAGTGCCAATGGCCTCCCAGGAACCCTTAGTATAATCAACAGGCTGAGCTTCAACAGGCTTCTCTAACCCAGTAATATTACTGTCCTTTATAACAGCATTATACTTTTGCCTTACAGTCGCAGGTGCAACCAGAGATCCCTAAACATGGGATGAAGGGGAGCTCTCAAGAACAGACGTTGTAGAAAGCCTTCGAGGATAATTACCAGCTTGAGGTCTAGCTTCAGGCCCATTAATAACAGTGGGTAGACCCCCTAGAGCAGGGCAAACCCCGCCCCTCAAGCATTTACACACACACTTTTGTCAGATCCCCCGTTAATTGGTTCATTAACAGCTGCACCAAACTCTTGACTTCATCCAGCTTCTGAGAAATAGAAGCAAAATCGGATTCCCCACAAAGCGGAGGCCGTCTACCTACATTGGGAGGCATTTTGGCCGCAGTAATATCATCAACCCAAACTTCAGGTTGTAGATGTGTAACACAATCATGGGTCCTCCCCTTCTCCGCCAGAGGCCCATACTGATTAGAACACAGGATATTTGGAATCACCAGGACCTTAGGGTGAGTGGTAAACGGGGGACCTCTTTTCCTGCAGGAAAACCATCTGTGTCACAGGATGCAACGTCCACGTCACTGTGCAGAGTAGAAGTCAACGCAGTAGATGAATTGGGACTAAGAACTTTGGGTGCCATGTTTAAACTGATCTCCACAGAGGAGTTGTGTGGCTGCAACTTTCTCTTAAATATATCTGGGATTATTTTAGCAGAAGTACTGCATTTTATAGATGGTAATTTAGAGTTATTGCTCAGAATAGCCTCCACCTCTTCAAAGAGAATATCAATCTCTTCTAAGGGATTATTCCCTTTAATGGGCGGGGAACTCGTTTGACCATTTTTTTAGGTTTTTTTCCCACTGGAGTGAACAGAGACATCCACAGCTTTACACTTCCCCATCACTAGCAGCAGATGATAGAAGTGGATCAATGAATAAAACCTGTAATCACTTCCAGGAAAAGGGGAAAACTTACTTCACAGAGGTCAGAGGGGTGCATCCAGCCCGGCCGCTATCGGGCAATGATGGGCGAAGACGGGCCCCTCTTGGCCCAGTCTTGGCCCCGGCACACGCCCGGGCGCGTCCCACGCTGCGTGAATCCAGTAGCACTTATGAGCGCGAGGTGAAGCAAGGGAGCCTGGGGGATGTGGTCCCCCCCAGGCAAGTGTTGGTTGCAGAGTACCAAAAGCAGTTAGCGTGTCCCGCGCTGCGTGGATCCAATAGTGCTTATAAGCGCGAGGTGAAGCAAGGGAGGCTGGGGGATGTGGTCCCTTCCCAGGCAAGTGTCAGTTGCAGAGTCCCAAAAGCAGGTAGCTTGCTGGGAAACCTCAGGCTCACCCCTCCTCTCACCCCAGATATTATAGACTAGCCTACGGGGAAACACCCGGAAGAACGAGTCCGGAACCACGAGGTTGTGAAAAACGAAAGCAAAACAACACTTTTGTTTTCCACGACTCCCTGGTTTTGGTACCTTAATCGCGCATGTCTGAACAACGTACATGCGTGGTTAAGGTACAGAAGGGAGTTGGAGTGGACAAGAGGAAGGAGGAGGTACGTTGGGCTGGGACTGGGGCTGTTTTTGGGGGGGGCTGGGGGTGATTAGGGTTTGGGGGTTCAGGGTTTAGGTTTTGAGGGCGGGGTGTGGACTCAGGGTATTTTTAGTTTTTGGGATGGGGTGGAGGGCTGGTGGTGATTAGGGTTTGGGGGTGGGGGTCAGGGTTTAGGTTTAAGGGGTGGGGTGGGGGCTGGGGTGGAAACATGCTGGGTCGTGCATGCTGATTGGTAGCTCGTTTCCCAGCGTCTGCAGGAGAGACCACATCCAGGAGAACTCCGATGCTGATGGTAGCACTGAGTTTACGGGTAGCCGACTGGCTGCCTGCCTCTGGAGAGCGGAATACACACAGTGCAAAGATGAAAGCTAGAGGGAATCGTTACGTGTCCGTGCTGTTTGCGTGATGCGCGGGCAATCCCAGCTCCATCTGCCATTGGATTCACATTTTTCACAGCAAAAGGAAGCACATGAAGAGAAAATGGAAGCCTATGGAGATCAATTTTTGTTCGACTAAGTAGCACTAAGTCATCTATGTACATCAGACATGGTAGTTGGGTGTTGCCCAGATTCAGTGGATGTGCGTTAACTTGGGCTAGGATGGTAGACAGGTCAGCTAAAAAGACTTTCAAGAGAGTAGGGGCAAGAAAGCACCCTTTGCTGCAGGTCTTAATTAGTTGGAATCTTTCTCAATAGATGAGATCCGTTGCCTAGCTTGATTCTTACGGAGGTGTCAATGTGGAGAAGGATAAAGGCATTCAACAGTGGGTTAAGCATGTTCCACCTGACCAGTTTGTTCCTCAGTTGCACTCGGTACACTTGGTCAAAGTGGCCTTGTGGTATATAAAGGAGAGATAGAGGGGCTGCTTAGTTGCCTTGGATTTATCGAACAGCAACAATATAGCCAGTATTATAGTTCCCACTCCTTTAGTAACAAACCCTGTTTGATCAGTTGAGATGAGGATCTTCTTGGTGGCCCAAGTTACTAGCTCCTCGAGGAGACAGCCTGAAAAGTACTTGGATTACACATCCAGAAGTACTACAAGATTATAGTTTACTGGGTCTGAGTAGTTCCTCCCTTTGATTATAGGAATGATAATGGAGCATTTCCATGAGTCAGTGGTGGTGATTAGGATGATTAGGCTCTCATATCCAGACTCCAAGTGTTTTACCCAAAAGGATTCGTCCTCTTTAAAGCTAGCTCTTGAAAAGCTATTTAGGCCTGGTGCACCTTCTTTTCAGCTTTTTGAGATTGTTTGACCAATGGTCGCATTCAGGCACCAGCCCTGTAACACAGGTCATGGTAGATGGAGGGCGTATTGTTGCCTTGCAGATCTGCTTTCAGCTGACAGAATGAAGCAAAATAGGGCAAAATGAGGTAGAGGAGAGGTATGGGCCAGGCGGAGAGGAGAACACTCAATTAAGTGCAGGCTGGTGGTGGCCCAGCAGGCTGCTGAGGCTACTGAGCTTTCCAGGGCTTGGTTATGGGCTAGGCTGGGCTGGATTGTCAGCTACCGGCTGCTGAACGAAAGGCTAGCTGTGAGGGTGGCAATGAAGAGGCAAAGCGGTGCCGCAGCTGACAGTTGGCCTGTCGGGCGGGCAGGCGGGCTGTGGCAGTAAGAATAGCGAGCAAGCTTATTTGCAGTCTGTGACCGCAGCAACTGTTTAACCTCGGGGCTGACTCGACCACCGGCCACCATAGCTACCTCTTCCCCCTGTGCTCTCAACTGAAGGCTATGTCATGGCCTGTCCAATTGTCAATTTGCCACGGCTTTCCTGTGTTCCATACCCTGATCCACTTAAGTTTATTTACATTACACGTGCACCAAATATAGAAATAAAACAATTGCTTGTTTGTGTGTTCGTATTTTTTTCAGGAGACATTCCTGTTGCTGTATTGTTTCATTTTTATTCCGGAAAGTAGCCCTCATCCTCAAATTCAAGGAGGTAATCCAGAGGACGATTTCTCATGACAATTCTGATATAAGAAAAATTGCACTCGTATATGGTTGTGTCTTGTGGAGCCCCATAATTTATGGGCATGAAATGTTTAGTCATTTTAATCAATGTCAGTATCTGCACACTGGTCATTCTTGCTGTGAAAATTTCCCCAGTTGAAGTAAACACCTCCTCTGAGGATGCACTGGCTATAGGACTTGTAGGATACATCATTGCTAGAATACTGAGCTCTGGTAAGTGTTCTTTTTCTTCTTTCTTGTTCTAAGACGCTAGCCCAAGTTTAGCGGTAGCCTGTGCCATTCAATAAATACTGCGCCCAGCTGGCGTCGTTAAGTGACGCAAGCCGGCGCTAAACATTTTGCTGCAAAATTGCGTTAGCGCGGTTTTGCAGCAAAAAGCATAAATATGGGCCATAGTGTGTAGCATGTTTGTCATGAGGTCAATGGACTGAACAACACTCTCCTATGTTGCTTCACTAAATAAGCACAGGATAGTGCAGCATAAGAATAGGAAAATTTGAACATTAGGGCCAGTTTGGAAACTTCCATTTTGGGCAGAGGCTCTCCTCAAATTAAAAAATGTGTTTCCTTTCACAAACAAAAAGGAAGGAGGTTAAGCACTACCGTTTTGTCCAGCTTATCATTGTATAAATGGGTTAGCGTATGGGTTCAGTGGTGTGATGACTGCTTGTTGAAAAAAGACTGAAGAGTGGGTTGTTGTTTTCTCTGTCAGCGTGCCACCTCAAGTGGCCTACAAGAAGCGAGTAGGCTCCTAGGTTTCTTTGGGATGACTATATCCCTCTTTTCCAGTTGCTATGCCGAGGTTGCTATGGGATATGATTTCTACTAAAAACAAAATGGCTTTCTCAGATGAGAGTGACATCTTCTTCCTCATTCACACTTCTTTCTATCTGTTTGATGTCTTCTTCTCACTTTGTAGCAGCTATCTGTTGGACTGGGATCTCTCTGCAGCATCACACCTGTTAGAAATGGGGTCTTTGGTTGGCAGTCAGGTTACCCCCTGTCCAAGCAAGGACCCTCACTCTAGTGAGGGTAAAGGAGAATAACCATCAGTTAACCCCCCCCGCTCGTCTCCTTGGTAGCTTGGCACAAGGCAGGCTTAACTTCAGAAGCAATGTGCAAAGTGTTTGTACCAACACACACAGTAACTCAGTGAGAACACTAAAAACTGACACAACACAGGTTTAGAAAAATAGATTATATTTATCTAAACAAAACAAGACCAAAACGACAAGAATCCAACATATACATGTCAAGTTATGAATTTTAAAGAGAATAAGAGTCTTAAAACTTAGAAAACAGTGAGAATGCTGTTATTGCACAAAAGTACCTGGGTTTCGTCAAAATAAAGCCGCATGGGCAAGTGTGTGTTGAAAAAGGCCAGCGATGCATCGATTTCTCACTCGCAAGCGAGACCATGCATCGTTCCTCCTCTGGTCAGGTCAGCATATGTCATTTCTTCTCTCCAGCAAGAGAGCGATGCATCGATGCAGATGTGCACCTCATGTTTGGGCAGGCTTTGCATTGATTTTCCGTGCCCAGCGATGTTGCGTTGAAATCCGGTTGCATGGTGTCAAGAAACCGAGCTACGTGGGGACTTGTGTCGTTAACAGCCACTGCTGGTGGTGTTGCACGCCATTTCGCCAGCTGCATTGAGTCGATCTCCCAGCTGCAATGCAGGTGGAGCGCCGATTTTAGCTGCGAAGCTAGTGCGCGTCATTTATCAGCCGCGAGGTGGGTGGTGCATCAAAAATTTCCCCGAACTGCGGTCTTTGCATGGATTTCTGTCTTTTTCCATCAGCTTCACCTTGCCAGGGCCCAGAGACAGGTTAACCCAGAAAAGCACAGTCATAGGCAAAGGGCAGTATTCCTCCTTCAGCTTCCAGCTCTTATCCTTTGCAGAGGATCCTCTTGGTTTTAGAAGTAATCTGATTTTCAGGGATTTTGGGTGCTCTTCTTATAACACTTTCTGCCTTTGAAGTAGGCCTACTTCAATGAGAAGTCTCTGTTGTTTTCAAGATCCTGCCTTGCCCAGGCCAGGCCCCAGACACACACCAGGGGGTTGGAGACTGCATTGTTTGAGGGCAGGCCCAGCCCTTTCAGGTTTAAGTGATTACTCCTCACCTCCCCTCAGCCCAGATGGCCCATCAGGATGTGCAGGCTACACCCAGCTCCCTTCGTGTCACTGTCTAGAGGAATGGTGCAAACAGCCCAACTGTCAAACTGACCCAGATGGGAAATCCAAACACAAGCAGAGTCACAGCATGGCTTCGGCAAGTAAATGCCTACTTTCTAAAAGTGGCATTTTCAAACACACAATCTAAAAACCAACTTCACTAAAAGATGTATTTTTAAATTGTGAGTTCAGAGACCCGAAACTCCAAATGTGTATCTGCTCCCAAAGGGAATCTGCACTTTAATGATATGTAAATGCAGCCCCCATGTTAACCAATGAGACTGATAGGCCTTGCAACAGTGAAAAACTAATTTGGCAGTATTTCACTGTCAGGACATGGAAGACACATAAGTATATGTCTCACCTTTAGCATACACTTCACCTTCTCCTTGGAGCTACCTAGGGCCTACCTTAGAGGTGCCTTACATGTATAAAAAGGGAAGGTTTAGGCCTGGCAAGTGGGTACACTTGCCAAGTTGAATTGGCAATTTAAAACTGCACACACAGACACTGCAGTGGCAGGTCTGAGACATGTTTGCAGTGTTGCAGTCCCAATAGTAGCATTTGATTTACAGATCCTGGGCACCTCTACGGCACTTTACTAAGGACCTACTAGTAAATCAAATATGCCAATCAGGAATAAACCAAAGAACAATACAATTTATACAGAGAGCATATGCACTTTAACACTGGTAAAGCACCCAGAGTCCTAAAGCCAACAAAAACAGGTCAGAAAAAACAGGAGGAAGGAGGCTAAAAGAATGAGGATGACCCTGCAAAAAGGTCCAGGTCCAACACGACTCCCTACCAGCCTAAATCCAGGGGCAACCAATCAATACCCTGATGGCCTTCCCTGATTGGGGCTATAGAACAGGCACCCAGGCCCACAACACCAGGGGCATGTTCCAGTTCCACGCCTCCCTGACTCCACTTGGACCCCTCTGCCCATAGCCTCAGGGCCCACTAAGCTAACCCATGGGGAACCATTCTCCTCATCTGCAGATATCATCTGTGCAGCACCTAACCTTACCTTGCTCACAGATGTACCCCAGGGGGCGGACAGTACCACCATGGCCAACACAGTGGTGTGGCCCATTCCACCCCCGGGGTGTGACTCCTGCGCCCCTCCCCCAGGGGCAACTCTCTCCACCAGGACAGCAAGCCACAGTGGCCACTGACAGCTGTAAGGGATGAGAGCCAAGCCCCAGGCCTTTCAAGGCTCTCCAACCACTGTGACTGTGGAGAGTGGGGGCAGTAGCCCGAGGTGCCTGGCACCCTTTAACCACTCTCCCTTCCACCAGGTCAGGGATGACAGCCTGACCTCTGGGGCTCTGTACCCTCCCCCTAGGAGCCGTACCCCCGAGTCCAGAATTGTAAGGCTGATTGTGGAAGTAGTCCTGAGCAATTCTTCCATCAGTGCAGGGATGTTAACCTGCAACTGGTCCTCCAACCTGGGGTCTGTACCTTCAAGTGGGACCATGGCAAGGGACGAGGCTTACCTCCCCCTGCCCTTTCTTCTGGGGCCCTGCACCACCCCACTAGGAGTGACCCTCCCAGAATCCAGAATTGTCAGGGTGCTTAAAGAAGCAGACCTTCACAATTCTCCTACCAGTGCAGGGATATTAACCTGCAACTGGTCTTCCAACCTGGGGTCGGTACTCTCAGGTTGTACCAGAGTCAGGGATGAGGCTTCCCTCCCCCTACCCCATCTTCTGGGGTCCTGCACCACCCAACTAGGAGTGGCCCCCAGAATACAATTTGGTAGGGGAACTGTTAGCATTAGCCCCTCCCTCCAGGTCAGGGGGGACATCCTGAACCTGGCCCTTCAATCTAGGGTAGGACCCTTAGATTGAAATGGGGTCAGGGGTGAGTATCTCCCTCCCCTGCCCCTACTCCCAGGGCTTTGTACCCCCTCACCATGGAGAGTACCCCTAGAACTCACACCATGGGGGTGACTGGGCCATCAGCCCCCCCATCAGGCCAGAGTTTACCCTCTGCACCTGATCTTCCAGTCTAGGGTCTGTACCCTCAGACTGGACCATTGCCTGGCAACCCAGGACTTCCTGGGGAGCACACCTGCCCCCATCAGGTCAGAGCTTAAACCCTGAACCAGACCATCCAACCTAGAGTTACCACCCTCAGGCTGGACCACTGCCTGGCAAGCCACGAGTTCCTGGGGAGCACACCTACCCCCCACAAGGGAAACACCTTCCAGAAGGGACACATGAGAGTCTGGCTGGGGCTGGTCCCCTGACCTCAGCCCACCTGGCAGAGCCTGGTTCCCCCAACCCAGAAATAGTATCACCAAGGTCATTCCTAGGGGCTGTGACATCAGAGCTAACTCCTGACCCTCCAGGTTCTCCACTGGGGCCTGCAACCCCCTCTCAACCCTCTGTCTGGACTTCTGCACCCCCTCACTAGAAGTGGTACTGCCAGAACTGGTGGGATGCTAGATACAGCCTCCCCCCCCACAGTCTCCTGACACTATGGGGTCTCCCTCAGCAGATGGCTGTATTGTACAGGCTGGGCACCCTTCCTTGTGTTTACTTATGGAATCCTCCAGAACCTGGGACTGGATCTCGGGCACCCTGGAACTCAGCCCACCCCTATTCCCTCTCCTCTGAGACTGGACATGGAATCCCTCACCCATCCCACTACACTGGGACCTACCTGGGACACTGCAAGCCTTTCCCACCTCACCTGGTTGGGAAATACCTAGACCATTCCCCTCAGGAGCATTCCCAAATGCCTCTACAGACTCTCTAACACTCACCCAGAGGTCTGCCTCCAGTGTAAGTTCCCTGTGGTCAGAGAACTCACACTCCTCCTAGTTTTGTCGTAGCCCTGGGAAACAAGGACTGGACATATGCTCTCCAGGAATTACATCACACAGCACCTCACATGAATTAACCAAACTACCCTTCACCCAACCAGTGGCTCAGCCTTGAAAAAGTACCCCACATCACCCTCCTGAGACTGGTGAGACAGCACATGACTGTCCCTGACACTCAAACCATACTCTTCTGGGATGTCTCCACACTCCACAACCAGAAACTCTACCTGGGAGAACCCCTCTCCCTGTCACTCTCATCTAGAGCCAGAAGTATGTCCCTCCCACTACAAGGAATATGACTCCCCATGCCAGTTCCCTGATCCACCTCAGGAACCCTGCGCACCACTGGAGCTACCTCATACACCTGAACCTTCTGGTGTATGTCAACCCCCTCCTTCAAGGTGGGCACCAAGTCTCTGGGCATGTGCACTTCTTCATTAGCATTGAACATAACATTTTTGCTGCCACCATTAAAGCTAGAATCAGCCCTCATCACTTCTAGCTTCCTCAATCTTAGCTCATAAGCCAAGATTATCCTTTTAGCTTCTAAGACCATCCTTAGCTTCTCTAACTCCAGCTGGTGAGCCCTCTCAGCCTGCCTATCCTGCAACTTTTCAGGAGTCAGACCCTTGGATGACACAATGCTACCTGCCCTGGAGACCCTCCCCCCATGTAGAACAGGTACATCCACCACAACATTATGAACACTCTGCACCTTCTCACCCTCGTCCTCCTCCTCTGTGTGCCCCCCAGCCTCCTTGGGTGCCACCCAGTCCCTCGAAGCCGTTGCAGCTCCACCATCCTGGTGGAACTCCTGATGGGGCAGACAAGATCCTTACAAAACCGTTTCAGTTGAGCAACTGTGTAACTCTCCAACTTCTCCGACTCAAAAACAGCCTTTACAGAAACAGCTGGTGCATTCCCAGATTGAGACATGTTGGTGAGGTTTCACTTCGAATGCAAACTTCCAAAAGCAGAGAGATTAAAAATAAACAAAGAGATGACCAAAAATAAGGAAGCAGGAAAAAGTCCAAAAAGAGAAAAAGCTAAATCACAGAGACAAGTAGTATGTGGTCACGTAATGGTCTGCACTGAAAACAGTAGTGTACACTTAATCACTGTATGTCAAGTACAAATAGAAGTCCAATCCCAACTGATGATCAACAATACTAGAAGTGGGGTCTTTGGTTGGCAGTCAGGTTACCCCCTGTCCAAGCAAAGACCCTCACTCTAGTCAGGGTAAGGGAGAATCACTCTTAGTTAACCCTCCCGCTCACCCCTTTGGTAGCTTGGCATGAGCAGACAGGCTTACCTTCAGAAGCAATGTGTAAAGTATTTGTACCAACACACAGAGTAACTCAGTGAAAAAAACTACAAAATGACACAACACAGGTTTGGAAAAATAGATTATATTTATCTAAACAAAACAAAACCAAAATGACAAAAATCCAACATAGACAAGTAAAGTTATGCATTTTAAAAAGAATAAGAGTTCTAATCCTTAGAAAACAGTGAGAATGCTGTTATTGCACAAAAGTACCTGGGTAGTGTAAAACTAAAGCCGCACAGGTGAGTGTGTGTTGAAAAAGGCCAGCAATGTGTCGATTTCTCACACACAAGTGAGACCATGATCATTCCTCCTCTGGTCGGGTCGGCGTGCGTCGTTTCTTCTCTCCTGCAAGAGAGCGATGTGTCGATCCAGCGAGCACCTCGGGTCCCGGCAGGCTTCGCATTGATTTTCCACGCCCAGCAATGTTGCACGGTGTTGGGAAACCACTCTGCATCGGGGCTTGCGTCAATAACAGCAGTCACTGCGGGTGTTGCGTGTCAGTTCTCCAGCCGCGTTACATCAGTCTCCCAGCCACAATGCAGGTGGAACGTTGATTTTAGCTGCGAGGCCAGCGGCCTGTCGTTTATCACCCGTGAGGCGTGTTGTGAGTCAAAGTTTCCCTGCACGACGGTCTTTGCATGGATTTCTGTCCTTTTTTACCGGCTTCTCCTTTCCAGGGCCCAGAGACAGGTTAGGGCACCACTTTTCAGGCAGGACTCTCAGCAGAAAGCCCAGGTGCTGGCAGAGAGAAGTATCTGATGTCCCTGAGACTTCAACAACAGGAGGCAAGCTCAGTTCAAGCCCTTGAAGATTCCACAAACAAGCACCGTCACAGAAGGGTTTAAGCAAAAAAATGCTGACTTTCTAAAAGTGGCATTTTCAAACACACAATCTAAAAACCAACTTCACTAAAAGATGTGTTTTTAAATTGTGAGTTCAGAGACCCAAAACTCCACGTCTATCTGCACCCAAAGGGAATCTGTGCTTTAATGATATTTAAAGGCAGCCCCCATGTTAACCTATGAGAGAGATAGGCCTTGCAATAGTGAAAACTGAATTTGGCAGTATTTCACTGTCAGGACATGAAAAACACAGAAGTACATGTCCCACCTTTAGCATACATTGCACCTTGCCCATGGGGCTACCTAGGGCCTACGTTAGCGGTTTCTCAAATGTATAAAAAGGTAAGGTTTAGGCCTGGCAAATGGGTACACTTGCCAATTCGAATTGGCAGTTTAAAACTGCACACACAGACATTGCAGTGGCAGGTCTGAGACATATTTACAGGGCTAATAATGTGGGTGGCACAACCAGTGCTGCAGTACCACTAGTAGCATTTGATTTACAGGCACTGGGCATCTCTAGGGCACATTACTAGTAACTTACTAGTAAATCAAGTTTGACAATCGGGGATAAACCAATCAACAATACAATGTATACAGAAAGCATATGCACTTTAGCACTGTTAGCAGGGGTAAAGTGCCCAGAGTCCTAAAGCCAACAAAAACAGGTCAGAAAAAATAGGAGAAAGGAAACAAAAAGAATGGCGATAACCCTGCAAAAAGGTCAAAGCTCAACAACATCCAAATGTTTTGCCTTCACCTCTCCAGTTTTCTGAACCTGTTTTCTTTTAGGTCTCTGTACTTGTGTGCTTTATCTAAGCATGGTACAAATGGCTTATCCCTGATTGGTACACGTAATATACATGTAAGCCCCTCATATGTAGTACTATTGCCACCCAAGGCCTGCAAATTAAGGCCCTCATTATGACATTGAAGGTAAAAGCCGCTTACCGCCGTGCAGAAGACGGCCACCACACCGCCGCGGAATTCCGCCACAGCAATTATGACCCACAGTTCGGAATCCTCCAAAATTCAGACACCCACACAAGTCCGCCACACGAAAGGTCAGTGATAAACTGGCGATAACAAAACCAGTACTGTCACGCCAACAGAAATACGCCCACACTATCACGACCCACGAATCCACGCGGCGGTCTTTCAACCGCGGTATTCCATTGGCGGGACACACCGCCGCGCTCAAAATACACACACATCTACAAAACACAGCCACATTGGACAATTCGAAATACACACACCTGATACAGATACACACACCACTCCCACACACTCAATACAATATAAAACACACACCCACATCACCCACAAACCCTTACGACCACAAATCACGAACGAAACCCTAAGAGAGACACCACCATCAACAACACTAGCATCCACAAGCACACAACACCATCACCCACATAACTTCCACGCACCTCACACAACACACCACTACATATCAGCACACTTATCACCCCACACACCACCCCACACATCACCTACACCACCCCATGGCACGGCAAAGACACCCCAGGTTTTCGGAGGAGGAGCTCAGGGTCATGGTGGAGGAAATCATCCAGGTAGAGCCACAGCTATTCAGATCACAGGTGCAGCACACCTCCATTGCAAGGAAGATGGAGCTATGGCGAAGAATAGTGGACAGGGTCAACGCAGTGGGACAACACTCAAGAAATCGGGAGGACATAAGGAAGAGGTGGAACGACCTACGGGGGAAGGTGCGTTCCGTGGTCTCCAGACGCCACCTGGCGGTTCAGCGGACTGGCGGCGGACCCCCACCTCCTCCCCCACAACTAACAACATGGGAGGAGCAGGTCTTGGCGATTCTGCATCCTGAGGGCCTCACAGGAGTAGGTGGAGGAATGGACTCTGGTAAATCAAAGCTTTACTATTACATCCCCCACCCTACCTGCATGCCAGCACATACCCCCACCCTCACACTCACCCCCATCACTCCTACTCCTCACAAATGTCCCACGATCACAAACCACACATCCCAACACCAAGCCCTGTATGCAACAACAAAGCATGGACATCCATCACTAAAGCATGCCCACTGCACATACCCATACACCCCCCTGAACCATCATCACACAAGGTCCCACACAGGAATGCTAGAACTGGGATACACGGTCACCCACCCATTGCACACCTTGACACACACAGATGCAATAATCATGCTATTATACCCCTGCAGGACCCCTACCCAACATCACCGGACAGGAGGGTCCACACATGTCCACACCACCAACAGAAGAGGCCCACAGTGATGACAGCACCTCTGTCCAACTGGATCTAGATGACCAGCACGGCCCATCGGGGACCTCTGGACAGTCGGTTCCCCACACCCAGTCACAGGCCACTGCAGAGCTTCCCCCCTCTGGAAACACCAGCACAGCCACCACCCAGTGGGCCCATACCTCCGTCCCCAGGACACGTCAATCAGCAGTGTGTCCACCACTACAGGGAACCCAGGCTAACCCACCACCCCAACAACAACAGGGACCTGGGGGCAGTGGTAGTGGGCACACGGTCCAGGGGACGGAGGCCCAGGAACACAGGGGAACTGTCAGGGCTGCTGTGCGACAGGGGGCGGACAGGCCCAGGGAACCCACTCTCCACGAGGCCCTCTCCTCCATTATGGGAGCCTACCACCACTCCCAGGAGACGATGGCAACGGTACTGGCCAAGTTTCAGGAGACCCAGTGCCTGCAGGAGGAACAGTATATGGGCTTCAGGGAGGAACTCAGAACCATCAATTCCAGCCTGGGCACCATCGTAGGGGTGCTGAAGGAAGTACTCAACACCAGGAGGAACACTGGTTCACTACAAGAGGCCACTGACACTAGCCTGGACGATGAACTGCCCACCACCCCCGCCGGCGCTAGTGGACAGGAGGCACTGCCACAGGACCACCACACCAGCACCCCACCCCCTGCAGATGGAGAACCACCTCGCAAACGGTCCCTGAGATCCAGGACAAAGACATAGAACGATGCCAAGACCCCCGCCAAGAAATGAGACCACCCTGATAGTCATCCTTCTATCCCACTTTGTCACCCTGTCCATCCTCAAACTGCCCTAGCTCCACTTCCTATGCCCATTTGGGCAATGCACGTGTGAGACAAATAGACTGGACTCTGCCATTCCTCCACCATCACCCCTCACCATTTTACAACCCCCTCCAATATTGAGCACTTAAATAAACACCCTTAAAGCACAAAAAATCTGGAGTCTGTCTGTGATTTTGGAATACTGTATTAGCAATAACTGTGGCAAAAAGCTTTTTCATTGGTAATGGCAACATGCCTATGTCGCACAGCTCTAGTCCATGAGGAATCAAAGCAGATGTCACACAGTGGGACCCACATCTGTGAAATCGTAAGGGAAAGTGACAACTCAGTGACAATACACTGGGTGAAAACGACAGGCAATAGAGAGGTAGTAGTGTTTAAGTACATGTAGTAGGCAGGTTTGTATTCTTACCTGTGTGTCACTGGAAATATTGCTGGATCACTGAGTCCCTGTTGTCCATGTCTTCTTCCTCTGCTTCCTCGTCTTCACTGTCCACAGGCTCAACAGCTGCAACAGCACCGCCGTCTGGACCATCCTCCTGCAGAAAAGGCACCTGTTGTCGCAAAGCCAAGTTGTGAAGCATACAGCAGGCCACGATGATCTGGCACACCTACTTTGGTGAGTAGAATAGGGATCCACCTGTCATATGGAGGCACCCGAACCTGGCCTTCAGGAGGCCGAAGGTCCGCTCGATCACCCTCCTAGTTCGCCCAAGGGCCTCATTGTAGCATTCCTCTGCCCTTGTCCTGGGATTCCTCTCTGGGGTCAGTAGCCATGACAGGTTGGGGTAACCAGAGTCACCTGCAAATGGCGAAAGACAACTGTTAGACACACACTAACCTGGAGCGATATCCCCAGACCCAGACAACCATTCCCACTGACTAGCTTCCAGGTGCTCACCTAATAGCCACACACGGTGCCTCTGGAGTTGACCCATCACATAAGGGATGCTGCTATTCCGCAGGATGTAAGCGTCATGCACTGAGCCAGGGAACATGGCATTCACATGGGAGATGTACTGGTCTGCCAAACATACCATCTGTACATTCATCGAATGATAACTCTTCCGGTTTCTGTACACCTGTTCACTCCTGTGGGGGGTTACCAAAGCCACATGTGTCCCATCAATGGCACCTATGATGTTGGAGATATGTTCCAGGGCATAGAAATCACCTTTCACTGTAGGCAAATCCTCCACCTGAGGGAAAACGATGTAGCTCCGCATGTGTTTCAGCAGGGCAGACAACACTCTGGACAACACGTTGGAAAACACAGGCTGGGACATCCCTGATGCTATGGCCACTGTTGTTTGAAATGACCCACTTGCAAGGAAATGGAGCACTGACAGCACCTGCACTTGAGGGGGGATTCCTGTGGGATGGCGGATAGCTGACATCAGGTCTGGCTCCAACTGGGTACACAGTTCCTGGATTGTGGCACGGTCAAGCCTGTATGTGATTATCACATGTCTTTCCTCCATTGTCGACAGGTCCACCAACGGTCGGTACACCGGAGGATGCCGCCATCTCCTCACATGTCCCATCAGATGGTGCCTATGAAGGACAACAGTAAGCACAGAGTAAAAAAACTCATAGGTACGTACCCACAGCTTACACAGAACACCATTCACACTCAAAAAGTGGCCTGTATGTGTGTTGAGTCTAGGCCTAGGTATGTGTGAGGCAGTTGAAAATGAAGCCATGTGGGCCCCTGAAATGGCGTCTGCCTGACCTCTAAAGTGGGACAATGGGATATGAGGTAACTGCGCTGGCGTTGTACACCGTCGCGGTAGGCGGTCGAAGACCGCGGCGCAATGCTGCATTGGTTAACATTGGACCCTATGGGTCCCAGGAGCCAATGATGATGTATGCCGGCGGTGACGGTACGCACCGCCGCGGACGTGACCACCATTTTCTATCTGTTCAATCACTTGATACCTGATCTTCGACAGGAGAGGACCTACACTGCAAGTGCTGCTGTGACCTCTGTCTGGAAGAGACAATGGCTCAAGTGTCTGGGGAAAGGGCCCCTGCCTTCACATCGGAGGAGTTGAAGAATCTCGTGGACGGGGTCCTCCCCCAGTACACGCTACTCTACGGTCCTCCAGACAAACAGGTAAGTACACTGGGAGCATGATGTATGGGCTATACCTGTGTGGAGAGGGGTGGATGTAAGAAGGAAGGGGGGAGAGTGCGGCGTGCATGAAACGACAGTGAGTGCATGTGCCACATGGCAAGGGTAGGGATGGGGCCAATCAATTTGACGGTGCAGTTGGTGATAACTTTCTCTTCCCCCTGTACAAATCATGTAGGTCAGCGCCCACCAGAAAAAACATATTTGGCGTGCCATCGCCAAGGATGTCCGGACCCTGGGGGTCTGCCACAGATGGAGCACCCACTGCCGGAATACGTGGGAGGACATTCGCCGCTGGAGCAAGAAGAAGGCAGAGGCTCAGTTGGAGATGGCCTCCCACTGTGGAAGGGGTGCCCATCGCACCATGACCCCCCCTGATGTTCAGGATCCTGGCGGTGGCGTACCCGGTGTTGGATGGGCGCTTGAGGGCATCACAGCAGCCACAAGGTGGTGAGTACACTCGCATTCTGCTGACTTTGCGTGCAGTGTGGAGGTCTGGGTGGGGGAGGTGGGCTGTGGGTTTCCCTAGGCCAGGGCGAGTTCCGTAGGCAAGGTCCCTCCGTAAGGCAGGGCATGTGGCACCCCACCTCTGTAGAGTGACAACTACACCTAGTCATGCTCCTGTGTCATCTATGTGTGCAGATGTCGTCCATAGCCTTGTAGGCCATTTCCCAGGAATTGAACAGTGTAGCCCAAGAGCGCGGCGTAGTGCAGGGGGCTTCTGTGTCTGTCGTGTCCGCCAACGGTAGCGGTAATGCATGCACTCAACATGTCTTTCTTCTGTCCTCCCCCCCTTTTTGTGGTCTCCCTGTTCTTGTGTGCATTAGCATCATCAGGTGGAGGAGCAGTGGCACCGGAGCACCAGGGGGCTGCATCCCACATGGCTATGGAGGGCCACACTACGGAATCGGACTTCACCAGTGGGACGGAGGGCGAGGGGAGCTCCACGGCGGGGACAGGAGCTGAGACCAGTGACATGGACTCGTCCTCTGATGGGAGCTCCCTTGTGGTGGTGGCAACATCTGTGCCCCCCCCATCTACAGGTACAGCCGCCACCCCACCTTCCAGCACCGCCCTCCCAGCAGCCCCTCAGCCTTCGACCGATGCCCGCTCACCCGGGAGGGTGGGCATCACCTTCGCCCCAGGCACCTCAGGCCCTGCCCCAGTCACCCCTGCTGCCCTCAGTGAGGAGGCCATTGACCTCCTCAGGTCTCTCACTGGTGGGCAGTCTACCATTTTGAATGCCATCCAGGGCGTAGAAAGGCTGTTGCAACAAACCAATGCATTCCTGGAGGGCATTCATTCTGGTCATGCGGCCCTTCAGCGAGCTTTTCAGACTCTGGCCTCAGCACTGATGGCAGCCATTGTCCCTGTGTCTAGCCTCCCCCCTCCAACGTCCTCCACCCCGACCCAATCCCCTGTTCCTCAGCCTATCCCAAGCACACCTACAGAACAGCATGCACACACGTCAACACACAAGGGAAGCTCAGGCAAACATAAGCACCACACATCCCACAGGCACTCACGCAAGCATCACACACATGCAGACACACCAACATCCACTTCCTCCACTGTGTCCCCCTCCTCCTCGTCTCCCTCCTCCCTCCCTGTCTCGTCTACACTCACACCTGCATGCACTACCTCTACAGCCACTACGTCCCTCTCCAGCACACCCACCACCACACCCCGCTCAAGTGCAGTCACCACCCCCACTACCATTCACATGTCCCCTGTGTCCTCTCCCAGTGTGTCTGTGACGCCCCCTCCGAAGATACACAAACGCAGGCACACACCCACCCAACAGCCATCCACCTCACGACAGCCTCCAGCGCATGCACCTTCACCCAAAGTCAGCAAACGAACACCTCCTACAACCACAACCTCTTCCTCCACTCCCAAACCCCCTCCAGCTACCCGTCCCAGTGTGTCAAAAAAACATTTCCTGTCCAACCTTGACCTCCTTCCCACACCTCCCCCACTGTCCGCCTCATAGGTCCCGAACTAGCACCTCAGCCACAACATCTCCGGGACCAGTGGTGCCTGTAGTCACCGGAATCTGGAGTGCACCGGCCACCAAGGCAGCCAGTGTGGCACGGAGCCACAGCACAGACAGTCTCCCACCTGTGAAGCATCAGAAGTTGGCCAGTGCCCGGCTGGAGAGGGGAAAGACTCCAGCCACCAAAGCCGCTCCCAGGTGTCCCGGTGGGAGTGTGGAGTCAGCTGTGACACCTTCCAAGGTGGGGAAGGGCCACAAGAAACCCAGCAAGTCTGAAAAGAGCAGCATGGGGGAGAAGACCGCCATCTTCCCCGCTGCCCAGGAGGCCACCGCCATCATCCCCGCTGCCCAGGAGGCCACCGCCAGCACAAGCCCAGCTGCCCAGGAGGCCACCGCCATCATCCCCGCTGCCCAGGAGGCCACCGCCAGCACAAGCCCAGCTGCCCAGGAGGTCACCACCAGCACAAGCCCAGCTGCCCAGGAGGCCACCGCCAGCACCAGCCCAGCTGCCCAGGAGGCCACCGCCAGCACCAGCCCAGCTGCCCAGGATGCCACCGCCAGCATAAGCCCAGCTGCACAGGAGGCCACCGCCAGCACCAGCCCAGCTGCCCAGGATGCCACCGCCAGCATAAGCCCAGCTGCACAGGAGGCCACTGCCAGCACAAGCCCAGCTGCCCAGGAGGCCACCGCCAGCACCAGCCCAGCTGCCCAGGAGGCCACCGCCAGCACCAGCCCAGCTGCCCAGGAGGCCACCGCCAGCACAAGCCCAGCTGCCCAGGAGGCCACCGCCAGCACCAGCCCAGCTGCTCACGAAGCCACCCCCAGCAAAAGCCCCGCTGGGCCATGAAGGACCGCCAGCAAAAGCCCCGCTGGGCCATGAAGGACCGCCAGCAAAAGCCACGCTGGGCCATGAAGGCCCGCCAGCAGCTGAGTCCCTGCAATGGAGACCGCCATCTCAAGAACCCCTAAACAAGTCACCGCTGTCTCAAGCACCGCTGAACAGGGCACCGCCGTCTCAAGCACCGCTGAACAGGGCACCACCGCCTCAAGCACTGCTGGCCCATGAGCGCCAAGGGCACTGACGCTACTGAGTCCGTCACGGGCAGAATGAAGCACTCTGGGCACCATGCCCCCTCCAGAACCAGTGGAGAGATCCATCCACTACCTCTGTCCTTAGCAGGATGAAGCACTCTTGGCACCATGCACCCTCCAGAACCAGTGGAGACTGTTATCCACTTGAGAGACTGTGGCTTTGCACTCCCCTGGATTGAACAGTGGTCAACCCACCCACTGTAGAGACTTGAGAGACTGTGGCTTTGCACTCCCCAAGATGGAACAGTGGGCAACCCATCCACTGTAGAGACTTGAGAGACTGTGGCTTTGCACTCCCCAGGATGGACAGTGGGCAACCCACCCACTGTAGAGACTTGAGAGACTGTGGCTTTGCACTCCCCAGGATGGAACAGTGGGCAACCCACCCACTGTAGAGACTTGAGAGACTGTGGCTTTGCACTCCCCAGGATTGAACAGTGGGCATGTGGCCCCCTCGTGGATTTGGCGTCGTGCACTCAACCGGCTGAGGTGCCCCCCCTTTCCCTCCCCC
The DNA here is from genome assembly GCF_031143425.1 of Pleurodeles waltl. Lineage (NCBI taxonomy): Eukaryota > Metazoa > Chordata > Amphibia > Caudata > Salamandridae > Pleurodeles > Pleurodeles waltl. Next base: position 468,513,488 of record NC_090450.1, read on the forward strand.
TGAGGTGCCTGTTTAGTTGCTCTCTGATGCCCCTGCAGTGTTCTCTCCGTCATGGTCCGGGATCTTGTGTGGGCCTCGCCCATACCGTGTGGGCCCAGTATTCCACGGAATTAATTGGAGCACTACCTGAACTACTATGCTTGGTATATATTTTGTAAATGGTGTATATATATATATATTTGCCTACTTGATTTTAATATATTACAATGGTTGCACTCATTTTCTACTGTCTTTGCATTCTTCCGCAGGGGTTGGGGGGTGTAACTGTGATGTATTAATATGCATTAGTGTGTGTGTTGTAGTGGGTGAGGGTGGGGGTGGGGGTGTTGCGTGTGTGTGTCCCTGTTTTTTCCCTCCCCGTTGTCGTAGGTGCAGTACGTGCTCCTGGTAGAGGAGCAGGAAGACTATCTCAGGCAAAATTTGGAGTTCTGGGTACATGGTGTCCTCGTTCCTCGTGGGGTGTGTAGAGGTGAGCGTTTTCCCTTCGGAATTCCTGTTTCCGCTGTGTTTTTATCCGCGGTGAATCCACCCCGGAAAAGGTGGCGGATTGGTGGGTTGTAATAGTGTGGGCGGTACATTGTCTCCCGCCTGTCTGTTGATGGTGACTGCCGCGCTGTTTGTTTGTACCTACGTGGCGGTCGGGGTGTTAAAGTGGCTGTCTTTGTTTGCGGTTTCCGCCACGTTCGTAATTGCAAATTTTTACCACCGGCCTGTTGGCGGTCTTACCGCCGCTTTAACACCGTCCGCCAGGGTTGTAATGACCACCTAAATGTCACTGGTAGGCAGCAGCACTCATTATGCCCTTAACTAAAAGTAGCCTTTTAAAACATGTGTTGGATCTGCCACTGCATCTTTTAGTGCAGTTGTAAACTGCCAATTCAACCTGGCAAAATAAACCTTTTACCTGGCCTAACCCTTTCCTGTTCATATATACAAGCCACCCCTAGCGTAGGCCCTAAACACTCCATAGAGCATGGTGCATTGTACTTGTGCTTGTATGATTGGGAGAATGTAAAAATGGCATGTGTGGTTTCAAATGAATTGTAATTTAAAATTTCGCTTTAACAATAAAAACGGATTTTAAATTGCAATTTTGAAAATGTCACTTTTAGAAAGTTGGTATTTTCCTGCCCTAAACTTTCTTAGGCCTTCTAAGAGTTTCTAGCTGCTTGGACCTGTTAATTACTCCCCCATCGGGAATGTGTATTGGGCACAGACAATGAACAATAGGACCTGGGTGTAGATGGAGAGGGCCTTCCTGTCAGCATTGGAGGAGTGGGGCTTTTTTATGCATTTCAAAGAGCTGCCTCCAGCACACTCACATAGGAACTTGACACCAGCCTTTTGGCACCCCAGACCTCTTGGAGCCTGGGCACAGAAAGAACGAGGAAGGAAGGAGGTTTCCAGAACCAGTAAGGGGTTGAACTAGACATTTCTCCCTCTTTAAAGGGTGGCATCAAGTATAAATATTTGACCTCCTGAACCACTCATCAGTAGAAGGGCTAAACAAACTACAAAGGCCTCCCTGTAACTGCTGAGCTGACCTGCTGTGAATGGCCCTGTCTGAACCTACAACTGAACTTAGATGGACCTGCAGCTGGACCTGCCTCCCGTGCACAAAATGACTCTATGGCCTTAGCGCCATATTTATCCCCTGTGCTAAAATCTCGCATGGGGGAAGGAGGGGTCAAATGATGGTGCAAAGCTTGCTTTGCACCATTATTTAACGCCTGGGTCAGGGCACATGTTAGGAGAGCTGTGGGCCCATTTCCATGGTGGAACACCATAGAAGAAGCCCACAGGTGCCCTCCCCAGGTCCCAGGGACACCCCCACCAATACCGGAGGGACAGCGAAGGATGGGGAACCCCATCCCAGGTAAGTATAGGTAAGTACAAGTAAGTATTTGTTTTTTAGAGTGCCATTGTGGGCCCTGAAATGGGCCCCCCTACATGGCACAGGGTGCAAAGGCCATGCCCACAGTTCCTCTGAAGTGGGTGGGGGTGCCCCTGGGGCCTGAGGAGGACATCTGCAGGCTTATTTCATGGTGTTCCGCCATGGAAATAGGCCCACAGGTCCCTTAACGCCTGCACTGACCAAGGAGTTAAAAAAACAGGGCAAAGCAAGCTTTGCAACATTTTTTGACCCCTCCTCCCTCCCGTGCACCATTTTTGCACAGAGTATAAATATGGCGTTAGGGCCATAGGTTAATTTTTTGCACGGGAACGCCTACCTTGCATCTCATTAAGGCAAGGTAGGTTTCTAATTCCAAAAAATGACTTTAACTCCATAAATTTGGTGCTAGACGGGTCTAGCACCAAAGTATATATATGGAGTTAGTTTTGCACTGAATTAGAGTTAAAAAAAAGATGCTAATTTGGTGCAAACAGAGTATAAATATGCCCCTTGGTCTCTGGTTGCAGAGGCATGCACCCTGTCAATGTAAGGTCCACAGTACTAGTCAGGTGCTCACCCTCTGGTAGCTTGGCAGAGAGCAGGCAGGCTTAACTTAGGAAGGAATGTGTAAAGTATTTGTGCAACACTAGAACTAGTAAAACAATGAAAACGCCACACACACAATTCACACCAAGTTAGAAAAATAGATCTTACATTAATCAACAGAACAAGACAGAAACAGTTGAGATGAATTTTTAGTGAATATCTGTAATTATAGTGTTTGAAAGCTTAAAGCGCCAACGGGGCCTATCTAGTCATGCTAGTTTGGGAAAAATCCAAAGTTCAGGCTGACTGCAATGGAGCCCGGGCTCTCTACCGGGACCATCCTTGTGCCCCTGAAACAGTACCTTGTATGGAGGTTGCATTAACATCAAAGATACAATGCGAGGACCTGGGGAGATGATGTGAAGGTGATGTGTCGGCTCTGATCCGCGCAGTCTGTAGATGCGTTGTCGTCGAGCCCCGCAGTTGTCAATGCAGCGCCAAACCCTTTCTGGTGAAGGTGATGCTTCATTGTTGAGCTGTGCAGCTGGTGATGCAAAAGGTAGTGAGATGGGTCAGATGCGATGCGTTGATCTGGAGTTGCACAGTCTGCGATGCAAAGTCCTTATCCTTAGCAGCAGCGGAGATGCTTCAGCATCGCAGAGCAATGCAGCAGTTCCGATCAGCGCAACATCGGTGATGCATCATTGTCAAGAGTTGTAGCACCAAAGAATCCACTTCCAAGGCTCAGAAGTGGATGGCACCAATTAACAGGAAAAGACTCACAAGGGGCAGATTCCAGGTGCTTTAGGGAAGTTGCAGGCTGTCTTTGATGTCTTCTGACATGAGGAACAGGAGACAAGCCAGCGAGCCCTTTGAGGCACTTGGAGGCACTTGGTTCAGGGGATGAAGAGAAGCAGGTCCAGTCTTTCTCACTCCTAAGAAAGGAGGGCAGCAGGACAGGCACAGCAAAGCAGAAGTCTGGCAAGGTCCGCAGAGTTCCAGCAGAGTGTCAGTCCTTTCAGCAGCACAGCAGTCCTTCTTCCTGTCATGGTATCCTCAGGTCCGGAAGGGTACTGATTCGGTAGGGTCAGAAGTCCAGTTCTTATACCCAGTGGTGCCTTTGCAGGGGGGGTGACTTCAATGAGGGGTTTTGAAGTGCCCACAGGTCCTCTCTTTCCTGCCCTGGCCCCAGACACACCACGTGGGTAGGCACTTGTTTGTTTCATGGACAGACAAAGCCCTGTTCCGGTGCAAGTTTCAGCTCCTCCCTCCCAACTAGGTCAGCCTGCTGATGGGCCATCAGGATGTAAACACTTCAGCTTCCTTGGTGTGTGACTGTCTGGAGAGAATGCACAAATCCTTGCTGTCACCCAACCCAGGTGTGTATTTAAGACAGGCAGCTGACACACAGGGCTTAAGAGCAGAAAAATGCCAATGTCCCAAAAGTGTTATTTTAAAAGTTGTATTTTATATATTAAACTTTAGCTTTAAAGACGATTTATCGTTACAAGCCCACAGGTACCAAACATGACAGTCCTATCCCTTCTCAATCAGGAATTATAGGTCATAAATGTATTACACAATCTCCAATGTTATCCTAAGAGAGGGGTAGGCCTCACAGAAGTGAAAAACAAATTTGGTAGTTTTTCATTACCAGGATATATAAAACAAAAAAAGTATAAGTCCTGCCTTTTAGTTACTGCACCCTGCCCTAGGGGCTACTCAGGGCCTAACTTCAGAGTGTTTTATATATAATAAAAGGGACGTTTAATGCTTGGCAAGGGGTTTTAAACACCAAGTCAAAGTGACAGTGAAACTGCACATATAGGCTGTGCAGTGGCCAGTTTGAGACATCTTTAAATGCCTTCTTAAACATGGGTGACACAATCAGTGCTGAAGGCCCACTAGTGTCATTTAATTTACAGGCCCTGGCCACATATAGTGCTCTTTGCTAGGGACTTAGAAGTAAATTGAATATGCCAATTATGGATGCACCAATGTGGGCAGGGGAGTGAGCACATGCACTTTAGTACCCCGGTTTCTAAGGCCAACATAAACAGATCAGCAAAAAGTGAGGCAAAGGCAAAACGTTTAATGGAAGACCACTCCAGGGCTGTCAGGTCTAACATGAAGACAATATGTCCAATAGACAAGCAGTTATAACATCCTGATCTGAAGCAAACTCAGCTTCATAATCTGCTTCTACCTCCAGAAGCTCTGTTTGCTGCAGTTTCTTCTGAATATTTGGTTTGCTGCTGGGACAATTCAATTTCATATCCACTGCTTTCAGCTATGACTCTTGTCACTGCAGTGCTGACAGACATCTGCTTTGATTTTGGTGATGGTGTTATTGTTGATGCAGGCATGATTCTCCTCCTGGTGTTCTCTGGTCAAAAGAGTGGGTAGCAGGTAAAACCTGCTGCTGGAAACAGATGAGGGCTTGATGCCACTGGTAGCAAAATAAATCTTCTCTTACCAGCCAGTTTCTTGGCAGGAGCCGTCTTACTTGAGGCCATTTTCTTTACTTCCTTTACTGTTGGTCAGCATCATTAACAAAAGCACCTAGCAGAGAGGGCTATGGACAAGGGGTGGGTGAATTTGCAGAGTTGTGCTATGCAAAAATCAGCAAAAGGTTAAAAAACCTCTGCCGTACTATGTGGAGTTTCACAGGGAGGTGGAGTTTGCCCATGGCACTCATTTGTATTGTGTTTTACATCAAACGCAATACAGAGTATGTTCTTGTGTTCAAGATTGCGCATGAACTGCACCACTCGGTTCGCATGGATGTGGCCATCTTGTTTTTTACTTTTTTTATGGTTCTGGCCTTGGTTATTCATCCCTTAATAATATCTTTAGTGCTCCACTCTTCTAATTTATCTACCTCTCATTTTAATTTTTTGTATTAGTGTGTCTTTTTGTGTCTGTGTATTTTTACATTTCTTTTAATTTTTTCATGCCTTTTGTGAGTTTCTATATTACTGCTTGTTTTTCCTTTTAATTCCTTAATTATTTCTTCCTTCCTTTATTTCCTATCTCTTTTTTCTTTTTTTATCAGTAGGTTAGCATTCTCTGTGACTTTGTATATGTAGCTAGTGCTGTCCTGAGCAATTTCACAGTGATGTGTAGTACTGGTATGCATAAATGCATTGCAAAAAAGGGAGATAGAGTTGGTCCATTAAGGGGGTTGAGAAATGAGAATAGAATCAAAGATCATTCAGTGCAATGCATTAGTTCCAAATGTGGGTTTTGTTAAGGACATTTGGAATAGGGATCTTAGGATTAGTATAGCCAACTCAATGATAGTTGATACTAGTACCATAGGTGCTCTGATTTAGATAAGTACAATATTACAGCCTTTGCTTGTTATAATAATTTTGTGGAGATAAAATGTACCACTAATATATTATTGTTATCTTCTATATTTCTTACATCAGCACCTGAGGGCAAGAATAAAGTCAGCGATGAGGCGGGTCCAGGAAGAGCTGGGGATGAGGCACCGACCACCAGTACTTCTGCTGAGAGGTCTCAACTCACCCCAGTAAGTCCTATTATTTATTATTAATATTTTTCTAACTTTTACCTCTGACGACTATTAAACTACTTTTAATTTTGCCTTGGTTTTTTTTACTGTCCTATCCAAATTCTGTTTCATTCCTATTATCCCTGCATTATAATTTTTTCCTTATTTCATGTGTTATTTTGGTACTAGTCTGTAGATTTCTTCTGCTTTGTTGGTAATATTTCTCTCTCCCCTATATATCTTGTGGTACTGTAAGACTAGGAACATATTTTTGATGTTCTACTGTCTACTGTGAAGATTGCTAACCCAAGTAAGATGGTGTTATTAATAATATTCACCATTTATGTTTGTTGAGAAGGCTTTCTTTTTCTTGCTTTTGCTCTAACAGTTAACAAGAAAGTGGCCTTGGTCATGGATCAACCCCCAATGTTGTGCTGTGTAATTCATTTTTACAGTACACCAGCAGGTCCCATGCCAGTGCAGCATAGCTGTAAAGTATGAGGTCCCATTGCATTTACCAACCAGCACCATACGTCTTTCGTTCACCATTATGTTTCCATTCCCTTCATTGTGCTTCAATAATTCAGACTCGTCATTTCATAAGCTATATAGCTCTGCCCCTCCATTATGAAAAGGTTTTGGTTGGCTTGACTATCTGGCTTTTCTAACATAATGAACCAAAAAAATGCCCAGAGTGATATTTTTGATCAAAGGTATTGCAGTGGTAACAGAACTGTAGTGATGTATTGCAGTTTTATTTTTTTCATTAATAAAATTAAGGAGAGATGTATCTGGCGTCTAAAAAATGTATAATGTTTCTTTCTAGCCACAAAGAGTACCACAGGCCACTAAAGGTCCGCTGCAGAAGGAGAAGGAGCAGGGGGAGAAGCGCAGCAGGGATGGGCAGTGGTAAGTCACATTGCTTGCTTATTGACAATTACTATTATACTCACTAGCTACAAGGGCATCGTGGTGAGTCATGATCATGAACCCCCATACCTTACCAGCTACAGCGGTAGTAGAGTTATCGCCTCTTCCATCTGCAATGCAACTCAGCAAAAGCCCACATAATGTACTCTAAAAATGATGGCTTGATGGAAACAGGAAAGAACAGAATGTTAAAAGAAAGGATGGATGAAATGTGTGAAAGGAAAGGATGTGTGAGTGGGTGAAAGGATGCATGTGTCAGTATTGAACATATGGAGAATGGATTGGAACATTTGGTGAAAGACTGGATGAGAGAAAGTAAAACTTATATCATAGTGGCTATCGGTGAATATACTTAGGAAGAATGAAACGATGATTGAATAATTGCTTGGGTGATTAAACAAAGGAACTCATCTGGAGAGGGGCATGCTGTTCACCTACTGTGTTTTATGGTTATCAAAGCTGTGGATCAAAGTGTAGGTAGTTCAATGTGTGGTCCTCTAATCCCTTGACTCACTGTATTTCCTAAGTGAGGCAGATATGTATCCTATGCGTCACCATTCATCAATCCCCTCCTAGCCCATGCCATTTCACCACCCATTATAGAAAAAGTTCAGTATGGTTCAATTTGTGACTGCAGTGTTGGTTGTGTAATTTGCGCATGCTTCAGTTAATGCAGCATTTACAAATGCACTCCAAACCGAACACCCAAGGTTTGTTTGCTTTCGCCCACTCAGTCACTTCTCTTAGTGCTTTACTCCTTTACTCTTTCCTAAGTTCTTCCGTTCCAGCCTACCAAAACAATTGAAAAATCAATTTTTGGCATGTGCCACATTTTTATGGCCGTGTGAAGTGTTTCCAAAATATATTTTATGATTTCCCGTAGCAGATTTATTTTACATCTGTTCAGATTTTTACCTTCAGACTTTCATCTATTACAGTGACTGAATACGCCAAAGCTTTCCACATGATCAATCGATGATCATTGACAACCCTCTATTCTATAGCAAAAGCTCTACATACTCACCTAATCCCTTTGCCTTACCCTGCAGTAGAGTATGACAGGTTTCCTTTCCTTACTGCCCAGCAAATTAATTTGTTGGAAATAATTTGTGGTGGTGGGGGAGGCCAGTGAGTAAAGTGGGGCAAGTACGTGCCTGATTTGATTTTAAGTTTGGTGTATGGGACACTCTGTGACGAACATGCCAAATTCAATCTATGTAGCCTGTTCCTTTTCCCGTAGGATAGTGCATTGTTTTTCTCACCATCTACTTACGGAACCCAGGATAATATATCTGCATTGAATAATTGACATTTGTGACATAGGGCCAGATGTATCATGTTATCCGATAGCGATTCCCTAATTGTGATTTTTTGCGAATCGCAATTAAGTAATCGGTATTGGAATGTATGAAACTCCAGGAGTTTCATACTGCGATTCGAAAGGGCTTGCAAATGGACCTACCTCATCAATATTCATGTGGTAGGTCGCAATTTGCGAGCCATTGCGAATGGCTACAATCACAGGGATGGTGGCCTGCTGGGCTCAGCAGACCACCATGTGTGTGATTGCTTTTCAATAAAGCAAATTTTTTTTTTAAATGCAGCCCGTTTTCCTTAAAGAAAACAGGATGTGTTTAAAAATGAAAAATGAAAAGTGAAAAGTTTTCTTTTCATTTTTTAAGAGCAGGCAGTGGTCCGTGGGACCACTGCCTGCTCTTTAAAAATGTTTTTGCATACATTCACAATCGGGGAAGGGGTCCCTTGGCGACCCCTTCCCTTTGCGACTGGGTTACCACCTACTTGAAGTATATACCTCTCCGATTCGGTATTAGGAAGGGACGCCCTTGACATGACCCTTCCTAATACCGAATCACAACTTGGACTTGTTACATACCAAAACGCACTTTTGCGGTCACAAGCGGCCAATCGCAAAAATGTTTGATACATCTGGCCCATAGTATATTATTTATTATTCATGTCCCTCTTTGGAGTCAGGATAGAAACAAAGTGAAATGTATTTGGAGAAGAGCAGGGCCATTAGAATTAAAGATAGATAATTGTCAACTACAGCCGTCCCAAATGCAGACAGTAGCAAAGTACCCGAATCAATGACTAGCATACCTCAATTATTTTGGCACAATAACTTGTACTCAGTAGCGCATAATGCCTTACTCATAAATGAAAGGTCATTTATGTTTATTTTTACGGTAAAAGTGTCTGTTTAGATATAAGAAAAGCTTTTAAAAGGAAAAAAATCAAATCAGTGTTTTTAATCTGGTGTTAATTTGGCTAAATTCTTTTTCACCAAAGGCATATGTGGGTAAAAAAACTAAAGTAGGCCCTGTAACTCTCCTAATCATAACCACATCAAATTCCATTGCCCCTATGAGACCAACAATGTACTGCTACTGTGCCACCCATTACTTACTTTTAAAGAAGTGTTTCTCAGAGCATTGTTTGCAATTTGACTTTTTTATTTTCATTTTTATCGATATAGCTACTCCTGCTGGTTAACCAGAACCATCACCAGGCAGGAGGTAGTGGCCCATCTGCAGTGGCAGAGGCTGTAGAGCATTCAAGCTGAATAACGAAGGCTGGTGGTCCTGGAGGATGAAGAGGTGGAAATTGCTGGCTCTGACCCAGGACCCAGTCCACCAGCAGCACACCAGTCCCAGCTTCCAGCCTCCTGGACATCACACAGCAGGTGCCTGTGCCAGCTGCCAGGGGCCCTGACTGCACCTGCTGCTACCCCCTCCCACTCTGACAGAGCATTGCTTCACTGTGGCCTACAGGGGATGGACAGTATGGAGAGCAGGCTCACCAGGATGTAGCAGAGCCTGGATCGGCTGCAGACCCAAATAGACTGTGCCCTCTTCTGAGTCCATTTTTAATTTTTGTTTTAGAGGAAGAGACTTGTTGTGGGTGGAGAGGGTGGGGGGCGAGTTGGGACTGGGTTTCATTTTGAACTTTTTTTTTTTTTTGTCCTCATATTCATCACCCCTGCTTTGGTTAAGTGAGAAAAGCATTGGCACGACAAACCACAACAAGCCACCAAGTACATAGTCCAAGCCTCAGTAGCCTCAGTAGATCATCCCCTCTAATCTACTAATTATACTTTCTCGTACGGGTGTCATTGATCAAAAGCTATCACTTTCAATCATAGCCAAAGCAGCTCCTCCAAAGAGCGAGGGGGAAATCTTAATCATTGGACTTTTAAAAATTCAAAAGTATGAGGAGCTTATATGACAAAGAAATAATATGTTATTGATATACATTTTCCCAATATAACCAAAAATTATCTTTTCTAGACAGGGGGCCCCGTTGTTCCAGTGTACAGATTCGATTTACAGCTGTCTGCCAATCCAACACACGAGGAGGAAGAGGATCAATCCATTTACGACAAATTTCTCGCCTAGCTAGAAGAATTAATATGAACAGCAAATGTTCCTGCTAAACTGACAATTTCTGATAGTTTGTATCCTGTTCCCACACCCCAAACACCACTAATGCTGGATTTACCACTAAATTTACATTAAAGATTACTTTAAAAATACTCTCTATGTCCCCCCAATATTTCAACAACTTAGTGCAATGCCAAAACATATGGATATCATCCGCCTTATCATCCCCGCACCTTGGACAATTTTTCTGAGTTTTCCCAATAGCTGTTAATTTGGCCGGAGTCCAATAAACCCTATGGAGTGTGAACAAATGATTTTTCTTCAGCCCCGCAGGACTGGTAGTAAGCCACAGTATTGAACAGGACTTTTGCCACAGTGTTGTAACATCTAAAGTTGGAAAAGTCCCTCCCCACTTCGACAAGGGGAGGGAAGCGCTATCATCTGATGTTTCTAACAAAGCGTGGTACCACAATGCAACCTCTTTATTGATGGTTCTCTGATTTAGCTTCCCTTCCCATATACTCCTCCCCATTTCTCCAATTCGACGGGACTTTACCCAACTAGATATTTGAAGATACTTAAATCTAGAAACTGTCCCACCAGTACCCTCCTGAAATGCGCCCCAACTTAACACTTCATCTCCCTCCATCAACTGGCCCCATCTTTCCACCCCACTTGTTCTCAAAGGAGTTGATAGTTTGTCTATAAAGCATTCCGGAGTGCCAGGCGAATCCCAAATAGGAGCTGAACTACAAAAATAAGGTATCTCTAACGCCCTTTGAAAATGCATCCAAACGTTACATGCATGTCTGGGGAGTTTCAAGCGAACTTTCTTGAAGTAACTGGGATGTCCAAATTTATATAAAAAATGATCTGCTCCTTCTTCAAGGTGAGCCGTTAATGCTCCCCAAACTGAATCATGCTCAGACTTTTTATTCAATAAAACTCTAATATTTTTTAGATGAAAAGCCAAATAATACTTAAAAAGGTCTGGAGACGCAATACCTCCCCATTCCCTTTTTCTACTCAACTTCTTCCAAGCAATCCTAACTCCCTTGGAAGCCCATACAAATGAAGATAACTCCCCTTGTAGTTTTTTAAACCAGCTCTTCTCAAACTCTAAAGGGATAGTGTTAAACAAAAAAGTACATTTTGGAAGGATACACATCTTCAAGATATTAGATCTCCCAATTATCGTAAGAGGAAGAGCCGCCCACGCTTTTAACAGTTTTTTGGTTTCCCTATATACTATATCAAAGTTCAATTTAGCTACCTCGTTAAGATCAGCTGTTAATCTAATACCCAAATATCTGATCTCTTGTTTAACTAAAGGGGAAGCGTACAAGAAGTTCCAACACATTATTTTTGTCTTTTCTGCGTTTATGCTGTACCCAGAAAGTCTTCCAAATTGTTCCATCAAAGCAATAACCCTAGGTAGAGTAGAGCTAACATCACTCGTAAATATCATCAAATCATCTGCGTATAAGGCTAGTTTTTTTTCCCATCCCCCAGTTAGAAATGGGATAATCTCTTTAGAAGACCGAAGTAAAATTGCCAAGGGTTCAATGTATAAATTAAAAAGCAAAGGAGATAGGGGGCATCCCTGTCTCGTACCTCGCCTGATCCTAAATTCTTGTGTTAAATGGCCATTGACCAAAATTCTCGCTAGGGGACATCTATACAGTTCCCCTATCGCCCTAATAAAAGAGATTCCCAAGCCCGCTTTTTCCAAAACCGCCTTTAGAAACAACCAATTAACACGGTCAAAGGCCTTGGCTGCATCAAAAGACAAGATCGCCAGAGGCGCCTTCTCGTGGGCCGCCAAATCAACTGCAGCAAATAACTCGTGAGTTATCTCGTGAAGCTGCCTCCCCTTCATGAAACCCTTTTGGTCCGGATGGATTAGATTGCCAACGACTCTCCCCAATCTCTTGGCTAAAAGTCCTGAATAAAGTTTATAGTCTGCATTCAGCAAAGAGATGGGCCTATAGGAGGAACAAGACGTGGAGTCCTTACCCGGCTTTAACAATAAACAAATTGTCGCCTCTCTCCAGGAATTGGGAATTTGGGCCCCTTCTATCAACATAGAGTTGAATAGCTCTAATAAAAATGGGGTAAGTTCCTCCCCCAAAGCCCTATATAATTCATTAGGGAGACTATCTGGCCCTGCTGCCTTACCTTTTTTTAGTGCCTTTAAACCTTCCGCCAACTCAGCCTCATTTAGCTTATCATTCAATAGGAGCATCTTCGACTCCTCTAAAACTGGAAGATCTACATTCTTTAAGAATTCTCTTACCGGCTCTTCCAAATTAACCAAACTTTCTGAATATATCTCCTGAAAGTAAGAAACGAAAGCCCCCTCAATCTCCTCTTGCTCCGTGCAGACCTGATTCATAGGCTCTGATTTGACTGATAAAATGTGTCTTTTGGAAAGGTCCGACTTAACCTTCCACGCTAACAGTTTACTGCAACCTTCTCCATAATCAAAATGAGCATACTGACTACTTTCCCATTTTAACCTACAGCGGTTTTCCAAAAAAGCATCTAGACTAGACCGGACCTTTTCCTCTTGACAAGACAGCTCCATTACTAAATCCGTTTTCCCTTCTAACTGCGCATTATACCTTGCAACCTGAAAGGTTTTCAATGACGACTCCATGTTTCCCAACTTTTCCCTCTCTTCACGGTGCTTATAAGCTGCAAGGTTAACTAGCCTCCCTCTTATAAAAGCCTTAAACGCATCCCAAACATACCACAAACTTGCTGTTCCATGATTCACCTGAAAAAATTCTCTAGTATCTTTTTTTACCACTTCTACTAATGCGTCATCTAAAAATAGAGCACGATTGATTGTGCTCCTAGTTGTCCTGTTACTAACCCTAATATCTAAGTGTAGTATTACTGCAGAATGGTCTGACATGTGTGATGTGTTGTGGGCTACCCTTCTTACCTCCGGGCATAAACCTTTATGAATTAAAAAAAAATCTATTCTAGATCTATGCCCATATTTTTTATTGTGGAATGTATATCTCTCTCCTTCTCCCCTTCTCCAGTGCCAGGCATCTACCAAGCCTAAATCCTGCATCGCTTGCTTCACCAATGCCCTTGTTTTAGGTGAATTAACCGTACCCCGGGGGGTTGACTTGTCTTGTGCAGGGTCTAGCAATATATTAAAATCCCCACCCAACACCAGTGGGTATCTAGCTGAGAGTAGAATATTAAATAAGTCTTGAAATGGCGATGGGTCGTCAATATTCGGCCCGTAGTAACCCGACACTGTAATCCAGTAACCACCTACACACAGCTCTACCACTACCCACCTCCCTCTAGGGTCAGCATGTACTTCTCCTACCCTGAACCTCATGGATTTCTTAATCAAAACTGCCACACCTTTTATTGTGCTAGTTTGAGAAGAGCATACGCTGAACGCAACCCAATTCAGCTGTTTAAGCCAGGTCTCCCATTCAGTTTGGTAAAGATGGGTTTCCTGCAATATAATAATCTCCTCCTCAACCAAACACAAGTACTCAAAGATCTTCCTCCTCCTACCAGACACCCTTAACCCATTCACATTCTATGAGAGGAATCTCAACTTTTCAATACCCTGCATGATCGTTCATAACGAGAAGGAAAAAAAAAGGAAGAACACCAACCCCCCGACCTATATTAGCAACATATGAGGACTTTCTTATTTTATCCCTTTCAAACCACCAAACCCAGAACAAACCCCAACTCCCCGTGCCACCCCCCCCTACACCCACCTCCAACGTGCCCCCAAAACCCCATTCCCCCCCAGAGGAACCCTCCCTACTTCTACTAGGATAACCATCCTGGTATCCTATCTTCAAACCCCACGCCGGACGGGGGCTTTCCACTAGATCTTATTGAGACGCCTTAATCTGATCTATAAATATAATGACCTCCCCAGGGTCTCTCATATTGTACATTTTATTCTTCCACATTATACGGAGAGCTGCCGGGAACCTTAGTTGGACTGTCGCCCCTAACTCACGGAGCTCCCGCATGAAATTTCCCAGCTCCCACTGCCTATCTAACGTTGCCTTAGACACATCAGATCTTATCCTGAGAGACCATTCTCCCTTGGGAAAAGCCCCAACCTTGAGGGCTTCGGACAAGATTCTTTCCTTAATAGAGTATGTGTTGAAATTTATCAAAATTCTCCTGGGGTTTTTCCTTCCTGGATTTTTCTTGAAAGGATCACGGTGGACTCTCTGAATGTCATCCTCCAAATTGATCCCTACCATACTGGGGAGGACCTCCCTAATCAGCGAGATCACATAGCTCTTAATATTTTCCCCTTCCAAGCCCTCTGGAACTCCCAAGAGCCTTATATTGTTTCTCCTCATGTTATTTTCCATCATTTCCAGTCTGTCTTGCAACATCTTTTCTCCCCGTTTCAATTGTGAAATGTCCTTAGCTTGAGCTAACACTCGTTCCTCGTGGGCCTCCACCACAGCCTCTAGTTTCCCCAGCCGGTCTGATAACAGGTTGATTTTACTTTCCAAGACCTCACAGGCTTCCCGAATCCTGGTTTGATTAGTTTCTGAAATTTCGAATTTCTCTCTAATTTCTTTAGTAAGAGAAATTAACAGAGCCTGTACATCCAAGTCATGTGGTATTGATCCACTGGAGAAATTACCATCAACTTCCGGCAAGGGTAGTGTCTTAAAAGGGCCCTCTCTCAGTGTAGCTGGTTCCATTTCTAACAGTTCTTGTGCTGGGCCGACAGCTGAACCGCCTTCAACAAGCTTAGAAACCCCTAACTTGCCTAAGGCCGGTTTAACATTTGCCATATCCTGTGGTGGAGGAATTGTGGTCTGAAAGTTCCTTTTAATCAACAAATCACTCATCCCCTGGATCTCAATTTGACTCTCCTCCCGGTGGGGTAGAGGATGATCCACTAGTAGTGTTGTGTGGAGTGGCCCTTCACCATAGATTTTAGGCTCTGAGTCCGCTATGCCCGTTACTATAGTTCCAGACACCTGAGTCCGAAGATTAGCACTTGCACCACGGGTACCGGGCTTACTTTTCCTGTTCACAGTCACATCGTTAACTTCTGCCCGGGCACCCCTGGGGCGACGCTTGATTAATGACATGCACTGCGGGGATCCAACACTCTCACACTCCTTTCTTACCCCCTTCCCACTTAAGTTGGTTCTGGTGTGGAACCCCGGGGTCTCCGGGAGGGTCCCACGGAGAGAGCAGCGGGAGGTATAAGATCTCCCACGTCGCACACCCTTCGCCACTTCTGTCCAAATACTGGAGTTTAGAGCCTGTTTCCAAGACACCCCGCCACCCCTCCCCGTAGTTAAAGACCCCCCCTTCTTGTTCGCTGTTTTTCCTCCCTAGTTTTCCCGACAAAAGTCGTAAAAAGGAAAACACTGTAGAGAGGAGAAATGAAATTAACAGAGCGCAATAACAGAAGTATTCTTCTTGCCGCCCTCTCTTTCTCTCTCTAACGCCTAGAAATCCAGGGAAACATAGCACAAAATGTGAGGGACCAAATACCCCCACCCGACGGGGAACCTATCTAAGCGATGCCCCACCTCCTTTCTCAAGACCCTCAAACCTGAGGAACTCTCAATTGAAACAACAATTTACACTCTCATCCCTTCCAGTAAACGGCGAAGCACCATGAATACACGAGCGTTGAGTTTTTGGCGTCCATCTGTATCTCACCACCCTTCTGTATAAAGCAGCCAGTTTTACACTGGTTTTGTGATTGTAAAGTGACAAACACTGAAACGTAACAATCCCTGGCGGTATGCAGCTGTAAAACGCGATAATTAGGCACGAAAGATTCCTCTAGTACATACTTCTAGTAGAAAAGAGAAAACTCTTGCATCTGCTTATTTTTGCAATAAGCAACACTTTCACATGTATATGCGTTTTCTTTAAGCCCCCCAATACTCCTGGGAAGGCAGCATCAATGATCTTAACAGTCTCTGCCTGCTAGGGACAGGCTATAATCAGGCTATAATCAAAAAACTACATCCCCCCCCAAGCCGCCAAAAATACACTGTCACCGTCTTTTGATGCTCCTTGCTCCGCTGGCACAGCTCCAGGGGCCTCCCCCGAGAAAACCGGCTCCCAACCCGGTGCACGAAGGGAGAGAGTCTTCACCCTCGCCTCCCTGTCATTCTAGCCGTCGCCCAGGGAGGCCGGGGGCCGGGGACACAAACACACGCAAATCCGAAGAGGAAAAAGCTACCGCAGCTTTTCCCGAGACTCACGCGCCGGGCTCCCAATCCGGAGCGCATAGGCAAGATGAGGAAATCCTCACCCTCGCCTCCCTACCATTCAAGCCGTTCAAGCCGTCGCCCGGGGGGCCGGGGGAGCAAACAAACGTGGATCCGACGGGGAGAAACTTCTGCCGCTTTCCCGAGCAGAGACCGAGGGGCGGTCTGCTCGCAATCCGAGTCACGCAAATTCAGCGTCACATCCGTCCGACGGGAGTTCACGGCAGCTCGTTAGCTGACCGTCATGTTCCTCTCTATTCCCAGGAGTTCCATTTTGGACTTTTGTTGGACATTTTGGAGACAGGGCTGATTGTTTGGGGAATGGGGTGGTCCTATTGTGGGTGGAAAGGCTGAGTTTTCTCATTTGATAAAAAAAGGGGAAAACTTATTTTACTTCATTTAGGCCTCAAATATTTATTTTGGTGTTTTACTTTGCACTGCTGTCTTCCGTTGCAGTCTGCTTTTTTAAATCTACTAAAAAAAAGTGTACATAATTTACTCATACCCTTGCTCTACTGCCCTCTGTAACTATATGGACCACTAGAGGATGATTGCATTGCCTATTTTGTCTAGAAAAACGAAGATACAGACACACAACATCTTCTTTGGTAGAAGTTAATTACTAACTAAACAAGTTCTCCTAAATACAATGTTCTTCTCTTATCTGAATGGATGAGGTTAGGGCTGATACCTCAGTCTTCTTACTGTGGGGTTTTCTCAAGATAGCATCTTAACTTAAGGGGATGGTGGTAGTAGTAGTAAGCTAGCATGCTAACAGGTAAGACATAAGGTGCCACTCCCACCTATGTGAAGCATCAATCACTGTCAACTAGATTGAAAGAAAACAGAGAGTTAGTGGGTCATATATTGTATCATACCTATAGGAAGACTGAGACCAGACTAACACAATGACGTTATTTGGCACACAACAAAGAAGACCTGATATCATCAAAACTTGAGGCAGGAGAAGTGGGCTCAGAGTGAGGAGTGGTTGGACAAGGTTATGACTTTACGCAACACACAACACAAGGCCATAATGATGATGTTAATGGGGCCGGTGTGAAATATTGCTCAGGTGAAAGAAGGTCACACAGTGAATTGCTCTCCCTTTCAGCACATCTGCCCCAGCAAGTGTGTAATCCATTTATGGTGTAAAATTAAGTCACACTTCAATAAGTCACACAGCCTGAGATAAGAAGGTTAAGGGCTCGATGAATGGAAGGGGATTTGGGGGAAGTTGTGACAAGGACAAACACTACACAAAAGGAACCACAACAATATTAATCAAGGGACTGAGCAGCACACCACCATCAATCTGTTGTGGAAGGGAACTATGAAGGGCTAAGTATGACACAGTTCAGTTAAATGCATTGCAAACAGTCCTTCCACCCCGGAGAGACCCAAGATAATATATCTCTAAATGTTATATTTTCTAGGTTTGAAAAATTTAAATTATGGCGGATTGAAGTTAACCTTCTCAGTACTAAAAATTATGATTATTAAAAGGAAAATGATACTGTATTGTCAAATTGGGCGGCACATCTCTATTCTACTTGGAATGTTCGTCACTCCTAGGTGCCTGACTGAACCCATTCAGTAGTTCATGCAGGAAAGGAATAGGAGAAGGCCTGCATATTGAAAAACAGTAACTATGTAACAGAGTAAAGGTGAAGGACAAAAGGAAGCAAGGTAAGTTTCACAAGGAGTTAGAAGGGTACCAAGAAGACTCAGAGGCAGAGCAAGAACATAAAGAGGAGTTTCATGTGTGAGCCAGCAATGCAGAAAACACACACTCAGCAGCATTTTCCTGAGCAACGCGCCTCTCTCCAGTTCACAGAACTGAGTGAGTACTAGGCCTTTGAGTCTTCGCCATCATCAATGTTTCTCTTTGAAGTCAGCAACTTTCTCCTTTTAGCTGTTGAGGTAGTCCCTACCTGAGTCCTTCCATTCTCCTCCTTCTCCTCATTCTGAGAAACTCCATCCCAGACCCAGCCCGAGCAACGAACAACTGTGGAAGGCACTGATGTAAAGAGCAAACAGAAATGAGAATTTGAGTATTTTATGTAGATTTGTTTGTTAATTAAAGTAACTGTGTGGTCTCTGATGAACCAGAAAAAGGAGTGGACCCTGCAGATAAACTTAGCTAAATTTATAAGGCCAATCACTTTCAGGACAAAATGATCACCTATCAACCACCAAACATTGCAAATCATCAAAATGTAGTTTATTAATTTGTTAAACTCCTTTTCTCACTGTTAGCCACCACATACATCATCAATCATCATTCACAATCACTCAATATATCACTACGCATCCATGTAATAGTTAGTAGTTACCTCTTCCAATCCAAGTCCAGTGCTTGACTGATGCAAATTATTATTTATTCTTTGATGGTAGCTACACATTGGAATTTGGCATTGGCAGTCTTTTACTCAATGATCATCTGGGGCGGCCCTGCTAGATGATGTGAAAAAAGGATAGGCAATGGCATGTTAGGGAGTTAGGCTTTGTCTCCAATGTCCTGAAGGGAATGTGGGGGCTTCTTCACTGCACACAGGTCCAACTATTTTTATCTGCAAAGAAAAAAACAGAGAGAGAAGTTCAATGAGAAATAATTGGAAAGTTCTATTGTGGCCCTGGCATACTCATTCTGAGACGCAGAGTTCGTCCTCAAATTCAGGAGGTTCATCCAGAAGTTGGTCAGTAAACACACTTGATTTGGACCAATCATCCTCTTGTTCCTCCTGTGGTGTTTCAGGAACAGTGTAACCAGGTTGTATAAAATGCTGGTTCATTTTCATCATGGTTATTCTCTCCATGTTTTGAGGCAAGAGATGGGTCCTTCTACCTGTAACAACTGCACCAGATTCAGGGAACACACATTCAGCAGACACACTGGCTACAGGACAAGCCAGATGCTTTATTGCAGGCTACTGAGCTCTGGCCATTGTTTCATCTTCCCATACCAATGGGTCATCCAGATAGTCCTGCAACATCCTTTGAAGTGTCATTGGTGCTGCCACTTCCTCAATCTTTTTTGTCTTCAACTCTGCACTGGACTTGAGACCTGCCACATAAAGCCAAGCCAATGCAGACGTTGGGTCCAATTCCTCTGATGCTGTTGTTGCTGGTGTTCTTGTTGCTGGTGTTGGCTGCTGTGAAACAAGACTGCCCGCTCTGGAAGTTGAAGACAACACCAAAGACCTGCAGAGTGGCACTATAAGTTTCAGCCGTTCTTCATCCAGTTCTCCGGCTTCCTCAACAATCCTCCTCCTGTATTTTGAAACATCCACTTCAGAAAAGGGAATGAAAAAGAAAATATTTATTTTTTTGTAGCGTGGCACAGATGTACTCTTTGGACGAGATAATGTCATTTTGTAGCCTTGCATCACAAGCCAAACAGTAACTTAAGCTCCCAACCAAGACATGCGCTTCTGGATTTTTGCTCACACTTCCCAGTGCGAACCTTTAAGGCACCTTCTTTAGCTGGTCCTGCAGCAGATGCAACAATGGGACAGCATGACCCATCACACTGTCCTCCCTGCTAACTTCCTGTGTGAAAATCTCAAAAGGAAGCATCATCTGTGTTAGGCATATGACTAGGCTAAATTTGTCTCCATCCATGGTCATAACTTTCCCAATTGCATCCCCTCCTCTTAGAATGACATAGTCATCGATCTGTCTGTACTGCTCAAACAGATGTTGCGCATATAGTAGATTGAGTTCCAATGTGTTGGCACCTCCTGTAAGAGGGCTTCAACTTGCACTCTGTTACCATGCTGAATTATGCACAACTGTTTTCGGGCTTTAAACAAATGGTGGAAATTCGTGCAGATTAATTTGCAGGTGGTCAGTATGGTGCTGACTGTGTTTTCTTTTTGAGAAACTCTAGCACAAGCAGGTTGATGCAGTGCACCAAACACAAGACCTTGAAGTGGCCACCATCTGCCACGGCCTTGACTATGTAACTGCCATTGTCCGTCAAAAGAAATCCAATCAGGCAACCTCTGGGTCGCAGCCATTCAGACACCTTGCTTTTTAATTTTGTCCAAGACTTTTGCAGCTGTATGTGATTTCTCCATGAAAAATTTCTTCAGAGGTAAAACTTGTAGAAAGATGTTGCTTTACTCCCACTAAAGAGATCCAGTGCGAAGTGATGCGCATTTAATCAGTAGCCTGGCAACTGGTCCACATGTCTGTCATCAAGTCGATAGTGCGGACAACACTTTGTTGCAAAGCTTGTCCAAGCAACTGCAGCACATTGTGATGCAGCTCTGGAACAGCTAGTTTGGCAAAATAGGTCCAACTTGGAACCTTCCATTTTGGGCAGTTGGTGGCGACAAACCTTGAGAATCCCACTCCTTCGACAAAAGAAAAAGGGATAAGTCCAGTGCTAACATTTTTGCCAGCTTTACATTGTAGAATCGCGCCATTGGGTGGTTGCACTTGTAGGGTCCCTCCTGCCTAAACATGCCCGTAATAAGGGCCTGGGTTTTTCTTCCTTTGTGGGGCCACTGACGCAGGTGACTTTTATGATGTAGATGGTGGTAGACTCAATGTGCATCGTGATGCAGTCATCGTATACCTTGGTGTCTCCAACTGATTCTGAGTCTTCCTGTGCCATTGTGAGGTTGCTGAGGTGGGTGGTTCTGGCTCACTGCTGGGGTCAGGGCTGCTTTGCTCGATGATGTTTCCCTTTTCTTCCTCACCTTCCACCTTGATTTGACCAGTGAAAGCTGATGTTTCCTGGCTCTCCTCACCTTCACCACCGCGACCATATTCAGCAAAGGTTTTAGGTGCTCCTCCCACTGGATTGCATGATATGCTTTCATATGGATTTTCTGGACTCCAGTACCATAATGTGAACCAGGCTTACCTTGACAAATGCTCACATGGCAAATGGAGAATATCACAGTTCTAATCGTAAAAACATTCCAAACTGGGAAGAAGTACTTTCTTTCTGGGCCACTGCCAATGCCTGAAGAAGTACTGGAGGTAGGTGGGTGTGTCAATTGCTTCTCTGCAGTGCATACGTCTACTGAAGTACAAGTTGGTGCAAGTCTCTGTTGGGGCCTTGCCAAAATGGGAGCTGGTGGTGTTGCCGGTGCCACATTCCTCGGAGCAGGGTGGATAGTAATGTTGGACTCCTCTGTGCCAACTTCCACAATGACTGGCTCGTCATCATCATCCTCCACATCCTCATCCCCTTCCATGACTCTAAGGCTTTCTGAAACTTTTCTTTTCCAGTGCCTTTGCTGGTGTCTTCTGGACCCTGCCGGGGTCCACTCCATGCCCCTATCATTGTCATCAGAAGTGGTGCTTGGAGAAGAAGGTGGAGTAGTACCTTTCCTTTTTCTTTCTGGAGATCTGGGAACAATTGTTTACAGTTGCAGCTTGTGAGGGTTACAGGGGGTGGGGCGGTGTTCCGGGGGGAATATTAATAAACTTAAAAACAACATTTTAAAAAAAGTGCCTGCATGCCGCATCACTCTGCCGCTCCTCCGTTTCCTCAGCAGCAGGCAGGCACAGGCCTGCCCTGTGGCCAATCCTGATGCTGCTCAGAGCAGCGTTAAGATTGGCTGGGAGCACCCAGCAAGGGCACTGCCAGGCAGACTGAGAACCTGTGCCTGCTCTCTCCAGCCTGACAACTCAGTGCCGTGCTAGAGAGAGCACTGTGAGCATGTGTGTTTGGCCGATCTGTTCGGCTGGCCAAACACACATGCGCACTGAGGAGAGGGCACAGTGCACTCTCCTCAGTGCTTGGAATTTCCAATGCCCCGCCCCTGTAACAACAAAAGGATAATAAACAATTTAGGCCCATATTTATACTTTTTGACGCAAACCTGCACCAGCGCAGGTTTGAGTCAAAAAGTTTAACGCCGGCTACTGCCATTCCAATGCGCCAGCCGGGCGTCATATTTAAGGAATGACGGTAGCAAGCACTGCAGCCTGGTTAGCGTCAAAATAAATTACGCTAACAGGGCAGCGGAGGCGTAGGGAAGACTGGGGGTTGTGCGTCAAAGAATGGTGCAAGTCAGGTTAAAGTCAAAAATATTGACTCTAACCTGAATAGCGTCATTTTCTGACACACAACCTCCGTGGAAATGACTCCTGTCTTAGCAAAGACAAGAGTCATGCCCCCCTGCCCAATGGCCATGCCCAGGGGACTTTTTCCCCCTGGGCATGGCCATTGGGCACATTGGCATGTAAAGGGGCCCAAGTTAGGCCCACCTATGCCACTTTCAAATAAATAAAAAAAATAATTACCAAAACTTACCTGGACTTACCGTAGATAGGTCCCCCCATCCATGGGTGTCCTCCAGGGGGGGCGAGGGTGGCAGGGGGTGTCCCTGGGTGCAGGGAAGGGCACCTGTGGACTGCTTCCGTGGTCCGAGACCATGGAAATGAGCCCACAGGTCCTCTAACGCATGCACTGACCCAGGCGTTAAAAAAATACTTTAAACAGGCTTAGAGCCATTTTTTAAGGCTCTCCTCCTCCCTTGCATCATTTTTGCACTGGAGTATAAATAAGGCACAAATACCTTAGAGTCATTTTTTGCCCAGGAACACCTACCTTGCATCTCATTAACGCAAGGTAGGTTCCCATGGTAAAATAAGGACTCTAACTCCATAATTTTGGCGCTAGACGGGTCTAGTGCCAAAGTATAAATATGGAGTTAGGTTTGCACCGGATTTGCGCCAAAAAAAATGACGCAAATCCAGCGCAAACAGAGTATAAATATGCCCTTTATTATCCTTTCATTGTTAAAGGATTTGCAGCGGTTGCTGCTGGCGGGGTCCACACCACTGATTGATTCTAAAAGAGGAGGTTCTTACTCAGTAGGAAGCTCAACCTCCTGTCCTGCTCCATCTTCAGGAAGATCTACTATTTCTGGCTGCTGTCCACTTTGCTCTGTTTCCTGAAACAATTGAGTAGTACTTTGTGAAAGGGACAAATCCAATTCAACGTTATTGCTCCTTGGCATCGCCATGATTGCAGTGGCTGTCTCACTGCCAGACATGGTCTTGTGCTTAGGTTGGGTGTTGATGTTGGTGCAGGAGTGCAGCTCACAGGGTTCTCCCCGGAGACTGGTGTAACAGGCACACACCTCTATTGGTGGAAAGCTGCTTCTTTTCACTGGCCACTTTCTTGGGAGCAACTTTCTTTGGGGCCTTCTTAAGCTCTCAGTTGGCAGTGGCACTAAGATGCATAAGCAGTAGAGTTTGGAGGCCTGAAGTAACTGTACAGGCCTTCTCAATGGTAGTAATGCAGGTGATGTGACGTCTCTTATCTTGTGCACCTAAATGCAACTAGAGAATTAAACATGTAGTTAGTGAAATGTGGCATTGTTGCAGGTTGAAATAGTACCGACAAATGCAATATTAGTGGGGTTGGTTACTTATGTAATAAATACTAATTTAATCAAACATTGTAAAGTCAAACAACACTACTACACCATAAAATTTAATTTCAAATCAGGCAGCGTAACATGAAAATATAGCTCTTTCCTTCATCTGTTTTAAAGGCAACACCTATGTTAGCGAGACAGAGGTGCATGAGGAAATGGAATAAACCTTTAAAACCCTGTGGCAGCAAGGTGATCATGGGGGATGTTTCTGCAGTGCACCGCATCCAGGGTGTCCAGGAGGCATTGGAACTATTATAAACCTGAAGGAACCGAATGGTGTGGCGCGGCAGTGCGCCTTTGGTGGATGAAGGAACAGATGGATGGATGGATAGAACAAGGCATATTGCTGAATTAAATGAAATGAAAGAATTTAAAGAAAGAAAAAAATATATTTAAATAAAAATAAAAAATACAACAAATTAAAAACAATTAAATGAAAAATAAAATTAAAATTAAAAAGTAAAATTAAAAAATTAAACATAAAATAAATTTAAACGAGGAGGTTCTCACTTGGCAGGTAGCTCGACCTCTTTTCCTGCTCCAACTTCAGGAAGATCTACTATTGCTGGCTTCAGCTGCTGTCTACTATGCTCTGTTTCCTGAAACAATTGGGTACTACTTTGCGAAAGTGAAAAATCCAATTCAACGTTACTGCTCGTTGGCAGAGCCATGATTGCACTGGCTGTTTCACTGATAGACATGGTCTTGGGCTTAGGTTATGGTGTTGTTGGTGGTGCAGGAATGCAGCTCCCAGGTTCCTCTCCAGGAACCGGCGTAACACACACACATGTCCACTGGAGGAAAGCTGCTTCTTTTCACTGGCTACTTTCTTGGGAGCAACTTTTTTTGGGGCCGTCCTGAGCTCTCAGTTGGCAGTGGCACTAAGATGCACAAGCAGACGAGTTAGGAGGACTGAAAAAACTGTACAGCCTTCTATTTGGTAGTACTGCAGGTGATGTGACATCTCTTCTCTTGTGCACCTTGGAGCAACCAGAGAAAAAACATGTAGTTAGTGAAATATGGCATTGTTGCAGGTTGAAATAGTAGCGACAAATGCAATATTAGTGCGGTTAGTTACTTATGTAATAAATAACAATTTAATCACAGCACCACACAATAAAATTTAATTTTTAAATCAGGCAGCACAACATGCAAATATATCTCTTTGTTTTATCTGTTTTAATGGCAACACCTATGATAATGAGAGAGAGGTGCTTGAGAAATGGAATAAATCTTTTTAAAAAAAATGAATGAATCTGCTGATGTTTCTGCAGTGCACTGCATCCAGGGTGTCCAGGAGGAATTGGAATTATTGCACACCTAAAGGAACTGAATGCTGTAGCACAGCAGTGCACCTTTGTTGGATGGGTGGGCGGAGGAACAGATGGATGGATGGATAGAACAAGACATATTGCAGAATTAAAGAAAATGAAATCAATTAAAAAATAATAAACATGAAAAAAGAAGAAAAACTAAAATAAAAATAAAAATAAACAATACAAGAAATTAAAAACAATCAAATAAAAAATAACAATAAAAAGCAAAATAAACGATAAATAAAAAGTTAACATAAAATAAAATAAACATTTTTAATTAAAAAATAAAATTCAAAATTCAAATAAAAAAATAGAAAATTAAAATTAAAATATCAACTTTAATTAAACAAATAAGATGATCAATAATTGCTGATGTTTGCATGCAAGTCTATGGGAAAGACACACTGGCTGAATGCACAAAATGTCTGCCAGCCACATGGTCAAACAAACACAAAGAGCAAGGAGACATGACAAACAAAGAATAAATTCAGGCCTCTGGCAAAGAAACACTGGCTGGATGAGCTCATCCATCTGAGGGAGATAACACAACCGGTGGGAACGAGCTTCACTCAATCATCATTACCCCCGACAAACACCAACATGGCACCCTTCTGCTTGATGGTGAGGGGTTCGCATGGTCTAATCCTTCTTTCTGCTAGGTCTTTTTTTATCTAACAACAGTCTAGTGGTAGAGGGTATTCATGCAGTGGGGGCTACTCTCCAAGTCATAGCTATCTTTTTAAAGAACTACCTCAGATGATTGACAGGTAGAAAAGTGCCATGGGTAACATTAGAAAATGTAGCCAAGACATGGCAAAGATGCACAGAAAACATTTTCAAAGTTTGGGGGAAGAGAGTGCAAGGAAACATACTTGAGCCATGAAGATGGTAAAATATGCCAAAGTACTTTGTTCAAACACAACAAACTGACATGGTTTTACAGAGGCATCTTAACTTATGACGGACACACAACCTATCAACAAGACACCTCTACCACAACCACATGTACCACCTCTACCTGCACCACCTCCACCATATAATCTCCACTACCTCACATTCCACCAACTTAGCCACCACCAACTCAATCACTCACTTGACTAGCATACTTTCAAACAATCTCACTGTCAGTATTGCTTAGGTACAGTGCTAGAATTCCTCTGCAAATAACTTTTGTTATGTTGAATCTCACTACTTTGTTCCTAACACAATCACTGAAAACCTTCTTGAAAAATAAAATATTGTATATTTGCTGAATGTATGATGTTGACATTAGCACAGATGAAAATATTATATATGTTTTGTTCTTTGCTTTGTTCACCCTTAAAATATATTGCATTAAAAAATATAATTGTTAGTGAAAACATTTTCAAAAAAGCAAACATTTATTTTGAGTGAAATACAGTTCATTAATTGAATCCACAAAAACGACTAAGAAAGGCATTAATATTTGAAATGTTTTAATTTTTATATATAATTATTCAATCAAGTGCTTGTTTAAAAAATAATTCGAAAAAACATAGGGGGTCATTCTGACCCCCGCAGGCGGCGGGAGCCGCCCGCCTGGAGGGAGCCACCATACCGCGGAGGCCATTCTGGCTTTCCCGCTGGGCTGGCGGGTGACCGCCAGAAGGCCGCCCGCCAGCCCAGCGGGAAACCCCTCCCCACGAGGAAGCCGGCTCCGAATGGAGCCGGCGGAGTGGGTATGTGCGACGGGTGCAGTGGCACCCGTCGCGTATTTCAGTGTCTGCAAAGCAGACACTGAAATACAAAGTGGGGCCCTCTTACGGGGGCCCCTGCAGTGCCCATGCCATTGGCATGGGCACTGCAGGGGCCCCCTGGGGCCCCACGACACCCCTCACCGCCATCCTGTTCCTGGCGGTCGGAGCCGCCAGGAACAGGATGGCGGTGAGGGGGTCGGAATCCCCCATGGCGGCGCAGCAAGCTGCGCCGCCATGGGGGATTCCCAGGGCAGCGGAAAACCGGCGGGAGACCGCCGGTTTTCCTGGTCTGACCGCGGCCAAACCGCCGCGGTCAGAATGCCCTGCGGGGCACCGCCAGCCTGTTGGCGGTGCTCCCGCATCCCCGGCCCCGGCGGTCCTTGACCGCCGGGGTCGGAATGACCCCCATAAACTTTCATTTAGCATAGGGAAAATGAAGTAAAATGGAGTCTTGTTTCAAAGGGGACATGCAAACTTGGAGGAAGGCATGCAAATAATAAAAATACACCAGGAAATAGCAAGGGGCAAGTGTGTATACAAATGGGTTGAATTCAAGCAGAATGTTCATAAAAAGTCCAAATGAATCACCCCATAAACATAATTAGAAATATATAAACACAAGTCGATGTACCAAAAGCAAGTCCACTATGTAAAATAGTAATAAATTTGTGCCTCCAAGCTGGAGGAGGTGTCTGTAGGAGGCTGGCCTGGTTTGTAGTGAGGACCAAGGGGTACTTACACTCTGCACCAGGTCCAGGTATCCCTTATTAGTGTAGAAGAGGTGTCTAGCAGCTTTGACTGATAGAAAAGGGTAGCTTAGCAGAGCAGCTTAACATGCAAAGCTCCTACTATACCACTGGTGTCATATGCACAATATCATAAGAAAACACAATACACAGATATACTAAAAATAAAGGTACTTTATTTTTATGACAATATGCCAAAAGTATCTCAGTGAGTACACTCAGTATGAGGATAGCAAATATACACAAGATATATGTACACAATACCCAAAATATGCAGTAATAGCAATAGAAAGCAATGCAAGCAATGTACAGTCACAATAGATTGCAATGAGAGCACATAGGTATAGGGGCAACACAAACCATATACTCCAGAAGTGGAATGCGAATAACGTATGGACCCCAAACCTATGTGAGCTTGTAGAGGGTCGCTGGGACTGTAAGAAAACAGTGAGGGTTAGAAAAATAGCCCACCCCAAGACCCTGAAAAGTAGGTGTAAAGTTCACCTAAGTTCCCCAGAGAGCACAGAAGTCATGATAGGGGAATTCTGCAAGGAAGACCAACACCAGCAATGCAACAACGATGGATTTCCAGACGAGAGTACCTGTGGAACAAGGGGACCAAGTCCAAGAGTCACACTCAAGTCGTGAGTGGGCAGATGCCCAGGAAATGCCAGCTGAGAGTGCAAAGAAGCTGCCACCGGATGGTAGAAGCTGTGGATTCTGCAAGAACGAAGAGGACTAGGAACTTCCCATTTGGAGGATGGATGTCCCACGTCGTGAAGAAGCTTGCATGCAGAAAGACCGCAAACAAGCCTTGCTAGCTGCAAGGGTCGCGGTTAGGGTTTTTGGATGCTGCTGTGGCCCAGGAGGGACCAGGATGTCACCAATTGCGTGAGGAGACAGAGGGGGCGCCCAGCAAGACAGGGAGCCCTCACATGAGCAGGCAGCACCCGCAGAAGTGCCGGAACAGGCACTATGAAGAAGAGTGAACCGGAGCTCACCCGAAGTCACAAAAGAAGGTCCCACGATGCCGGAGGACAACTCAGGAGGTCGTGCACTGCAGGTTAGAGTGTCGGGACCCAGGCTTGGCTGTGCACAAAGGAAATCCTGGAAGAGTGCACAGGAGCCGGAGCAGCTGCAAATCACGCGGTACCCAGCAATGCGGTCTAGCGTGGGGAGGCAAGACCTACCTCCACCAAACTTGGACTGAAGAGTCACTGGACTGTGGGAGTTACTTGGACAGAGTTGCTGAGTTCCAAGGACCACGCTCGTCATGCTGAGAGGGGACCCAGAGGACCGGTGATGCAGTCTTTTGGTGCCCGTGGTTGCAGGGGGAAGATTCCGTCGACCCACAGGAGATTTCTTCAGAGATTCCAGTGCAGAGAGGAGGCAGACTACCCCCACAGCATGCACCACCAGGAAAGCAGACGAGAAGGCGGCTGGATCAGCGATACAAGGTTGCAGTGGTCGTCTTTGCTACTTTGTTGCGGTTTTGCAGGCGTCCAGAGCAGTCAGCGGTCGATTCCTTGGCAGAAGGTGAAGAGAGAGATGCATTCGTTATCTAAAGAATTCCCCAAAGCAGAGACCCTAAATAGCCATAAAAGGAGGTTTGGCTACTTAGGAAGGAGGATAGGCTAGCAACACAGGTAAGAGCCTATCAGAAGGAGTCTCTGACGTCACCTGCTAGCACTGGCCACTCAGAGCAGTCCAGTGTGCCAGCAGCACCTCTGTTTCCAAGATGGCAGAGGTCTGGAGCACACTGGAGGAGCTCTGGGCAACTCCCAGGGGAGGTGCTGGTCAGGGGAGTGGTCACTCCCCTTTCCTTTGTCCAGTTTCGCACCAGAGCAGGGCTGGGGGATCCCTGAACCGGTGTAGACTGGCTTATGCAGAGATGGGCACCATCTGTGCCCATCAAAGCATTTCCAGAGGCTGGGGGAGGCTACTCCTCCCCAGCCCTGACACCTTTTTCCAAAGGGAGAGGGTGTAACACCCTCTCTCTGAGGAAGTCCTTTGTTCTGCCTTCCTGGGCCAAGCCTGGCTGGACCCCAGGAGGGCAGAAACCTGTCTGAGGGGTTGGCAGCAGCTGCAGTGAAACCCCAGGAAAGGTAGTTTGGCAGTACCCTGGTCTGTGCTAGAGACTCAGGGGATCATGGAATTGTCTCCCCAATGCCAGAATGGCATTGGGGTGACAATTCCATGATCTGAGACATGTTACATGGCCATGTTCGGAGTTACCATTGTGACGCTGTACATAGGTAGTGACCTATGTACAGTGCACGCGTGTAATGGGGTCCCCGCAATCACAAAGTCCGGGGAATTTACCCTGAACAATGTGGGGGCACCTTGGCTAGTGCCAGGGTGCCCACACACTAAGTAATTTAGCACCCAACCTTTACCAGGTAAAGGTTAGACATATAGGTGACTTATAAGTTACTTAAGTGCAGTGGTAAATGGCTGTGAAATAACGTGGACGTTATTTCACTCAGGCTGCAGTGGCAGGCCTGTGTAAGAATTGTCAGAGCTCCCTATGGGTGGCAAAAGAAATGCTGCAGCCCATAGGGATCTCCTGGAACCCCAATACCCTGGGTACCTCAGTACCATATACTAGGGAATTATAAGGGTGTTCCAGTATGCCAATGTGAATTGGTGAAATTGGTCACTAGCCTGTTAGTGACAATTTGTAAAGAGAGAGCATAATCACTGAGGTTCTGGTTAGCAGAGCCTCAGTGAGACAGTTAGGCATTACACAGGGAACACATACATATAGGTCACAAACTTATGAGCACTGGGGTCCTGGCTAGCAGGGTCCCAGTGACACATAACAAACATACTGAAAACATATGGTTTTCACTATGAGCACTGGGCCCTGGCTGGCAGGATCCTAGTGAGACAGTGAAAACACCCTGACATACACTCACAAACAGGCCAAAAGTGGGGGTAACAAGGCTAGAAAAAGGCTACTTTCTCACAGTGTCACATTCCTGACATGGGGGTAAAGGTTCCTGGACATCATCTGCTTCACTCTTCACCAGAACAATGTTTAAGTCGTTCTAAAATGAAGATGTGAAATGGCTGGCCATAGCAGGACCTGCCACCCCATGTTAAGAATGAAACACAGAGGTAGCTGGAGAACAGGTGTGACAGACACACTGGGAAATGAGGCAACAGGAGGTGGAGCAGGTTGGGTAGGCAGATGAGACATTAGAACTGCTATCAAGGAGGGAATGAGGCTATATAACAGCAGAAGCTGTTCAATGGCTGACTCTCCGAGCATCCAGACATCTCCAATGAACTCTCAGATATCCTGAGAGATTGATCCCTAAAACTATTTGATTGGCCTCAGGCCCTCCTTGAGAACAGCCAAAAGTTATAGGGCTTGAGTTAGAGTTTGGCAGACGGTTACTCCATCACAAATGTGACAGATATCCCATCTGGCATACTATGATTTCCATAGGAAATGATGGAATCATAAAACGTCGGACAGGATATCTGTCATGCCTGTGATGGAGTAACCCCGTGAGCCAAACTCTAAATCACGTGGATAATTATGGGAATGGGTGGCCTACATGTGAGGGCACTGGGTTATCAGGGGCCAAAGTGTCCTTCAACTGCAGGTATTGTTCTGTTTTTTTTTTGGAGGAGATGAAAGCTATGCAAGGGGTGCAGTTAAAGACCCTGATTTTAAGGGGGCATTTGGAGTTAGGGGTGGACAAAAGCCCAATGGCTCAATGGTGGTCGGACATGATCTTAGGACACCACTGATTGATCTACCTCATGTCCAGGAGAAGCTCCAATATCTGCCTCCTCCTGGTTGGAGGTGAACATATCTCCTGCCCCCATAGTTGGCTCTACAGCCTCTGCCTGGAGTCTTTTTGGTGAAGGATCTTGTTTGTTTTTGGTCGGGCACATTTTCCCTGCTGCATGTGATTTCCCTTCCTCATTGCTGCTCAACAGCTGTTGAGCCCACCTTGCAGGCGATGATCTACTTCTGTGTCCTGGGTACTGCTCTGATGATGGTTGACCTACCCAGTTTAATGAAAATTGAATTCATCTGTTTAATACTGTATATCAAATCAACTTTTTTTACCATGAATACTATATATGTAAATGTAGGAAATTACATTCTTCAGTCAGTACCAAACTTTTAGCAAGCTGATGTGTATTTATTCATTCTTGCAAAATTTCGAATTGTAATACGTCTTCATATACAAAATGTAAAAGAGGGTCATTAAAAAGTAAGGTAAAGGTACACAATGTCAGCATCACATAAGCATCCTTGACAAACTGGGAATGTTGCATATTCTAAATGTTAAAATTAAAACTATTATGCTGTCACAAAATATAGCATTTGAAAAGCATTTCCATTATGTTATGACAAGATGATTGGTTAATCCACACAAAAATACCAATATGCATGCATGTTAGTTTTGTAAACCTTTATTCCTTTCAACGCACAAAATTAGCATAAGATAAATATAACATGGAATGTTAGAACAAATGTCAGAACACAGTTCAGATTGCATGGATGACTGGACACCGCACTCAACACCCAAGTGCTCTCAAGTGAATATATACAAATATTATACTTCCAACCTGTCTGTTGCTCAAATGCTTCCAGCTCACTGTGGAGGGTCAGCAAGACTGCTCTCAGAAACCTCCTGCGCAGTGGTATCTTGAAGATGTAACAAGAATGTGGGCGGGAGGAAATACCCAAACGACCCTGGGCACAGTAGTGAAGATCCACCCAGTGTTTCCAATATTCCTGGGTGTGAATACCCACTGTACTGTGCACTGCATTGCTCAGCTGGATTTTGGTACCATTGGAGGGCCCCTCCAAAAATTATATATAATTCTTCATCTCTGAATGGAGGCCGAGGTTCTCTTATCTCATCTCTAAGCAATGACAGGGTTATGGATTTGTAAAGGAGAAAAAGGACAGAGAAAGATGGTCTCGTGATAAAAGAATGGCTCAGAATGACTTTCTCTGCCTGTATGTAATTTCCTGTTTGCTGTCTTTGGATCAGATCCCTTCCTTAGATTTTAAAGATCTCCACCTTGCGTGTGGGGTAGAGCTCTCTGGATGTGGGGTGGGTATTATGTATGGGGGAGAGATCCCACTGCTTGTTGAAGAAACAAATCTCTTCTTTTACGAAGAAGACCCCTGCATGTAGAGGACCCAAAAAAATCTAACAGAGATTGTTTGTGTATGTCATCTATGTGTCAAAAGTAAGATTTGAGGATATGTATTCTAAAGCATACGTGTAGTATGTAAAATCTTGTACATAAATGTTACTGAAAAGTGTTTGAACATTATAGAAAATGAAGTGACAATTTATGTTTACCTAGTGCATAGCTCTGACAATCATGCACACAATTTCTGGGGAGTACACCAGCAACCCTTGTAGTCAATACATCTGAATTATGACTTAAGAATCACAAAAGCGCATTCAATAATGGCATGTATGTAGTATGTATTATATTGTGCTCTGTTGAGGTAATATGGTTGGATGTCAGTGGGGTGAGAGGAGATTTGTTGAATGACATACCTAGCATCACCTTCAACAAAGGCATGTGAAATCTCTTAAAAAGAGGCTATATTCTAAAAATAATACACAAATTCCAGAAAGGGAATCATACACATTAGTGAATCAGCCCTGACATCACATACAGGTTGCACATTGATGGAGTACCAGCAGTGACTCTTGCAGGAAAAGGTGTGCTGTGTGGTGATGTGGCTGATGTATCACATGGGTGCAGTGAATGGCATCGGCCATACAACAGAAGTCAGCAAAGACATAAACTTTCCTTGCCACCCTTTGTATTTCCATTAGTGACTATGACATGGAGATTCACTGCTACACTCTTCAATTTATGCACCTCTTCACCTGATGGAAGCATCGAGACTGGCTCGTGTGCGAGTTGACTACGTTGTCAGAAATTGCCTTCTAGAAGGCCCCAGTGGCCACTGTAATGGAAAGCAGGCAATATTCTGACATGGGCAGGGATAGCTTGAGAGAGGGCTGTAGAAGAATTATTACCTGCTCCCAGTCTGCAAAAAAATGAAAAGGATAACTTCTGGTGGAAAGTGGTATGCACAATGACTGCTTCAATGGACATTCGAAAGATGTTCATTCTTTCTCTGTAAACCATCTCTCCTCCACAAATAATTATTCCTCATAATGGGGGGGGGCAAAGCAACAAATGCAGTCACAGTCACCAACCCAGTAAAGACATAAATAACGATGTCCAAGTTCCTTTCTTATGTGGTCACCCTAGATGTAATTGGTTTGTGTTGAAATGTGCTTCACCTGTACCTGGTTGGTAAAAATCCGAACAGTCACTCTTTGCATTACCATGTGTGTTGCAAGTCTTGTAAGCCCGGTTGTAAAAGTCAACTGGTTTTTGGTACAAAACAAAAAATCTTGTAACAATATTAAACAGGATTTTCTTTAAATATAAAAAAATAGAATCTTACAAAAAAAAAAATCCTTTATTTTTCTATATATTTTTATATTATTTGGTGGATCCATTATTTTGTATGGGAATGTGTTGCATACCAATGGTTAGTCATGTGTGGTGCTGGAAGTACTTCAAAGATGAGCTGCAGATTATATACTTCTAATTGGATTCCTCTTTGGCTTTAGTCACTTTAAAAGTGCAGTTTGCGAAGAACAATTGTCATATTCTTTTGTGAGTGACAGTCCATTAGCGTTCCATTAATCCTTCCTTACCCCCAAATATCTCCTATTTCGGATTAAGTAGTTACCATTTTCCAGCCACCACCCCACTCCTCCCGCAAATACTACAAAAAGTTTGAACATATATGTGGGGATATCTGCAACTAGGTGGAGATCTCTGCTCAGAAATGATAGGAACAGCGAAGGAGCAGATCTCCACAAGTAGGGTTGTGAATAGTAAGTGAATAGTACTAATATAGTACTACCAAAAGTACTATAAGAGCATATAAATTAAATAAATTAATATATAAAATATACCTGGTGTCCCTCCAGGGCCCCAGGCCCTGTATGGAAGCTGGTATAGGGGGGAGGCAAGCAAGAATCAAATACATTCATTTAAAAAATTAACTGTGTACTACTGACTATTGCGATCATCCACAAACATCAATAAAAATATCAGGATAAATATATTATAAAAAAAAGCTAGCTCATGATGAAGAATAAAATGGGCTTCAAAGGGCCATAGCAATTAATGCTCCTAGCAAAAGGCTTTCAAATGTGAAATAAAATGATTAATAATTAGAAACATACACTGGCTCCATAAAATATTGGTTGCTACATGACTAGTAAAGAAGGAGACATGGTGCACAAAGACAGATTGGTCACATATTATATGTACACACACAGACACACACATGCACACATACGCAAACACATATATGCACACACACACTCACACAATGGCTCACAAAATGGCGGTCACCATATAACCAGCAAAGAAGGATGCATGGAGAACAAAGAGAACAAGCCTGCCCTATTTTTGCTACATCCATTCCTCCTATTCAAGGAACAAAACATTTCAGGATAGCAAGATAAGCAGTTCACAAATAGATGCCCAAAATGTGACTTGGTCCATCCTTGATCCTTTACCCACCACAAGCAAAGCAGCAACATTACTGTGAACAGTTTAACCATCATAAAAATATATTATCAGCATAGTAAAATGGAAACTGTGTGAAAACTATCTTTGAGTATTACTTCATGGCAGCACAGCTTCAGTGGGCAACCGCTGGATGTCTAGCCATGGCCTAACAGAGATGAGCACAGGAGAGGGATGAAGTGTGCTGAAGCTTGTTCATGAATTGTTGCTCCCTAAGGTGATGTTGGTCACCCTCTCCAACAAACTAGTCTGCGTAGCACATGGCAGCTACCAGCATGTCCTTTGGGTCTCCCTGGATACAACACCATGTGCACCAGAGATTCCATTGTGGTCCATGTGCACCTTTAGAGCAGCAGCGGGTCAGGAAGGGACAGAGATGTGTGAATCCCTGGGAGTATGCACACTTAGCACCCTTTACACAACAGAGTCTTTATTCCATTTGAATTGTTATCCGAACAGACAGGGCTCTCAGCAGAACAGTTTTTACTTCACAGGTGAATCATTGCTGACCTAGAACAAATCTGAGGATCACATCGTCTGAACCCACTACATGTCCTCTAACCCAGGTGCCATAGACAATGCAGGCTCTGGGTGGAGACTTGTCACCTGGCTAAGTAAAGCCATACCAGACGAGACTCAAGACACACTAGCCCCTCTCTGATAGAAGTGGGAGCAAGACAAAGGCCTCCCCCAACTCCTGAAGAATGGGCAAGAGCACTCATATACCCCTGTGAGGTCTTGAGCAACACACAATTTCAACACATACAGCATAATATCTTACACAGAGCTTATTTAATACCAGCCAGACGTCACAAAATATTCCATACCATGTCGCCCAACTGCTCCTCTGTCACACCTGCACAGGAGATACCCTTCATATGTTCTGTGAATGCCTTATTGCCCGCTCTTTTTGGGATAAGATATGTGTGGTCCTTATCCAGACTACGGACGTCTAGACCTTGAGGGTTTCCTACTAGGTCTTTAAAATCTTCAAAAGGTGGAAAGAGTGACCAACCACTTTAGTCACCTGGCCCAGCACACTATCACAATGCATTGGAAAGCCTTCTCACTTCCAGGAGTTGCACAGTGGCAGACTACAGAGGCTCATTGGACCACAGCAGAGTCAATGACACCACACCAAGAGGAAAACAGGGTCTGTGGAAGTGCCCAATAGCAGTAATATGGAAGCAGTTATTATTCAAAGGGACCCTAACAGCAATACTAAACCACCATAGCCGAGTATACATGAAACAACACACTCTTCCCTTACATTCTCCCCTACTCCTCACTGACATCGTACTCTTCAATGCATTTTCATCCCCACTACATTCACATGATTGTCACAAGCAGCAGGTCGTATGTCTTGACATACCACCCACGGACACTACCATATTATATTTCCGATGAAGACCACACAGAATCAGTCTCTCAGTTGTGCTTTTTGTACTACAGTATTGCTATATTTGAGTATCACCAAATAAATGCCATTTGCATATAAACGCTGTAGGCAAACTTTGCTCCTATAATATTTTAACTGTCATTATCACAAAAATTCAAAGTAAGATGGGTTTAAGAACAGAAAAGGTGAGAAAGCATTGAAATAAACTTTAAACATGCCCTGAACACAAACAGCATTTACAGCACAAGGCAACAATTACCCCTTGTAGGAGGCTGGACTGGCTTGTAGTGAGTACCAAGGGGTACTTGCACCTTGCACCAGGCCCAGTTATCCCTTATTAGTGTATAGGGTGTCTAGCAGCTTAGGCTGATAGATAATGGTAGCTTAGCAGAGCAGCTTAGGCTGAACTAGGAGACGTGTGAAGCTACTACAGTACCACCTAGTGTCATATGCACAATATCTTAAGAAAACACAATACACAGTTATACTAAAAATAAAGGTACTTTATTTTTATGACAATATGCCAAAGTATCTTAGAGTGTACCCTCAGTGAGAGGATAGGAAATATACACAAGATATATATACACAATAGCAAAAATATGCAGTATAGTCTTAGAAAACAGTGCAAACAATGTATAGTTACAATAGGATGCAATGGGGAAACATAGGGATAGGGGCAACACAAACCATATACTCCAAAAGTGGAATGCGAACCACGAATGGACCCCAAACCTATGTGACCTTGTAGAGGGTCGCTGGGACTATTAGAAAATAGTGAGAGTTAGAAAAATAACCCTCCCCAAGACCCTGAAAAGTGAGTGCAAAGTGCACTAAAGTTCCCCTAAGGACAAAGAAGTCGTGTTAGAGGAATAATGCAGGAAAGACACAAACCAGCAATGCAACAACTGTGGATTTCCAATCTAGGGTACCTGTGGAACAAGGGGACCAAGTCCAAAAGTCACAAGCAAGTCGGAGATGGGCAGATGCCCAGGAAATGCCAGCTGCGGGTGCAAAGAAGCTTCTACTGGACAGAAGAAGATGAGGTTTCTGCAGGAACGAAAAGGGCTAGAGACTTCCCCTTAGGTGGACGGATCCCTCTTGCCTTGGAGAGTCGTGCAGAAGTATTTTCCCGCCGAAAAAACGCCAACAAGCCTTGCTAGCTGCAAATCGTGCGTTTGGCGTTTTTGGACGCTGCTGGGGCCCAGGAGAGACCAGGAGGTTGCAAATTGGACCTGAAGAGAGAGGGGACGTCGAGCAAGACAAAGAGCCCTCACTAAAGCAGGTAGCACCCAGAGAAGTGCCAGAAACAGGCACTACGAGGATGCATGAAACAGTGCTCGCCGAAGTTGCACAAAGGAGTCCCACGTCGCCGGAGACCAACTTAGAAAGTCGTGCAATGCAGGTTAGAGTGCCGTGGACCCAGGCTTGGATGTGCACAAAGGATTTCCGCCGGAAGTGCACAGGGGCCGGAGTAGCTGCAAAGTCGCGGTTCCCAGCAATGCAGCCCAGCGAGGTGAAGCAAGGACTTACCTCCACCAAACTTGGACTGAAGAGTCACTGGACTGTGGGGGTCACTTGGACAGAGTTGCTGGATTCGAGGGACCTCGCTCGTTGTGCTGAGAGGAGACCCAAGGGACCGGTAATGCAGCTTTTTGGTGCCTGCGGTTGCAGGGGGAAGATTCCGTCGACCCACGGGAGATTTCTTCGGAGCTTCTGGTGCAGAGAGGAGGCAGACTACCCCCACAGCATGCACAAGCAGGAAAACAGTCGAGAAGGCGGCAGGATCAGCGTTACAGAGTTGCAGTAGTCGTCTTTGCTACTATGTTGCAGGTTTGCAGGCTTCCAGCGCGGTCAGCAGTCGATTCCTTATCAGAAGGTGAAGAGAGAGATGCAGAGGAACTCGGATGAGCTCTTGCATTCGTTATCTAAAGTTTCCCCAGAGACAGAGACCCTAAATAGCCAGAAAAGAGGGTTTGGCTACCTAGGAGAGAGGATAGGCTACTAACACCTGAAGGAGCCTATCAGCAGGAGTCTCTGACGTCACCTGGTGGCACTGGCCACTCAGAGCAGTCCAGTGTGCCAGCAGCACCTCTGTTTCCAAGATGGCAGAGGTCTGGAGCACACTGGAGGAGCTCTGGACACCTCCCAGGGGAGGTGCAGGTCAGGGGAGTGGTCACTCCCCTTTCCATTGTCCAGTTTCACACCAGAGCAGGGGCTAAGGGGTCCCTGAACCGGTGTAGACTGGCTTATGCAGAATTGGG
Organism: Pleurodeles waltl; assembly: GCF_031143425.1. Taxonomy (NCBI): domain Eukaryota; kingdom Metazoa; phylum Chordata; class Amphibia; order Caudata; family Salamandridae; genus Pleurodeles; species Pleurodeles waltl. Next base: position 468,552,505 of record NC_090450.1, read on the forward strand.
CACATCTGTGTCCAACAAAGCATTTCCAGAGGCTGGGGGAGGCTACTCCTCCCCTGCCTTCACACTATTTTCCAAAGGGAGAGGGTGTCACACCCTCTCTCAGAGGAAGTTCTTTGTTCTGCCATCCTGGGCCAGGCCTGGCTGGACCCCAGGAGGGCAGCTGCCTGTCTGAGGGGTTGGCAGCAGCAGCAGCTGCAGTGAAACCCCAGGAAGGGCAGTTTGGCAGTACCAGGGTCTGTGCTACAGACCACTGGGATCATGGGATTGTGCCAACTATGCCAGGATGGCATAGAGGGGGCAATTCCATGATCATAGACATGTTACATGGCCATATTCGGAGTTACCATTGTGAAGCTACATATAGGTAGTGACCTATATGTAGTGCACGCGTGTAATGGTGTCCCCGCACTCACAAAGTTCAGGGAATTGGCTCTGAACAATGTGGGGGCACCTTGGCTAGTGCCAGGGTGCCCTCACACTAAGTAACTTTGCACCTAACCTTTACCAGGTAAAGGTTAGACATATAGGTGACTTATAAGTTACTTAAGTGCAGTGTAAAATGGCTGTGAAATAACGTGGACGTTATTTCACTCAGGCTGCAGTGGCAGGCCTGTGTAAGAATTGTCAGAGCTCCCTATGGGTGGCAAAAGAAATGCTGCAGCCCATAGGGATCTCCTGGAACCCCAATACCCTGGGTACCTCAGTACCATATACTAGGGAATTATAAGGGTGTTCCAGTAAGCCAATGTAAATTGGTAAAAATGGTCACTAGCCTGTCAGTGACAATTTGGAAAGAAATGAGAGAGCATAACCACTGAGGTTCTGGTTAGCAGAGCCTCAGTGAGACAGTTAGTCACTACACAGGTAACACATTCAGGCACACTTATGAGCACTGGGGCCCTGGGTTACCAGGGTCCCAGTGACACATACAACTAAAACAACATATATACAGTGAAAAATGGGGGTAACATGCCAGGCAAGATGGTACTTTCCTACACAACCCCCCCCCAAACGAAGGACAATAAGACTAGCCATGACCTGATGAGTCTTCATTGTCTAAGTGGAAATATCTGGAGAGTCCATCTGCATTGGAGTGGCTACTCCCAGGTCTATGTTCCACTGTATAGTCCATTCCCTGTAGGGATATGGACCACCTCAACAATTTAGGATTTTCACCTTTCATTTGTTTTAGCCAAAGTAGAGGTTTGTGGTCTGTCTGAACAATGAAGTGAGTGCCAAACAGGTATGGCCTCAACTTCTTCAGAGCCCAGACCACAGCAAAGGCCTCCCTCTCAATGGCAGACCAACGCTTTTCTCTAGGGGTCAACCTCCTACTAATAAAAGCAACAGGTTGATCCTGGCCCTCAGAATTAAGTTGTGATAGGACTGCCCCTACTCCTAATTCAGATGCATCAGTTTGGACATAGAATTTTTTAGAGTAACAAGGGCTTTTCAGGACAGGTGCAGAGCACATGGCCTGCTTCAGCTCCTCAAAAGCTTTCTGACAGTTTGCTGTCCATAATACCTTTTTAGGCATTTTCTTGGATGTGAGGTCATTAAGAGGGGCTGCAATGGAGCCATAGTTCTTAATGCACCTCCTGTAATACCCAGTGAGGCCTAGGAAGGCTCTCACCTGAGTCTGAGTGGTAGGGGGAACCCAATCAATAATAGTTTGGATTTTCCCCTGAAGTGGTGCAATCTGTTCCCCACCAACAAGGTGTCCCAGATAAACCACCTTACCCTGCCCTATCTGGCACTTTAAAGCCTTGATAGTGAGGCCTGCCTTTTGCAGAGCCTCCAAAACTTTCCATAGGTGGACCAGGTGATCATCCCAGCTGGAGCTAAAGACAGCTATATCGTCCAAATATGCTGCACTGAAAGCTTCCATCCCTTGCAGGACTGTGTTCACCAACCTCTGAAAAGTGGCAGGTGCATTTTTCAAACCAAAAGGCATTACAGTAAACTGGTAATGTCCTCCAATGGTAGAAAATGCAGTCTTAGGTTTAGCATCTTCTGACAATTTGATCTGCCAATACCCTGCAGTCAAATCAAAAGTGCTTAGATACTTGGCAGATGCCAGTGTATCTATGAGCTCATCTGCCCTGGGTATAGGGTGAGCATCAGTTTTGGTTACCAAGTTGAGACCTCTATAGTCTACACAAAACCGCATTTCCTTCTTTCCATCTTTAGAATTGGGTTTTGGTACCAGTACCACAGGAGAAGCCCATGGACTGTCAGAGTGCTCAACCACTCCTAGTTCCAACATTTTCTGAACTTCTTGCTTTATGCAGTCCCTGACATGGTCAGGCTGCCTATAGATCTTACTTTTGACAGGTAAACTGTCTCCAGTATCTATAGTGTGCTCACACCAAGAAGTGGTGCCTGGCACAGTAGAGAAGAGTTCTGAAAATTGTCCTAGGAGATTTATGCAATTATCTTTCTGCTCAGCAGTAAGACAATCAGCCAAAACTACACCTTCCACAAGAGCATCTTGTTCTGTGGAAGAGAAGAGATCAGGTAGAGGATCACTGTCTTCTTCCTGTCCCTCATCAGTTGCCATGAGCAGGGTGAGATCAGCCCTGTCATAGTAGGGTTTCAGGCGGTTGACATGGAGCACCCTATGGGGACTCCTGGCAGTGCCTAAGTCAACTAAATAGGTGACTTCTCCCTTCTTTTCAACAATTGTGTGGGGACCACTCCATTTATCTTGGAGTGCTCTTGGGGCCACAGGCTCCAAGACCCACACTTTCTGCCCTGGTTGGTACTGAACCAAAACAGCCTTCTGATCATGCCATTGCTTCTGGAGCTCTTGGCTGGCCTGAAGGTTTTTACTGGCCTTTTTCATGTACTCAGCCATCCTTGATCTGAGGCCAAGTACATAATCCACAATATCCTGCTTAGGAGCTTTTAAAGGTTGTTCCCAACCCTCCTTTACAAGTGTGAGTGGACCCCTAACAGGGTGTCCAAAAAGAAGTTCAAAGGGGCTGAAGCCCACTCCTTTCTGGGGTACCTCCCTGTAGGCAAAAAGGAGGCATGGTAGAAGGATATCCCATCTCCTGCGGAGCTTTTCAGGGAGACCCATAATCATGCCTTTGAGAGTTTTATTAAATCTCTCCACCAGTCCATTTGTTTGTGGATGATAGGGTGTTGTGATCTTGTACGTTACACCACACTCCTTCCACATGGCCTTTAAGTATGCAGACATGAAATTGCTTCCCCTGTCTGATACTACTTCCTTTGGGAAGCCCACCCTGGAAAATATTCCCAGGAGGGCCTTTGCCACTGCAGGAGCTGTAGTGGTCCTTAAAGGAATAGCTTCAGGTTATCTTGTGGCATGGTCCACTACCACCAAGATAAACCTATTGCCTGAAGCAGTAGGAGGGTCAAGGGGGCCAACTATGTCAACCCCTACCCTTTCAAAGGGAACCCCAACCACAGGCAGTGGGATAAAGGGTGCCTTTGGGGTGCCACCTGTCTTGCCACTGGCTTGACAGGTTTCACAGGACTTACAAAATTCCTTTGTGTCCTCAGACATCCTAAGCCAATGAAACAGGGGAACAAGCCTGTCCCAAGTTTTCATTTGTCCTAGATGCCCAGCTAAGGGAATGTCATGTGCCAGTGTTAGGAGGAACTTTCTGTACTCCTGAGGAATCACTAATCTCCTGGCAGCTCCAGGTTTAGGATCCCTATGCTCAGTGTACAAGAGGTTGTCCTCCCAGTAAACTCTGTGAGAGTCACTGACATCCCCATTAGCCTGTTTGACAGCTTGCTGTCTGAGACCCTCTAATGTGGGACAGGTTTGCTGTGCCACACTCAGCTCCTCTCTGGCAGGCCCCCCTTCACCCAAAAGCTCAGCAGTGTCTGCTTCCAGCTCCTCTGGTGTAGGTTCTGCACAGGGAGGGAATTCTTCTTCCTCAGAAGTAGAATCCACTGTAGAGGGAGGGATAGTAGGAAGTGGTTTGCTTCTACTAGCCCTAGCTTTAGGGAGCTCTTGGTCCATTGTTCCAGGATCCAAGCTTCCCTGTCCTTTTTGCTTTTTGGCCTGAGCCCTTGTCAAAGCAAAAATATGCCCTGGGATGCCCAGCATTGCTGCATGGGCCTCCAACTCCACATCTGACCAAGCTGATGTCTCCAAATCATTCCCTAATAGACAGTCTACAGGTACATCTGAAGCTACCACAACTTTCTTTGGACCAGTTACCCCCCCCCCCCAGTTGAGATTTACAACAGCCATGGGGTGGCTTTGTGTTATGTTGTGAGCATCGGTTACTTGGTACTGGTGTCCAAGTATGTGTTGTTCAGGGTGCACCAGTTTCTCAATCACCATTGTGACACTGGCACCTGTGTCCCTGTAGGCCTGGACCTCAACACCATTTATTAGGGTTAGTTGCTTGTACTTCTCCAAGTTATGGGGGCAAGCAACCAAAGTGGCTAAATCAATAGCCCCTTCAGAGACTAAAGTAGCCTCTGTGGTCTCCCTAATCAGACCAACCCCAACTAAATTACCAAAAGTGAGCCCAGCTACTCCCTTGGATTGGCTATTAGTAGGTTTGCTCCCACCACCACTGCTATTAGTAGGGACACTAGGTGTAGCAGTAGGGGTTGTAGTGGTAGGAGCAGTGGTGCCTTTCTTTGGACAACTGGGATCTGTTGTCCAATGGCCTTTTATTTTACATAAATAGCACCATGGTTTCTTTTCCTTGTTCTGATTAAAAGAGGATTTGGGCCCACCACCCCCACCAGAGTGTTTTTGTGGGCCTGATGAAGACTCATTTTTAGATTTGTCCCCACCCTTGTCAGAAGACTTACCATCCTTCTTTTTGTTGCCATCTTTGTCACCCCCTGTATGAACTTTTCTGTTCACCCTTGTTCTGACCCATTTGTCTGCCTTCTTTCCCAATTCTTGGGGAGAGGTCAGATCAGAGTCCACCAAGTACTGGTGCAACAAATCAGACACACAATTATTAAGAATATGCTCTCTCAGGATTAAGTTATACAGGCTGTCATAATCAGTAACTTTACTGCCATGTAACCACCCCTCCAAGGCCTTCACTGAATGGTCAATGAAATCAACCCAGTCTTGTGAAGACTCCTTTTTGGTCTCTCTGAACTTTATCCTGTACTGTTCAGTGGTTAAGCCATAACCATCCAGGAGTGCATTCTTAAGAACTTGGAAATTATTAGCATCATTTTCTTTCACAGTAAGGAGCCTATCCCTACCTTTTCCACTAAATGATAGCCATAGGATAGCAGCCCACTGCCTTTGAGGGACATCCTGTACAACACAGGCCCTCTCAAGTGCAGCAAACCACTTGTTAATGTCATCCCCCTCCTTATAAGGGGGAACTATCTTGTGCAGATTCCTGGAATCATGCTCTTTTGCAGGATGACTATGGGGAATACTGCTGCTGCCACCATGGGTATCTAAACCCAACTTCTGTCTTTCCTTCTCTAATTCAAAAGACTGTCTATCCAAATCCAGCTGTTGCTTTTTAATCTTCAGTCTGGTTTGTTCCACCCTCAACTTATTGAGTTCCCTCTCTTACATTCTGTCATCAGGGTTGGTGGGAGGGACATTCCTAGAAACAGAGCTATGATGGGAATGAACAGAAGGAGACCTGTCCCTTACAGAAGCCACCCTAACAGCTTGGTTAACAGAAACATTACTACCAGTATGGTGAGAATAAATGCTTTTGCTATGATGTGAGACAACACTATTTGTATGGTGTGGCTCATCATCATTCCCAACTATGCTAGACTGTCTGGTAATGGGCAGGCTAGGGAGTTTCTTTCCTGAATCTTTTCCTGGGGGAGTCCCTGAATCAGATTGGGAACTATTAGGTACTTTTTCAACAGATGAGGCACCTATGGCCTTATCCTGTTCTCTAAGCATGTTAAGTAACAGTTCCAAGGAAGGATTCTTCCCTACACTCAAACCTCTCTCTATACAGAGACTCCTTGCTCTTTTCCAGCTAAGGTTGCCATATGCAAGTTTGGACAGATCACCATTTTGGCCTGTGCCAGACATTTTTAGAGAGAGTTAAAGTGATAGAAAAAGAGAAAAAAGTTTTCAGAACTTTTTGGAAAGACAGAAAAAACTTTTTAAACTTTTAAGAACTTTTTGAAAGTTTAGAGGTACTTTTCAGCACTTAGAAAAGAGTGAAAAGAGGAAATGCAAAACTTTTTGGCTATGTGTATATACACTGACCTTGTTTTGTATATTTTTCTCTTATGAAAAGTACAATGACAAGAGTGGTAAGTAGTCTCAAGCACTTATCCCACCACTGCACAACCAATGTAGGAGGCTGGACTGGCTTGTAGTGAGTACCAAGGGGTACTTGCACCTTGCACCAGGCCCAGTTATCCCTTATTAGTGTATAGGGTGTCTAGCAGCTTAGGCTGATAGATAATGGTAGCTTAGCAGAGCACCTTAGGCTGAACTAGGAGACATGTGAAGCTACTACAGTACCACCTAGTGTCATATGCACAATATCATAAGAAAACACAATACACAGTTATACTAAAAATAAAGGTACTTTATTTTTATGACAATATGCCAAAGTATCTTAGAGTGTACCCTCAGTGAGAGGATAGGAAATATACACAAGATATATATACACAATAGCAAAAATATGCAGTATAGTCTTAGAAAACAGTGCAAACAATGTATAGTTACAATAGAATGCAATGGGGAAACATGGGGATAGGGGCAACACAAACCATATACTCCAAAAGTGGAATGCGAACCACGAATGGACCCCAAACCTATGTGACCTTGTAGAGGGTCGCTGGGACTATTAGAAAATAGTGAGAGTTAGAAAAATAACCCTCCCCAAGACCCTGAAAAGTGAGTGCAAAGTGCACTAAAGTTCCCCTAAGGACAAAGAAGTCGTGTTAGAGGAATAATGCAGGAAAGACACAAACCAGCAATGCAACAACTGTGGATTTCCAATCTAGGGTACCTGTGGAACAAGGGGACCAAGTCCAAAAGTCACAAGCAAGTCGGAGATGGGCAGATGCCCAGGAAATGCCAGCTGCGGGTGCAAAGAAGCTTCAACTGGACAGAAGAAGCTGAGGTTTCTGCAGGAACGAAAAGGGCTAGAGACTTCCCCTTTGGTGGACGGATCTCTCTCGCCTTGGAGAGTTGTGCAGAAGTGTTTTCCTGCCGAAAGAATGCCAACAAGCCTTGCTAGCTGCAAATCGTGTGTTTGGCGTTTTTGGACGCTGCTGGGGCCCAGGAGGGACCAGGAGGTCGCAAATTGGACCTGAAGAGAGAGGGGACGTCGAGCAAGACAAAAAGCCCTCACTGAAGCAGGTAGCACCCGGAAAAGTGCCAGAAACAGGCCCTACGAGGATGCATGAAACAGTGCTTGCCGAAGTTGCACAAAGGAGTCCCACGTCGCCGGAGACCAACTTAGAAAGTCGTGCAATGCAGGTTAGAGTGCCGTGGACCCAGGCTTGGCTGTGCACAAAGGATTTCCGCCGGAAGTGCACAGGGGCCGGAGTAGCTGCAAAGTCGCGGTTCCCAGCAATGCAGCCCAGCGAGGTGAGGCAAGGACTTACCTCCACCAAACTTGGACTGAAGAGTCACTGGACTGTGGGGGTCACTTGGACAGAGTCGCTGGATTCGAGGGACCTCGCTCGTTGTGCTGAGAGGAGACCCAAGGGACCGGTAATGCAGCTTTTTGGTGCCTGCGGTTGCAGGGGGAAGATTCCGTCGACCCACGGGAGATTTCTTCGGAGCTTCTGGTGCAGAGAGGAGGCAGACTACCCCCACAGCATGCACAAGCAGGAAAACAGTCGAGAAGGTGGCAGGATCAGCGTTACAGAGTTGCAGTAGTCGTCTTTGCTACTATGTTGCAGGTTTGCAGGCTTCCAGCGCGGTCAGCAGTCGATTCCTTATCAGAAGGTGAAGAGAGAGATGCAGAGGAACTTGGATGAGCTCTTGCATTCGTTATCTAAAGTTTCCCCAGAGACAAAGACCCTAAATAGCCAGAAAAGAGGGTTTGGCTACCTAGGAGAGAGGATAGGCTACTAACACCTGAAGGAGCCTATCAGCAGGAGTCTATGACGTCACCTGGTGGCACTGGCCACTCAGAGCAGTCCAGTGTGCCAGCAGCACCTCTGTTTCCAAGATGGCAGAGGTCTGGAGCACACTGGAGGAGCTCTGGACACCTCCCAGGGGAGGTGCAGGTCAGGGGAGTGGTCACTCCCCTTTCCTTTGTCCAGTTTCGCGCCAGAGCAGGGGCTAAGGGGTCCCTGAACCGGTGTAGACTGGCTTATGCAGAATTGGGCACATCTGTGCCCAACAAAGCATTTCCAGAGGCTGGGGGAGGCTACTCCTCCCCTGCCTTCACACTATTTTCCAAAGGGAGAGGGTGTCACACCCTCTCTCAGAGGAAGTTCTTTGTTCTGCCATCCTGGGCCAGGCCTGGCTGGACCCCAGGAGGGCAGCTGCCTGTCTGAGGGGTTGGCAGCAGCAGCAGCTGCAGTGAAACCCCAGGAAGGGCAGTTTGGCAGTACCAGGGTCTGTGCTACAGACCACTGGGATCATGGGATTGTGCCAACTATGCCAGGATGGCATAGAGGGGGCAATTCCATGATCATAGACATGTTACATGGCCATATTCGGAGTTACCATTGTGAAGCTACATATAGGTAGTGACCTATATGTAGTGCACGCGTGTAATGGTGTCCCCGCACTCACAAAGTTCAGGGAATTGGCTCTGAACAATGTGGGGGCACCTTGGCTAGTGCCAGGGTGCCCTCACACTAAGTAACTTTGCACCTAACCTTTACCAGGTAAAGGTTAGACATATAGGTGACTTATAAGTTACTTAAGTGCAGTGTAAAATGGCTGTGAAATAACGTGGACGTTATTTCACTCAGGCTGCAGTGGCAGGCCTGTGTAAGAATTGTCAGAGCTCCCTATGGGTGGCAAAAGATATGCTGCAGCCCATAGGGATCTCCTGGAACCCCAATACCCTGGGTACCTCAGTACCATATACTAGGGAATTATAAGGGTGTTCCAGTAAGCCAATGTAAATTGGTAAAAATGGTCACTAGCCTGTCAGTGACAATTTGGAAAGAAATGAGAGAGCATAACCACTGAGGTTCTGGTTAGCAGAGCCTCAGTGAGACAGTTAGTCACTACACAGGTAACACATTCAGGCACACTTATGAGCACTGGGGCCCTGGGTTACCAGGGTCCCAGTGACACATACAACTAAAACAACATATATACAGTGAAAAATGGGGGTAACATGCCAGGCAAGATGGTACTTTCCTACACCCCTACAAAATGCTTGTAAAAGACAAAGAAAAACAATTAATTAACCATCTTGCACAACCACACAAAATGGTGGGCAAACACATGGGGAAGAAGGTAGCTGAGACAAAGAAAAATGTTTGTCTACCTAGGCTTAGGGTCCTTGACCATCCCTACTGTAGCAATCAACAGGCACTTCAATTGTAGATTTTAAAAAACGTAATTTGGTATGAATACAAGCCTCTCAAGTAACAAAAAGGCCAACAGAAAACTAGGGGCCTAATTACGAGTTTGGCAGTCCATGAACCACCAACTCCTGATAGCGGTGGGACCACCACAATCCTGGCAGTCTGACTGCCACACTATGATCTGGCAGTCAGACCTCCAAGAGACTGCCGTCTCCACCAGGATCAGGGATCCCAACAGGTTGGGGGCAGTCAAAGTCGTGGTCAGCCACAGCATTGCCGAGTTCAGCACTGGTGTGCTGATCAGGACTTTGCTTTCCCCCAGTCTTTTCATGGAGGGGTCGCCACCATGAAAAGGCTGGCAGAAAAGCAGTGCTGTGGGCTACAGGGAGGCGGCCCCTGCACTGCCCACGACCATGTCGTGGGCAGTGCAGAGGCCCCACTTCCAGCACCCTCGGAGGCCGGACTGTCTCCTATTGCAGGCAGTGTGCATTGCGAAAGTGCTGTGTACTATGGCATTGGCTTCGGCTCCTTAAGGAATCCAAGGCCAATGCTGCTGGACTCTTTTCACTGGGCTAACAAGCAGAAACGTTGTAATGTGACGTTTTCATCAGTCGGCCCAGTGGAAACATCGTAATACGGCAATGGTGAGGCCACCGGCTTGACAGCAGCCTTACCACTGCCATATTGGAGTTGTGGTGGCTTTACCGCCCAACTCCTAATCAGTCCCTAGGTCCCAAACAGGTAAACAACACAGTATAATGACAAATATGGACACAATCCTCAATAAGACTGGAAAAAAGAGAACATAGATACAACCTTAGGCCCCCACCACACAAAAATGTCAATTTTACCCTGAATCCACATGGACCTGTCTGAAACCCATTGCTTTTTAATTTCTAGGCCAAGCAACAACAAACAAAATTGAAAAAAACAGAAAAGGAACAAAAGTAGCAGTGCGTCAAAACAACAAACAATTTGAAATGTACTGCTGGGTACTTTACTTGATTTCCCAAAAAATAAAGACTGCAAGGGTGATCGATGCAGAAAAGATTGCAGGCAAAGGAACCATGATGCTTTCCCTCAAACATCCAAATCCAAAGTGACCAACAGTTGAAAAAGCACAGGGGGGAGTCTTTAGGACAAGAAGAGGAAGTTGACAATGTAGCTACAGCAGGGTTACTCTTTATTGCAGTTCATCTGTAACTAAAAAAAGATGCATTTTACATTGAAAATTAACTGAAGAATCTGCTGAGAAAAGAAAAAAAAAACTCAATATGAATTTTCAAGTTTATTTTTTGGAGCCCACGTTGAAGAAATGCCACTCACTTGGGGGTTGAATCTATTTTTCATGTGTATTGATCTAGCTCTTCCTATGCTCCAGCAATAGAATTTTCCCCAAATCGATTTCTTGTTTATGTGATGTGGCATATCGTAATTGTTGGCATTACGTTTCATTTATGCAAGAGGAAATTGTAGAGATTATGCTAGATTATACTAACATAATGAACATTATGCATAGGCCCGCATGAGACTCTCTATTCCTGACCCCACTTGCTGTCCCGCTTCGATTTGCCACTTGTTTTAAGGGGGTGTAAATGGGAGTCGTAAAACTCCCAGATTCAGGAAACACTATTTAAGATTTATCCTGGTAAAACTGGTTACTCGTACTTATTCCTCAACACAGGATCTGAAAATTTAAAATAGCCGGGTCAGAGATTCTGCCCTACAATACATGTCTGCGCCAATAATTTATGTATATTGTATTTAGGTCATAATTGGTAGGGTTTAGATACAGGCAGATGGGATCTTGCAGGATGTTGCTTAATATGTAGCAGAGGCCACAGTCATGTTAATCGGATTGATAACACCGAAAAAACATTAAAACAAAGACCATAATTTACCATAATCACAATTTTGCTCTTATTGCTGCATTTACCTATTGTTTGAAAATCGTTACTTTTGTGACAAGGACGCAGTTAGGAAGCAATCAAAGGTGCACCTGTTGTGTGAGTATTTGCAGATGTAAACTACTGGACTGCACTGGAACACCAACACCACAGTACCAATCTCTAAATAAAGTCTAATTATTATTACAACTATGGATACTTTATTGGGAAAATATTGAAAATCAGCCAACCTGAAATCATGGTGTGTTTTACAGTTATTGATTATCAACAGTGACGCGAGTGACACTATAAGACAAATGCAGATGATTTAGCCGGTATACAACATGTCTTCTTAGCAAATCACCTTAATTTCCCAGTTCGCTTTTCAATGATCCATGTGTAAGGAACTGTATTTTTTACCGAAGCAACATGAAGCTCCCCACCTCATCTGCTCATTGGGAAGCCCATCTCCTTCACATTAATCACAGCTGGACTGTGCCAAATCTACAACCTGAGCTTTCCCTAATGCAGTAGGCTAACATGAGATTATGGTCCAATAATAGCTAGACATACAGAGGAATTCTCATGTGATCTAGCTCTCACTGGCACATCCATATCCTCATTCACTTGCTCACTAAGGGCAGTAGTGATAAGCCCCTGTGGCGCTATGCACTGCGCTGTATTTACAAGGTGGCGTTAAGCAATGGGTGTTGCTGTGGGTGTGCCACAGTAACACCCATGGCATTTTGACGCTGCCTCAGATTTATGACATTTCATAAACCTGAGGCAGTGCCAAAATCTAATGCCACCCCCAGGGGTGGCATTAGCAGGGCGCAACAAGGAGGAATACTTTTATTCCTCCTCATGTTTTGCTTTTTCTATGCGTGCAACGCATAGAAAAAACAAAATGCCAGAAATTATTGTTTATATGCAGGAAGGTGTCCCTTCCTGCACATAAACAATCATTTGAAAATGACGCTTTGGCACTTGAGTGTGTGCTGCATCGTGCAGCACACACAGAAGTGCCAAAGTGCCATTAGTGATTGTTTATGTGCAGGAAGGGACACCTTGTTGCACATAAACAATCCCACCCCTCAACGCAGATATCCTTGCACAATGGTGTAAGGATTCCTGTGTTGGCAGCGCAATTTAGCGCGAGCGCAGGGGGAAAAGCAGGGGTGTGCAGTATTTACTTCAATACGGCATATCCCTGCGTTTCTAAAGTAACGCAGCGCAGCACTGCCAAATGTGGCGCAGCACTGCGCTGCAGCACTTTTCCTTAAATCTGGCCCTTAAATCGCAGGGGATAATTTAGAGTTTGCAAATGTGGGACATCTGCTACAAAATGGTGAGTGCCCCCCACCCCCACAAACCATATATCCATGTGTGCACTATAAATACAACAGATGGAATGGAATCCCGTCATTGTGATGAATTTCCAAATCAAAAAAGTTAGCCAGATGAAACCTTGCTGACCAATCTTCGGGCATATTTATACTTGTTTTGTAGCAAATTTGCTTCATTTCTTTTACGCAAATTCAGTGCAAAACTAACTCCATATTTATACTTTGGCTCTAGACTCGTCTAGCAACAAACTTATGGAGTCAAAGTAATTTTTGGATGTGGAAATCTGCCTTACGTCAATGAGATGCAAGGTAGGCATACCCGTGCAAAAAATGACTCTACGGCCTTAGTGCCATATTTATCCCCGTACTAAAATCACGCAGAGGGGGAGGAGGGGTCTAATAATTTAATGCCTGGGTCAGGGCAGGGGTTAGGGGACCTGTGGGCCTATTTCCATGGTGGAACACCATGGAATAAGCCCACAGGTGCCCTCCCCAGGCCCCAGGGACAACCCCACCCACACTAGAACGACAGTGAAGGATGTTGGACCTAACCCAGATAAGTACAGGTAAGTATTTTATATTTGTGAAGTTGCATTGGATGCCCTGGAATGGGACCCCCTACATGGCACTGGGTGCAATGGCCATGCCCAGGGGACCCTGGTTCCCTGTGCTGGCCATTGGGGTGGTGGGCATGACTCCTGTCTTTTCTAAGATAAGAGTCATGTGGTATGGATGGTTTTGCATCCGAAAATGACACTAGGCTGTTTAGAGTCTTTTTTTTATTCTAACCTGCGTTACGTCATTTTTTGGTGCAAAACCCCCTTCTCCCATACTGCCACCCCCACCTGGTTAACATCATTTTTTTTATGCTAGCCTACCCTTTGCACCATCTTGCACCATTCCATATATATAGTGGCTGGCTGGAGCTCAAGAATGGGCCGAGCCAGTGCAAAACCTTTTGATGCAAAACTTCGCTTTGCACCAGAAAGTATAAATAAGTCCCTTCTTTTTGGAGAAATGTCAGAATGAGGAAATATTTTTCCCTGAAAACAGAATTCTACTGTGGAAAAAGGTATATCAGGCCTGCCTGAGATCAAGTCAGAGAGCCAGTAAAAAACACTTTTATAATTCCTAGGACAATCGGAATTCTGAACATAAAGGTTTATTTATTTTTTGTATAAAAGGGTTGCAGTACTCTTTCTATTATATCTGTCTCAAGAACAGGAAGATGACACAAGAAGAGAGAAGAGGAGACCGAGACATTGGTAAGAAAGGGTGATAATAAAGGCAGGGTGTGGCATGGATGGAATTGCAGAGGTTGCAAGGAAGCCTTAGGAAAAAAACCTGGTGGGATTAAACGAGGCATACGTGGTACAAGTGGTTTTGATGGCAAAAAGAAAGCGTGAAAGGATCAGAAAGGCAGATAATGGGAACTCCTCCCTTTAAAGATGGAGAAAGATCGGGGTTAAAGATAACCCTCCTCCCTCTGTTAATGGGGAGCCACCCACTAAAAACATTTACAGAAAACATTTTCAAGAATTATTCGAATAAAACATTTATCCAAATCTTTTTTCCTCAGGTTGATTGTGCATCAAAATCTCATACATCTATGCAGAACATCTTACCAGTTATTGATGGATGTCCTGAAATTGCTCACCTCTTGTTGTTATGAATGGCTTCTTAATTCCAATGGGGCTGGTAACAGTAGATCCCTGCCCCATCAAAAGTATGAGATCCAAAGGAACTATGTAGATCTAGTATCTTTTATCTGTCAATGTTGTCTACTGAAAGGAAAGGTGGTGTCTCTGGATGAAATATTGGTGTGAAGCTTGGAATAACCAGGGATATCAGGTCTGAAAATACTGCTCCCTCAATAAATCCTAATTTCTAAGGAGACTCTATTGCTCCCACTCACAATAACCTGGAAATTGGCCCCTTCAAATTTACAAATGTCCCCACTATCAGTAACTCTGGTGGCACAGTTTATGAATCAATGAACTCAGTATGAGACCCCAAATTCATTACACTTCATAAAAGTACAAAAGCATCAAAATAAAGGGAGAGTGAATATCAAGAGAAGGGGAAAAATAGCAAGAAGGGTGGAGTATAAAGGACACAAAGACAATACAGTGGAAAAAACATATTAGACAAGAATGATGGAATAAAATGATGAGTTAGAAAGGGGAAGCAGAAGATACAGTGGACAACATTAGACAAAGAAGAATTAGAAAGAGTGAAAGAGAAAATTAATACAAATACCATTTGAGATTTGAGAGTAAAGAAGGGGCATGTGAACAAGAGAGGAGAAGAATATAAGTGAGGAGAGGGGAGGAAAGAAAGAAAGACAGAAAGAAAGAAAGAAAGAAAGAAAGAAAGAAAGAAGGAAAGAAAGAAAGAAAGAAAGAAAGAAGGTAGGAAGGAAGGAAGGAAGGAAGGATGGAAGGAAGGGAAGCACTGGTTGGGTCAGTACATAGTTCAGCAATCTTCATTCATTACCTGATCATTGTCTTGTGGTGTGGTGTGCATGGGCCACAGTATTCCATCAAATTGTTTATGAGATTGCGTATATATGTACAAACCTTTATAACCAGGCCCTGTGCATGGAACCAGATCAAATATTTCATGGCTCCATGAAGCACCCTTGAGGTTACAGACCTGAGTAAGGTAGTAATTGTTTACTCTTGGCTGAATTTATCATGCAAGCACCCAAGAAATGCGGCCTCAAGCTCACTACTCCTGCTCTCCCATAATGGGAGTATCATTAACACTCTTTCCACTTACTTGTTCAAGTTTTAACCAAATAAGGGGGGTCCACCTTCTAAACTGATCTCCCTTTTTTAAAATGCCTCCTCCAAACACCTTTAAGCCATCTCTACCCCTCCCACTTAGTGTTTATAATAAGTAACCGTACCGGAGTGATTAGGTCTTTCTTTCATTCCCAAAGTGGCTTCTTCCTTCCATTTGGAGCTGGAGATGGTTTCTTCTGAATTTATTACAGAGCCTTCTTCAGGATACTTTGCCACAAGTATCCTCTTTTCACAAGTCTGACTTACATTTTTTAATATTTAGTCTAGCTCATGCAACCTTCCACTCCCACTCTGAGCCGCTGGGTGCCATCTCTCATTTCCCTTACTTATGATGCTCAAGAAGTTCATTTTTCAAAAAGCATTCAGAAATGTTCTATCACAAGATGATCAGCTTGTTTTTTTGTGGAAATTCAGAAGCAGTAGCATGGATTGTCCTTTCACTTTTTGTGACGTTACTGTCTGTAGTGTGAGGTGACAGGCATATGGAATTTGGTACTAAGGTACTATCTGCTGTGTAACATTGAGTCTGTACTGTGTTGTTGAGCAGTTCTGATTAGTTAATAAAGATCTGCATGAGCAATGCATACATTTAGGTGCTGATTATGAGTTTGGCAGTCAGAGGGCCGCTATGTTGGCGGTGGCGGTCTGACGGCCAATGGGCTGGTGGAGCAGACCGCCGTATTATGAGTTTGCTGGTCGGGCAAATAGAAGTCCTCCAGCGGTCTGCCACCACCATGAGGTGGCATAGACTGCTGTGGTCTCCTGAAAGCACAAACAGGCCAGTAGAGACCATGTTTCCGCTGGACCTAGTAGGAGTTTGCACACCGTCAATGTGACCGTGGCAGTCCAACCACCATTTATCAGGAGCCAGAAACAGATAATATAAAGGGAGGCACTCACCTGCAGACAGTCATACATGTCCGGAGCCGCAGTGGAGCCATTCCTAAACATCATGCCACTGCTCTTGCTCACCAAAAGGCAATGAAATCAATGCCAACGTGGACGATAGCAACCATAAGTAAACACACCTACCTGTATAATTGATATTCCAAAAAAACTTGTACCGCTAGCAAACTCACCATGGGGAGGAATGCTACATGAAGCAGCTACACCTAACATTCAACACATCCACACTTACATACTGCAACATAGACACCCACACTTTCACAAAACGCACACCTCAGCCAGCATACACACACTGCATGGCAATACTACACATGTACGCACGGCTACACAGCACAGGCTCAGGAATCCAGAGGCCACACAACATTCACACACACAGCAACAACAACACAACTAATGCACATATACAAGTACATTCCACACACTTTGTGCAGAATGGCCAGGATCACTTAGAAAGCAAGCCAATGATTAGTTAAGCGACTTAAATTTAAGTTTTGCAGCCCCCATTCCGGTGCATTTATATTGAGTTGCTCCACACGGTAGACATCGTCACATCCAAAAAATGGCGTAGTGCCCATTTTTGACATATTGCCCTGATGAAGGTGGCATACACTATTATGATTGAATTGGAAAGTTAAAATCCACCGAAACGCTCGTCTGCAACGCAACAAGCATTTTGCATATGATGGGCAAAGGCAACGGCAACGGGAACAACTATTAGCCAAATCAGTCACAGTACTTTGATTCCAACACCAGGAAGAGGCCGGATTTGAAATAGATAAACTTTTTTTTTCTACTTTCAAAGCATTTTGCACAATGTTATGGACAATGTATTAGGGACATCTATCTCTGAATGAATTGGAATTTAATCCTTGAATAATTTGGCGATTGATGATGATTTTGATCGTGGCTCAGTTCTGAATAACAAATCATATAGAACTTATGTTTGGCTATTTGTCTAATAATATTTTGGTACATGAAGTTTATATTAGTTATTATGTAATATGTTTTATGTGAATGAACTATGGGGGTTATTCCTACTTTGGAGGAAGTGGTAATCCGTCCCAAAAGTGAGGGTAAAGTGACGGATATACCACCAGCCGTATTACGAGTCCATTATATCCTATGGAACTCGTAATACGGCTGGTGGTAAATCCGTCACATTTGGGACGGATTACCACCTCCTCCAAAGTTGGAATAACCCCCTATGTGTTTGTTTACAGGTATGTGATTATTTGTCCTTTTTTGTTTTGGTGTTGTTTTGGTCTTATTCCTTGTTCTCAGTATGTTGATTTATATGTTTTTGTCTTATAGGTTGTCTTACAGTATTATATGTTTGAGATTTGTTATAGAGCGGGGAATTGATGTATATTAGGTTCTTTTTCCTTTTCTTAAATTTTGAGATGTCAGCATGTATATTTTGTAGAAATAACCCATTGATGTGTTGATATTTGGTTTAATTAGAATATTGAATAGGTATGAGGAATAAATAGGAGAGATTTATGTTTTTTACTTTTCATATACAAGTACATTCCACACACTCACACCCAGCACTGGCCAGGGATTGACCACAAATACAACACACATATACATCCATGTGCCATGGCACACACACCACCACCATCAAACAACCCTGCAATTGACACACACATCACACACACATAGCACAATGGAAGCAAAATGCGATACACAACACACAGAGACAAAACAACAAAACACTCAAAGCGCACCACAACAATACCTGCACAGCTGGGATGGGACCATCAGAACCATTCATGGAAGGAGACTGGACTGGGACACATATCACGTTGAACAGGGCCACAAACAACATGAGCACAGGAATTGGCCCCAATGGAGCCATGGGACAAGCAATACCAATACCAATTGTCATGCACAGTCACACAATGGGGAAGGGCAAGTCAACAAAGCACACACAACTCACACTCCATGGGACATACCCCTACACCAACCAGCTGTGAGGGACACACACCGAAATGGCTACATGCACACTCAAATGCAAAACAAACTAGCACAACCCAACACACTCCATGTCTGCACTGACAAAACTAAAGAACACACACCACATGTAAACAATATCCATTACAGGGGGACAGGTCCTAAAC
This sequence comes from Pleurodeles waltl, assembly GCF_031143425.1. Classification (NCBI taxonomy): domain Eukaryota; kingdom Metazoa; phylum Chordata; class Amphibia; order Caudata; family Salamandridae; genus Pleurodeles; species Pleurodeles waltl. The sequence goes on from NC_090450.1 coordinate 468,571,026, forward strand.
CATGCATGTCCACATAGCACAACACAAAAAGAAACACATACCACAACAAACACAACACAATACCATGATACAATGTAAATACAAATACCCATCACACAACACACACCCTTCCCTTGGGGGACAACAGCACTGCACACAAACTCACATTCTGAAAAAAAACACATGGAGCAGCAAGCAGCCCAAGCACACACAACTAGAGGCACATAATCAATGTCGCTCAGGAACAACAGAAAGCTAGGTAAGGAAATGCAGGACAAAGGAGTATCAAGCAAACCAACAACAGGTTGGTTTTATTATAAACATTTTTTTTACTAAATTCCAAGGCCAATGGCCAGTCCAAAATTGTTGGGCCAAAAGGCACAGTGTTGGGCACCTATGTAACTTCTGACTGCCATGTAACCTCCACAGGTAGGGGTATCAAGGGGGTAGGCAGGCACCGCAGGGATGATCTGGGGGCTGGAAGAGGGAGGGTTTGGGCTTGGGACTGGGTAGTCTTTCTTGGAGGGGTGGGTTTCTTCTTGGTGGGGCAGGGGAATGGATGCTTGCAGGGGGGGCAGAGGAGGCTTTGGAGGTGGAAGGGACAGACTTAGGGAAGGAAACAGTCCTTTTGGGAGTGGTGGGGGGGGGGTGAACAGGGGCAAGGTCAAGTTCACAAAGGAAAACTTTCCTAGACACACAGAAATGGTCATCAGAAGAGGGTTGGGATTTGGAGGTTGAGGGAGTGGTTGTCTGAAGTGTAGGTGTGAATTTCTTGGGTTTGTGTTTGTGAGAGGTGTGCTTGTGTGTGGTGGGTGTCTATTGGGTGGGTGAGTGAAGGTATTTATGTGTTTTGGGCTTGGGTGACAGTGTGGGGGGATGACTTTGTCTGTTGGGGTGGTGAATGCAGGTATGATGGATGTTATGCATGTAGGTGTGTCTGTGGTTGTGGTGTCTGTCGATGTGGTAACTTAGGTGGATGTCTGAGGGTCTGCTGGGGTGTCTGCAGATAGGATGTGTGTGGTGGCTATATCAGTGACTGTTGATGAGGTGTCTGTAGGTGTAACAAATGTTGTGTATGTGATGCCAGGGGTGAGGAGTGTCAGGGCAAGTTGTGACTGTTGCTGTGTCTAAGGGTGAATGTTGTTTGTGTGCGTACCAGTGTGTCTTGTGGTGCTTGTGTTTGTGTGCGCTGTCTTTGTCTGTTGAGGTGGATCCATGTGAGTCTGTCTGTGTACTTTGGGTGGATCGGGAAAGGGGGGATTCGGACTGTGAACAGGAAGGTGGGGGACAGGAGACAAGGCTGCCGTCAGTGTGGAAATCAGAGCCTGAAAAGTTCTCTGTAAGCCAATAATTGCACTGTGAATCCCTCCAGGAATGCAGTTCTCTGCTGGGTTTGGCTTGCCAGTCCCTGGGTGGCATTCATGATGGCAGACTGACCCACAAAGATGTTTCTCAGGAGGTCAATAGCTCTTCACTGAGGGCTGCAGTGGTAACAGGGGCTGGGGCAGAGGTGCCTGCGGCAAAGGAGACCCCACTCTCTTGGGTAAGCGGGCATGGACAACTGAACTGGGAGCAACAGGGAGGGCAGTGATAGAATGGGGGAGGCAGACAAAGAAGGTGTAGGGGGGTCCCTAATGGGTCTGCCACCACTAGGAGTGGCCACTGGAGGAGGAATCCGAGTATGTAGATGCACTTCCCTTGCCCTCTGGGCCAATGTGCCCCTCTGTGTCAGTGGTGTCTTGACCCGAGGTCCTGTGGCCAGATGCTTCCCCACTCGGCTTTTCCTGCCAGTGCTGATTCTGCAAACAGAAAGTGAAGTAAGTTCATAACATGGATGTAAAAACACTTCAATCACAACCCTGAGAGACAAAACATACCATCATGTCAAGTGGCCCTGAAGTGCTAGCAAAGTGTCACGATCATGTGCCAATACAAAACCATTCATGCCATCTGGAATTGTAAAGGTAACACAAGAGAAAATCTTGGTCTCAGACAACTACAATAGCATGGATAAAGTCTAGCTACCACACTAACCATACCACAACTAGGTAAACATTCAATTTGATCCCATTGTAAGGAAACTACCAATTAAACAGACACAAGACAATGCACACATCGAACTTGCACTGATGTAATGTATTAACAACAACAGATGTTGCTAAGGAAATGCAGACAGCACTGGTAAAAACATGCCATACTTGGACTAGGTGACATGGAAACACCCATGTCACTATGGACACATCCCAACAATGTACAGTTCTACAAGTGACACCTGCCTAAAATGAGTCAAGGGGATAGTAGCAAGGTCATTCAGATGTGCCCCACCTGTGGTGTTGCAAGGAACAACAATGAAGTCAGGTTCTAAACAGCATTGAGAGATGTCTTCAGAATGCACACAAGAATGGTCCTGTAAGGCCCAGTATAGCCCCCACCACTGTCTCACACTCATTTCCCAGTACTTAGCAGGAAGGAGGGACACAAATCTTTCAATCACTTACAGAAGGACACTAAATTGTTGTACAATGAGAAGCAACATCAGTACCCACATCTTAGACATGGCAAGCATGGCATCTGGCTGTGGATCCCTGACCCCAAACACATGTGATGCAAACATCACTGCAAGTTAATCCATGAGGCATCCCAACAGTCAGGACACAATTCCCAATCAACACACAGGTGCTGTGCACCTACAACCAACATTCCACATCAAGGGTGCAAACGATCATGAAGTGGATCCACACCCTGGCCTTGCCTGTCATGTACATCATAGCTACTGCATTTACACATGACTAGTGACATACTATGAGGCATATGATGATGACACAGTCCTGTCTGGGGCATGACAGTAAATGGCAACCATTGCAGAACTACCATAACAACAACAGGACCCCATTGATATATATGTGAGAGATTCCAGACATCATCCCATCAGCATGGCTAGCAAATGCCTACATCTAATTCATAGATATGTGCACTGGAAAGGAGCACATGCAGACATGTAAGCACAGGGAATAGTGGCTACACTGATGACACATCACCCATGACAATGCACATTCCCCACTTTCCAAGGGAAAATAGTTGGCTACAGCTGACAGGTTTTTGCCATGTAAGTCATGTCACATGCATAATGGACACCCATGCGTTACAGACTTCTGTGAGGCACCAGTGCCCAACATACAATGAAGACACATTGCCCATGGGTTGGCAATGTCAACCTACACATATCCGCGGACACATGGCAGAGGACAGCGAGTCATATCTTATCTACCTTTATACTGTGAAATTTGTGAGGAGTCTGTTGATGGAAGCTAACACCCACCAGAGAAGGTAAAGCTGAATATTTGTACACTAAGGGGGTCATTCCAACCCTGGCGGTCATCAACCGCCAGGGTGGAGGACCACGGAAGCACCGCCAACAGGCTGGCGGTGCTTCCCTGCCCATTCTGACCGCGGCGGTAAAGCCGCGATCAGAAAAGGGGATCCGGCGGTTTCCCGCCGGATTTCCCCTGCTTGGGCAGAACCTCCATGGCGGCGCTGCAAGCAGCACCGCCATGGAGATTCCGACCCCCTTCCGGAACAGGATGGCGGGAACGGGTGTTGTGGGGCCCCTGGGGGCCCCTGCACTGCCCATGCCACTGGCATGGGCAGTGCAGGGGCCCCCTAACAGGGCCCCAGAGAGATTTTCACTGTCTGCATTGCAGACAGTGAAAATCGCTACGGGTGCAACTGCACCCGTCGCACCCCTGCAACACCGCCGGCTCCATTCGGAGCCGGCTTCCATGTTGCAGGGCCTTTCCTGCTGGGCTGGCGGGCGCCCGCCGGCCCAGCGGGAAAGCCAGAATGGCCTCCGCGGTCTTCTGACCGCGGAGCGGCCATTTGGCGGTGACCACATGGCGGGCGGCGGTAGGTCAGAATGACAGCCTAAATGTTGTATGTGCACCCCGCTGTACAATTGGACTGAGGGTTCCCCATAGTTTAGTCCTAGGTCCCAGCTCCAAAACAATGAGCACACCAGTTGGAAACACATGGCCTGTCTACATCAATTTGATCCCAGATGAACGGTAACACATGACACATCTGACATTGTCAGGGGGAGCAGACTGTCCCTCACTCAATCACCTGGGAAAGGGTTAAGCATGATTTTGCCTTGTACTCACCCCCTTGTGGCAACTGTGCTGCCCTCAAATGCCCATCTGAGATCAGGTAGGCCAAAGCTAAAATGCGGGACATTAGGGGGGGGTCATGGCTCGATGAGCACCCCGTCCGCGTTGGGAGGACAGTTCCAGCTGGGCCTCTGTGATCTTCTGGGCCCAGTGTCTTATGTCCTCCCACCTCCTCCAACAGTGAACATTCCGTCGGCTGAAGACCCAGGGGTCGATGACTCTCCAGGACGATGGTTCTCCAGAACCCCTTCTTCTGATGGGCGATAACCTGCATTGATGCAAATGACAAGACAGCATACTATGTCCACAAGTCCCATACAAAATGGCTGAGTCAGATACATGTCAGTGCACCAAGCTAATAACATCCTGTCTTGACCATCCTGTTTACCTGTGGCACATACCAGTCATTGGACACAGGACATGACTACAAACACTCCCCAATAGGGTGCCCTACACCCCACCAGCCAGGCCCTGCACTGACCAGGTCAACTGTTACTTTTGTGGGACATGAGCTAGCCACATGACATTGGCCAGGAACACAATGGAACGAATCACACAAAGTGGCAAGTGACAGGTAAACAACCCAGCAACCAATGCACAAACATCCACTACCTATGAATGTCACCCACTGCATGCAGTCCGTATAGGTCATATCCAGCCTACAGACTGACCCATTGTACTTGGCCCACAATGAAGGGAGTGACATGTTGAGCACACAAAGAGTCAAGCCTGTCCATTTGAGGACATGTACAGATACAGATGCAGGCACCTGCTACTTCAGGGGGTAAATGTCTGTGTGTCACATCAACATTACAATACACACTTCCACACGTGTGTTCACTAAACCTGGACTACATTAAGAGAAACCTGGCCATGCATTCTACATGTCCCACTTTATGCCCAAGCCACAGAGTCTGATATAATATCATATCAGTTAACAACGCACTGTTTGCAAATGTGTGATGTCCAATGTGCAAGTAGCCTGCACAGGACACATCAGAGATGGATGAAAGAAACAACAGGGCTGTGGGATCAAGGGATCTGTCAAGGCCATGTGACACACATTGTCAGAGGTAATAGGAGCACATCATTCACAGATCACCACCCAGCCCCCTATGACATTCCCATAGTAATAAGTGGACAGAGGCTCAGGAAGCTGCATATTGGCAGTGAAACATGATTTGGCAACATCACATGCTGTGCATGGGGACAGGGTGTGGGCACAGTGCCCCACTTGCCTTGCCAAAGGGAATCAATACGGGCCCAGATTCTGACTTTGGTGTGAGTAATGATAGATGGACCCAGTCTCTGCCATATCTGACAAATCACATGCATCATAATATATCATGTGGACTACAGTGAATTGTCATTGAGTGTGTGCAGAGCTCAGGGGCAAAGTGATTCATTACCTAGCTTCAGAACAACAGTCCAACAAGCGCAGATGTGGCCAGAGATCACGGTGCAAACACCGAAAGATCTCAAATAGCGATCATCTGACACATACAACATGTATTCACCCCTCCTGCTGTCATGCCATCACATGTGACGACACATTAAAAACATCTTCTGACAAAAGTTGCCTTGGAGTGGTTGTCATGCCACCTCACGTAGTCATGTACTTACAACACAATTTGGGTCAAGGAACACTCCAAACCCACCCACCACATTGTCTCAAGACTCCAAACCTGCCACTTGACATTGCTCATTGACTCAACCATTAACACACACTGACAGCATCTACAGGGTCTTGAGGACACGATTTGACAAATTGGACCTAAGACTAGTCTAACTAAAGCTAAGATAAGTAGAGGTACAGAGAAAAGTGTGCACATTGGCCCCTTACCTGCTCCTCTGGTATACCACAGAGGTATCTATACAGAGGTAGGATCCACAAGCTTCTCCAGCTCTTCTAGCAAGACAGCAGGGGCCCTATCACCTGGTGGATGAGGCATGATTGCTCCCAGAGGTGGTACACAGCAGCTCAGGTAGTAGAGGTCTTGCTGGCAACAGTGTCAGGAGTCAAGCAAGTGATTTAGCAGAAGATGGCAGTCATGCCCCCACGTACGCAACCATCACCACTGGCAGACGCTGCCATAGGCCCAAGACCGCCACAGGCAGCAATGGTATCCTATGGCAAAGTCTGCCTAGGTAGCCTCCGCTTGCCATCAGGACGACTTCCACCGGTGGTCGCGTGTGCGTCCTAATGTCCAGTGAAGTAGGTCAGACAGCCACCATTTTAGAGGCATCCACTATTTTTGAGGCTTCACAATTAGGAAAATGTTGTCCTGGTGAATCTTGAGTGCTGGCATTGTCCTGTCATGTGGGTCAATTGTTTTAGTAATCAATTTGGTATGTGGTCCAGCACATATGACAACTAAATTGGCGGCACAGCCACCACCCTCTCCCTCATGGGCAATCCAGGATTTGGGGCATTGAATCACAGTCAGAGTTGCAAGTTAGATGCAAATATTGTTGCTGTCCAGATAAATGATGTGAACACATGTGTTGCAAAGCAAGGGGGTATAGTGTCACAAATGTGTAAATGTTAGTCTTGATGTGTGCTGTGTATCATGTTTTCAGTGACTCACATGAAATGTCACAGGTCGAATATGACATGGATAATGTAAATTGCAAGGACACGATGAATGACAGCCATATCTTCCTTGGGTACCACATAGTTATCCTGGGAGGAGAAGGAAAAGACAACCTCCTGTGTGCCGTCCACTAGTAGACTTGCAGGCCATGGAGGACAGACATGGTATCCAGATATACCCCCTGGATAGGCTAGCGTGAATTTTTGTTGTCAGTTGGAGCCAGATCTGATGCCATCCATCATTCAAATAGCATACCACCCATTGCATAAGCCATGTCAGTTTTGCACTTCCTGGCCACAGGGTCATTCCTAATGCAGTGGCCCTAACTACTGGGATGTCTAAGCCTATGTTCAGAATTGTCTTCAGGGATTTTCTCTCAGCAATGTTGAAACACCTGGACAGCTACATCCGGTGTCCTCAATGTGTGGATTTTGCCCATTGAAGGCAGAGTTCTGTGGTTTGGCACACATCCCACATGTTGTGGGAGCCATTGATGGTATCCATGTAGCCTTGGGCCCACCACATGGTAATGAACTGGTCTATCAGAACAGGAAGAACTTCCATTCCATCAATGTCCAAGTAGTTTGTTTGGCGGACCTATTTCCCAAGTCTGTGCCCCGGTACCAGGGTTCAGTCCATGATGGCTTCATCATGCAGAACAGCGCTATTCTACAGCTGATGACACAACTGTACCCAGAGAGAGCCTGGCTGGTTGGTAAGTAACATATGCCATGTGTGTTTGTATACTATGTCTGCTGCTAACAAGGCAATGCTTTGGACTCATGGTTGCACACATGTCGAATTCCCTTACAGGGGACTCTGTGTACTCAAACTATCCCTGGTTGTTGACACTGATGAGGAACCCAACTATGCCAGGGAAAATCCGCTTCAACAGGGTACATGGAAGGACACGGCGCGTTGTGGAGTGGGTGTTTGGGCAACTGAAGGCAAAAGTGTGTAATATCATTGTGGCCTGCTGCATGCTCCACAACCTTACCCTGAGGAGAAACATCCCATACATCCCTGTTGGGGGTGAGCTGGCAGTGCCACTGGGTGAGCCTCTGGAAAAGCCAAGTGAGGATGACAGTGATGAGGACGAAGGTGGAGACATTCGGGCGTATCTCATCGATCAGTACTTCACTTGTGTGTAAGTATGTGATGTTATGTTTTTACTGTGATTGCATGGAGTATTGTAGGGGTCAGGATTTGTTGAGAAGGGTATCTCTGTCACCATGAGACAGGGCATCTCATGGTATGCACCATACAGCCAAGGTTTGCTGGCTACATCAGACCTGAAAATGTGACTCTCTTCAGGATCTCCTTTCTTTGGGGGCAGTCACATTGCACTGTCAGTGAAACAACTGAAGTTTGTGTCTTATGTATGCCTTCACCTGCCTAAACTCCTTCTATGTCACTTATTCCTTCCAGGTCTCTTAACCATGCCATCCTCATGTGGGCATTTCAGATTTGGGTCATTGGGAGGTGGCTGTTGCTGGTCTCACATGTGAACGTGGACATGGATTGATCCAGGTACTGTTTGTCTTCGATTTAGGTGTATGAGTCCTATGCCCAGGCTGCCTGGACGGTGGGAGGACAGGAATCTGAGTTACACAATACACCTGTTTGCCGTGGTGTGTTGGTCCAATGGTCTCATGTGTGTGATCATGTGGCCTTGTAACGTCCTGTGCAATGCATTCCTTCTACCTTCACATTTTGTTGACATTGATCCTCTATGACCTGTTAGTGGCTGTCAATGTGTTTCCCCATTGCAGGCCAGTCTGCCTGTGCCACAACACTGAAAGAGGTTTATGACATTCGACATGCTTGCTAATTGTTATGGGAAGAGCCTAAGCTCAGGTTCTGTAATACTGCCCTCTGTCTGTGCCATTTCGTTTGTTAAGTTGGCAGGCCTGGATTTGGTATGTGATAAGGGTCAAACTGGAGACAACATCCCATACTCTCTTTGCCTAATCCACAAGATAAGGTCTTACAGGCCCTTTCTGGTGTGGTCAGGTGCACGTTAGTAATAGGATATCTTTCCTGAATCCACTTGGCTAGGGCGTTCTTGGCTCAGACTGTGCAGACGTTCCTAACAACTTATGTGCAATACAGTACAATAAAACATTTGGGGCCAAATTTAACAGAAAATGACAGTGTGTGGCATTGCACCAAATATAGCAGTGTCATCCACCATCATTCTCATAAATCAGGGATGTGCTGTATTTAAAAGAATATGGCACACCCCTGTGTTTCCCCCTGTGCCGGTGTTAAATTTGCTGCTGTGCACTAACGCAGCCACCCTTGCACCATGTTGAGGGGGAGATTGTTTTTGTGCAGGAAGGAACACCTTCCTGCGCAAAAACAATCTTAAATGGCGATTTGCTTTTTCTATGTGTACTACAGAATGCAAAAGTAAAAATTAAAAGATACTGATTGCAGCTGCAGATTTTTCTTCATCTCCTTGTAAAAGACGACTCTAATAATTACTAGAAATGGGGTCTCTAGCTGTCAGAGGTATTCACCTTTGTCTAAATAGAGATCACAATCCTAGTCAGGGTAAGTCACATAACATCCAAATTATCCTGTGCCCACCCTCTAGTAGCTTGGCACTTAGCAGTCAGGCTTAACTTAGAAGGCAATGTGTAAAGTATTTGTGCAATAAATCATGCAATAACACAGTGAAAACACCACAGAAATACACAACACAGGTTTAGATAAATATATGATATTTATCTGGTTAAATTAAAGAAAAAACTATAAAGATTCAATAAGCACAAGTTGGGATATCACTTTTGCAAGATTAAAAAGAGTCTTAACTCTTAGAAATCAACAGTTGTCTCTTGTTTGCACAAAGTACCTGGTTTGCGTCAAAAATACACGCACGGAGACCGCAGAGAAGGAGATGCGTGGAAAAAAAGGTGTGCATTGGAATTTCTGGCACCGCACAGACGATGCGTTGTTTTTTCCACGCTACAAGGGGCTTTGTGTTGATTTCTGGCACACAGTCTTGGTTCCTCACTGAGATGCAGGTTTCTTTTTGACGCCCAGTGATGATGCGTGGAAATCCTGGGCATGCAGAACGTGCCACTGGATGAGCCTCTGGAAGTCACAGGTGCTGCGTCGATCTGGTATGGTGATGCATCAAACTTTCTGTTGCACAGCAGCGCTACATTGATTCTTCACTCGGGAAGTCAGGCTGCATCATTCCAGTTCGGCTGTGCATCTATCTGGTAGAGCTGTGCGTCGAATTTCCGGCTGCATTCTGTAGCACACATAGAAAGGTAAAACAACGAGGAGAAATAAAAGCATTTCTCCTCATTGCGCTATGATAACGCTACCCCTGAGGTTGGCGCTGCTTCAGGTCTACGAAAACTTGTAAACCTGAGGCAGCATCAAAATGCAATGGGTGTAGCTGTGGCATGCCCACAGCTACACCCATTGCACGCCCTTTCCATGCACAGTGCTGTGTGTTAAGGGTACATATTTACAAGGTAGTGTTAAGCCACAAAAAATGGCTTAATGCCACCTTGTAAATACAGCGCAGTGTTTTGCGCCACTGGAGAGTCACCCAAACCGACGCTCCGGTGGTGATAGGGGCTCTTAAATATACCCCTTGATGTGACCAGACACTTGTGACATTGTGTTGCTAGTCACCCCCACCATCAAACTACCTAAGACATCTCCCTCCATCCATTGTCTCCTAATGTCTTAAGCATGTATATTACATGTGATTAGCATTCAACATTCCAGACAGATAAAAAAAGAGGGGTAGTACGCAGTGTTTTAGTGATGGGGGTGTTTATTTACAAATATCAATAGTGAAACTGGATCAAAAAACATACATAAGGTTAAGAGATTAGTCATGGTGGATGTAATAAATAGACTAGGGGACACAACATTTGGGGCCCAGAGTCCAGTGTCCTACTACCATGGTAAATGGAAAGTGGTTAGGGAACAGTCAACAGAGTGAGTCCATGGCACACAAAGTAGTGACATCAAGAAGTGGTCACTTGCTGGTAGTGGTCGGTGTCTTGCCACCCGCACCTCCTGGATGCTTGCAGTATGTCCCCCCTTGTGGGAGAGACTCAGTAACTAAGGAAGCAGAGGTGTCTGGGGTGGGTTCTTCCCCTGGCGGGGCCTCCATTCCAGTGACTGGCACTGATGAAGGGCCTGATGTGGATGTGCCAAAGGGAGGGGTAGGATGTTGTTGCCTAACCCTGCTCAGGGTACTGTTAATGTCCCTCAGCACCTCTGTTAGGGAGGCCATGTTAGAATTGTGGGCCCCTCACTGTTCCTGCATCTCACAATGGAAATCCCTCTGTAACTCCTTGATTTCCTTGAGTTTGTTCAGTGCCTGGCCCATCACGCCTTAGGAAAGTTAGAAGGTACCCAAGACCTGGCTGATGGTATCCTGGCCAGGGGCATCACCAGCAGCCTCTTGCCGCTGGGCCACATCATCCCTCCACTGTGCCCTACCCTCACTTGCTGTGCCCTTGGTGAAGCCTGCTCCCTTCCACTGGATTCAGGTCCATCATTGTCAGGGTTGGAAGGTTGTAACTCAGGAACCTGGACTGGGGGGCACAAGATGTTCCAGACTGTTGCAGCGATGCAGGTCTGGGGCGACTGGCTGCCTATGATGTTCAGGCCACTGGGCTGGGAGGAGTCGATTTGGTCAGGCTGAGGCTGACCGGTGTTGTCTGGCCAGGTTGGCCAAATAGGCCAGAACCATCCTCAACGTCCAGCAGTCCAGTAGTCCAGTAGTGTTTGTTTTACTGAGGGCTCCGTCAATGAGGGTAGTGGCGTCGGTAGTTGCAGTACCAGTTGCAGTGGCAGCACAACCAGTTGATGTGGAGAGACAACATTAGCGGTTGTATTGTGACATCTACCTCCAATAGTTGACAGTGACATTGAGCTACGGCCATGTCACATTGTATTTGCTGATTTTATTTATGTGACAGGTACACATATTGTCATTTGTTGTGAGCTGACATTGTAGCCACGTACCAAATCCTGTTCATTGACTTACCTCAGATTGATTTGAATATTTAGCTGTTGCAGGGATGGTAATAGACTCATGTTTTGCCAGCAGTGCAGGCAGGACATAGGCTGGGCAAGATGTTGTTAAAGTCATCTTGAAAGCTATTTATTGTCATGCAGGCATTGTCGGAACCTTGGGTGATATGTGATTGCTGTCATACTATGGTCAGCACACTGTGGATGTGACTGCTGCCAATGCCACACAGCAGACACATTTTGAAGCCTTTAATATGTGGAGGAAGTTATTTCCAGGCAATTTGAGCTGTCCTTCCAGTCTACACTATTTTGAACTTGGAGTGTCAGCTCTAGATGGATCTGGGAGTGTTGCCACATCACAGGGTGTATCATGACCTGCATCCTTGTCCCTCCCATGTGTATTATGTTTATTGTAGGTTGAGGGACTGTGTCACATTATCATATGGACAGTGGCCTAGTGTTTGGGGTTGCATGGCCTGGTCGTCCTTGAATTGATTCAGACGTTACTCTTATCACAACTCACAGTTCACATTGTCCGCCCTTTGAGGTGAGTAGACCTTCATGACATGAATACCAACAGGGATATTTGACCATATACAGAGTGGACTGGGTAATTGAATTGGGTACACAGAGCCTCCTGACCTCAGCAATCATATGACTCCCTGCACTACATGTAGTTTTTCAATTTGACTCTCCCAGGTGTGTACACGTCATAAGTGTGTTTTCAGATAAAGGTATTTTGGCAGGTGTACAGTGTACTGTTGCTTGGAGTGGGAGTAGGGGATCCTCCTATGAGTACTAACCATTTCACTCCCTGTATTCCACACACTGTAGAGTTGCCCTCCTGTCAGAGGCTGATTAGAGGGAGCATGGTCATAGTAGCAGAGAGCACAGTTGTGGCCAAGTGTAGTGAGTGTCCCAGTGTCTCCTGGCCTTAGCATCCCTGTCATTGCTTGTCCTACCCGCACACTATACAGATGAGATCCCCTCAGGTGGGTACACTCCAATGGGGAGTGGACAAACAAGGTAATTTTGATTATGCTATAGTGTTATGGTTTTAGTGATAGTAGAACAATGCCTGCTGGGCCTTGTAGTGCTGTCAAGCCCTGTACTACATCCACTGTACATAGATGTTGTTCCCCCCGCTGTGAGTCTACTTGATATGTTGGAGGCCAAACAGGGGTCTATGGACAGGTGGACAAAGGGCTGTTGAATGGGGTGACATTATAGGTGGCAAGAGGTGATCCGTGAGCATGCATACCAATACATTTTGGTTCCATTTTTGTTGTTGTGACTTACCCGACTCGACTCCCCCAGGTATTCCTGTTAAGCTCTCAGGATGCAGGATGGGCAATATCTTCTCCTTCCATGATGTTAGTTCTAGGGGCAAAGGTGGAGGACCATTGCCAGTCTTCAGGACCACAAGGTGGTACCTGGACGCATGGAATGAACCTTCCCTTGAGGTCGTTCCACCTCTTCCTAATGTCGCCCCTTGTGCACGGGTAACTGCCTACAGAATTCAGTCTGTTGACTATCCTTTGCCACATTTCCATTTTCCAAGCGATAGTAGTTTGCTAGACTTATGCTCCAAACAGTTGTGGCTCCACTCTAATAATTTCATCCACAACAACTCTTAAATCATCATCTGTGAAATGAGGATTTTCCTGAGGTGACATGGTGGTGGACAACTAGAAAAAAACATGATGGTTAGCTGTTGTGTAATGAGGAGGTGACAGTGAGTAAATGGAGTGTAGAGGTGCATATATCTGTGGTGGGGATGTGTTGAGGGTGTGGGAAATGTGCTTAGTGCAAGTTAGAGGGGTGTCTAATCTATGGTTGGTAATGTTTTTGGGCAGTGCTTTGCCTTGTTAGACATGGAGCTAAAAAGGATTGTGGTGTGTAAAGTGGTGTGTTTTATAGTGCTGTTTGTAGGTGTGTTGAGTGTGTGTGTGTGGATGTGTGTCAGCTGTGTTGTTTTCAATTGCATCCAATGTTGTGTCATGTATTACTGTGGTGACCACCAACCGCCACAGCTTGTAACACCATTAGAAGACTGCCATGGCAAAACTGACATTGTGATTTTTGACTAGCAATAGGTTCAGTGGTTGGTTGACAGGGTAGGGGTGCCATTGGTTTGACTGCCTATTTCCCGCCCTCCAAAGTCCTGGCGAGGTCAGGTTTTTGGCTGGCTTTTGGCAGGCCTGTCTGTGTAACCCATAATATGGGGGTCTGAGAGACTGCCAACATGATGATCTTTTAGTGGCTGCCATCATGGAGGTCTGGTGGTCCGACAGCCAAACTCGTAACGAGGCCCTTAGTCTCTTTGTGGTCACATGAAATCTAATTTTAAATGGGGTGCTTCAGCTTTTTGCTTGAGTATTCCTCATCATGTTCAGAATGAAACAAGGGAGTGAATGATAATGTGTGGGTTTCTTTGTCACTAGCGATTCCATTACTTTGGCTTTATTCTTCCTCGTTCCATACTTCGCTAACCACCTTCTCTCCCATATGGTCTGTGATATAATAAAAATATACATTTTAATTATTTTAAAAAAACGTTTAACAATAATCAACTAACCAACTTAAAAACAAACCCAACCCACCACATCAAAAAAATAAAACACATAATACAAACAATTTCACATAATAATAATATAAACATAACATAAACAATATTTCATATTTCCACCAACAACAAAAGTACAAATTAAAAGATACTGATTGCAGCTGCAGATTTTTCTTCATCTCCTTGTAAAAGACGACTATAATAATTACTAGAAATGGGGTCTCTAGCTGTCAGAGGTATTCACCTTTGTCTAAATAGAGACCACAATCCTAGTCAGGGTAAGTCACATAACATCCAAATTATCCTGTGCCCACCCTCTAGTAGCTTGGCACTTAGCAGTCAGGCTTAACTTAGAAGGCAATGTGTAAAGTATTTGTGCAATAAATCATGCAATAACACAGTGAAAACACCACAGAAATACACCACACAAGTTTAGATAAATATATGATATTTATCTGGTTAAATTAAAGAAAAAACGATAAAGATTCAATAAGCACAAGTTGGGATATCACTTTCGCAAGATTAAAAAGAGTCTTAAGTCTTAGAAATCAACAGTTGTCTCTTGTTTGCACAAAGTACCTGGTTTGCGTCAAAAATACACGCACGGAGACCGCAGAGAAGGAGATGCGTGGAAAAATAGGGTGTGCATTGGAATTTCTGGCACCGCACAGACGATGCGTTGTTTCTTTCCACGCTACAAGGGGCTTTGTGTTGATTTCTGGCACACAGGTGGTCATTCCAACCTCGGCGGTAAAAGGCGCTTACCGCCAGACAGAAGACTGCCATAACACCGCCGCGGTCGCGGTAAACAGCCACGGTCATTCTGACCCACACTAGGCAAACCGCCAAAATACCGCCATCCACAAAAGTCCGCCACACCAAAGGTCAGCGATAAACTGGCGATGACCAAACCTCCACCGTCACGCCAACAGAAATACGCTCATGCCATTACGACCCACGAATCCACGCGGTATTCTATTGGCGGTACACACCGCTGCGGTCGAAATACACATACACCTACAAAACACTACCACATTGGACAATTTGAAATACACACACCTGATACACAAACACACACCACTCCCACACACCCAATACAATATAAAACACACACCCACATCACCCACAAACCCCTACGGCCAAAAATTTCGAACGAAGACCAGAGAGAGAAACCACAGTCAACTACCAAGCATCCACAGGCACACAATACCAATACCCACAGAACTTCCACGCACCTCACACAACACATAACTAAATAGCACCCCACCTATCACTACACACTCCACCCCACACATCATCCACACCACCCCATGGCACCTCAAAGACACCCCAGGTTCTCAGATGCTGAACTCAGGGTCATGGTGGAGGAAATCCTACGAGTAGAGCCCCAGCTGTTCGGGACACAGGTGCAGCACACCACCATTGCCAGGAAGATGGAGCTGTGGAGCAGAATAGTGGACAGGGTCAACGCTGTGGGACAGCACCCAAAAAATCGGGATGACATCAGGAAGAGGAGGAACGACCTACGGGGGAAGGTGCGTTCCATGGTATCAAGGCACAACATCGCGGTACAGCGGACTGGCGGCGGACCCCCACCTCCTCCCCCCGAATTTACAACATGGGAGGAGCAAGTCTTGAACATCCTGCATCCTGAGGGCCTCGCTGGAGTATCTGGAGGAATGGACTCTGGTAAGTCTCATCTTCACTACTTCATCCCCCCACCCCACCTGCATGCCAACTCATACCCCCATCCCTCACCCCCTTCACAACTACCCCTTGCAAATGTCTCACCATCACAACCCACCCATCCCAAAACTTAGCCCTGCATGCGGCCCCAAAGCATGGACACCCATCACCAAAGCATGCCCAATGCACATACCCATCAACCCCCCCCCCCAAAACACCGTCACAACAGCCCCCACAAAGGAATGCCAGCACTGGGGTACACGGGCTCCTACCCATTGCACGCCATTGGCACACACAGAAGCAATAACCATACTTTTATACTACTGCAGGACCCGGACGCCAGGTCACTGCGCAGGAGGGTCCACAAATGTCCCCTCCACCCCCAGAAGAGGCCCACAGTGATGACAGCAGCTCTGTCTCCCTGGATCTAGATGACCAGCCCGGTCCATCGGGGACCTCTGGACAGTCAGTTCCCCTCAGACAGGCACAGGCCACAGCATACCTACCCCCCTCTGGGAACACCAGCACAGCACCCACCCAGCGGGCCCATACCTCTGTCCCCAGGACACGTCAATCAGCGGTGTGTCCACCACTACAGGGAACCCAGGAAAACCCACCACCCCAACAACAACAGGGACCTGGGGGCAGTGGTAGTGGGCACACGGTCCAGGGGACGGAGGCCCAAGGAAACAGGGGAACTGGGAGGGCAGCTGTGCGACAGGGGGGGACAGGCCAAGGGAACCCACTCTCCACGAGGCCCTCTCCTCCATCATGGGAGCATACCACCACTCCCAGGAGACGATGGCGACGGTCCTGGCCAGGTTTCAGGAAATCCAGCTTCTGCAGGAACAACAGTATATGGGGTTCAGGGAGGAACTGAGAAACATCAGTACCGCCACGGGTACCATCGTAGTGGCCCTGAATGAGTTAATCTCCACATTGCGGACCACTCTGGCATCTCAAAGGGCCCCTGACACTAGCATGGACCAAGAACTGGCGCTAGTGGACAGGAGGCCCCGACAGAAGACCAACAGGCCACCAGAACCCCACCCCCTGCAGAAGGAGAACCAACCAGCAAGCGGGCCCTGAGATCCAGGAAGAAGACAGAGTAACATGTCAAGACCCCCGCCAGCAAAGGATACCGCCCTGATTGTCATCCCACTGTCCCACATTGTCACCCTGTCCAACCTTAAACTGCCCCTGCTCCACTTCCCACAGGCATTTGGACAATGCACCTGTGAACCTGATAGTCTGGACTCTGCCATGGACAATCCTCCACCATCACCCCTCACCGATTTGCAACCACCCATCCAAATTAGAGCACTTGAATAAACACACTTATTGCACATAAACAATCTGGAGTCTGTCTGTGATTTTAACAAATGTATTAGACATGACAGTGGCAAAATTGTTATTCACATTGTGATGCCAAAAAACCGCTGTCACACAGCTGTAGTCCATGGGGAAACTAAGCAGATGTCACGCAGTGGGGGCCACAGCTCTGAAAACGGAAGGGAAAGTCACAACACAGTTACCATACACTGGGGGAAAAAGTCAGACAGTAGAGAGGTAGGAGTCTTTAAGTAAATGTAATATGCTGGTGTCTACTCTTACCTGTGTGTCACTGAAAGTATTGCTCTATTACTGTGTTCCTGTTGTCTATGTCGTCCTCTTTGGCTTCCTCTTCTTCACTCTCCACAGGCTCCACAGCTGCTACAACACCACCATCTGGACCATCCTCCTGCAGAAAAGGCACCTGGCGGCGCAAAGCCAGGTTGTGAAGCATACAGCAGGCCACAATGATCTGGCACACCTTCTTTGGTGAGTACATTAGAGATCCACCTGTCATATGGAGGCACCTGAACCTGGCCTTCAGGAGGCCAAAGGTGCGTTCGATCACCCTCCTAGTCCGCCCATGGGCCTCATTGTAGCGTTCCTCTGCCCTGGTCCTGGGATTCCTCACTGGGGTCAATAGCCAGGAAAGGTTGGGGTAACCAGAGTCCCCTAATAGCCACACACGGTGCCTCTGGAGTTGACCCATCACATACGGGATGCTGCTATTCCGCAGGATGTAGGCGTCATGCACAGAGCCAGGGAACTTGGCATTAACATGGGAGATGTACTGGTCTGCCAAACAGACCATCTGTACATTCATCGAATGATAACTTTTCCTGTTCCTGTACACCTGTTCACTTTCTCTGGGGGGTACCAAAGCCACATGGGTCCCATCAATGGCACCTATGATGTTGGGGATATGTCCAAGGGCATAGAAGTCACCCTTCACTGTAGGCAAATCCCCCACCTCAAGGAAAACGATGTAGCTCCGCATGTGTTTGAGCAGGGCAGACAACACTCTGGACAACACCTTGGAAAACATAGGTTGAGACATCCCTGATGATATGGCCACTGTTGTTTGAAATGATCCACTTGCTAAGAAATGGAGTACTGACAGCACCTGCACTGCGGATGGGTGACATCAGGTCTGCCTCCAGCTGGGCACACAGTTCATGTATAGTGGCTCGGTCAAACCTGTATGTCAGAATGACATGTCGTTCCTACATTGTCGACAGGTCCACCAGCGGTCTGTATACGGGAAGATTCCTCCATCTCCTCGCATTGCCAAGCGGACGGTGCCTAGGAAGGACAACAGCGAGCACAGAGTCAATCAACCCACAGGTACGTTCCCACAGCTTGCACATATCACGATTCACTATGCATTGAATGGTGTGTATGAGTGTTGAGGAAAGGCCTAGGTATGTGTGACGCAGTAGAAATTAAGCCATGTGGGCCCTTGAAATGGCGGCTGCCTGACCTGTGAAGTGTGACAATGGGATGTGAGGTCAATGCGCTGGCGTGGCACACTGTGGCGGTAGGTGGTCGAAGATCGCGGCGCAAAGCCGCATTGGTTAACATTGAAACCTATGGGTTTCAGGAGCCAATGACGATGTGCGCCGGCGGTCGCGGTACGCACCGCCGCGGGCGTGACCGCCATTTTCTATCAGCTTAATCACTCGATACCTGATCTTCCACAGGAGAGGACCTACACTGCAAGTGCTGCTGTGACCTCGGTCTGGAAGAGACAATGGCTGCTGCGACTGGGAAAGGGCCCCTGCCTTCACTTCTGAAGAATTGGAGAAACTCGTGGATGGGGTCCTTTCCCAGTATGCGCTACTCTACGGTCCTCCAGACCAACAGGTAAGTACACTGGGAGCATGCTTTGTGGGCAATGCCTGGGTTGAGTCGGGTGGATGAAAGATGGTGGGGAGGGGAGCGATTGAGTCATGCATCAGACGACAGATGAGAGCATATGCCACATGGCAAGGGTGGGGATGGGGGGCCACTCACATCGAGCATGCAGAAGGTGATGACAATTTTTCTCTCCCTGTACATGTCACATAGGTCAGCGCCCACCAGAAAATCGCGATTTGGCGTGCCATCGCCAAGGACGTCCGGACCCTGGGGGTCCACAACAGACGGGGCACCCACTGCCAGAAGAGGTGGGAGGACATCCGCCGTGGGAGCAGGAAGACGGCGGAGGCTCTGCTGGGGATGGCCTCCCAACGTAGGAGGGGTGCCAGTCGTCAATTGACCCCCCTGATGTCCCGGATCCTGGCAGTGGCCTACCCCGATTTGGATGGGCGAGTGAGGACATCACAGCAGACACAAGGGGGTGAGTACACTCTCATTCTGGTGACTTTGCGCACAGGAGAGGTGTCTGGGTGGGGGAGGAGGATTGTGGGTCTCCCTAGGCCGGGGCGAATTCTGTAGGCTAGGCCCCTCCGTAAGGCATGGCCCTGTGCCCCCGCCCCCCACTTCTGTAGGGTGCCAAGATCAGGTATCCATGGCCCTGTGTCATCTATGTGTGCAGTTGTCGTCGATAGGCTTGAAGGCCATGTCCCACGGATTGCGTAGTGGACCCCAAGTGCACGGCGTAGTGCAGGGGGCTTCTGTGTCTGTCTTGTCCGCCAACGGTAGCGGTAATCCATGCACTCAACATGTCTTTATTTCTCCCCCTCCCTTTTTTGTGGTCTTCCTGTTCATGTGTGCATCAGCATCATCAGGCGGATGAGAAGTGGCATCGAAGCACGAGGGAGCTGCATCTCACATGGCCATGGCGGGCCATGCAACTGACTCGGATTTCACCAGTGAGACGGAGGGCGAGGGGAGCTCCACAGCGGGGACTCGTGCTGATGTCAGTGGCAGCGACTCGTCCTCTGAAGGGAGCTCCCTTGTGGTGGCGGCAACATCCGTGCCCCCGGCAACAACAGGTACAGCCGCCACCTAGCGCACCAGCACCGCCCTCCCAGCAGCCCCTCAGCCTTCACCCCGTGCCCGCTCACCCAGGAAGGTGGGCATCTCCTTCGCCCCAGGCACCTCAGGCCCTGCCCCAGTCACCCCTGTTGCCCTCAGTGCCTCAGTGAGGAGGTCATTGACCTCCTGAGGACCATCATTGTTGGGCAGTCTACCCTTTTGAATGCCATCCAGGGTGTAGAAAGGGAGGTGCACCGGAGTAATGCATACCTGGAGGGCATTCATTCGGGTCAGGCTGCCCATCAGCGATCGTTCAACGCTCTGGCATCAGCACTGACGGCAGCAATTGTCCCTGTCTCTAGCCTCCCCCCTCCAACTTCCGCCACCCAGATTCAATCCCCAGTACCTCTGCCTATCCCAGACACACCACACACCATCAGACAGCCTGCACACACCTCAACACCCAAGGGAAGCTCATCCAGACATAAGCACCACACATCACACAAGCATTCACACAAGCAACATCCACATGCAGACATACCAACAGCCACTGCCTCCACTGTGTCCCCCTCCTCCTCGTCTCCCTCCTCCCTCCCTGTGACGTCTCCACTCACACTTGCATGTACAACATCTTCAGCCACTACGTCCATCACCAGCACACCAACCAGAACACTCCACACACGTGCAGTCACCACCCCCACTACCATTTACACGTCCCCTGTGTCCTCTCCCAGTGTGTCTGTCACCCCCTTTTCCAAACCACACAAACGACAGCCTCCAGCCCAAGCACCTGCACCCAAAGACACCAGCCTTCACACTCCTACAACCACATCCTCTTCCTCCACTCCCATACCCACTACACCTACCCATCACTCTCTTTCCAAATTGCTTTTCCGTGCCAACCTTAACCTCTTTCCAACAACTCCCCCACCCCGTCCATCTCATAAGACTGCAATCAGCACCTCAGCCACCACCAAACCAGGACCGTTGTCCAAGGACTGTGGAGTCCCCCACCCTCAAGGGCAACAACTCCGGCGAGGAGCCAAGGCACGGCCAGCCCACCCCCGGAAAAGCACCCAAAAGTTAGCAGTGCCCGGCGCGAGAGGCCACGGACACCAGGGACCAAAATCCCTACCCTGGCTCCGTCTGGAAGTGGGGTGCCACCTGGCACACCGCCAAAGGTGTCAAAGGGCCACAGACGACCAGGGAAGGGTTGGAAGGGCAGCACGCCCGACAAGTCCGGCAGCAGGCCAGCTGCCCAGGAGTGCCCCACCAGCCCCCTCCCAGGTGTGCAGGAGGACACCCAGAGGCCCGGTACGGTAGCCCAGGAGGGCCCCGCTAGCCAACGGACAGATGGGCAGGAAGGCCCTGCCAGCCACATGCCAGGTGGCAAGTGACACCCATGCCTGGGCCGGAACCGCTGAACTGGGCCCTTTCAAACAAGCACCGCTGAACTTGGCCCTTTCAATCAAGCACCGCTGAACTGGGCCCTTCATCTCAAGCACCGCTCCGCTGGGCCCTTCATCTCAAGCACCGCTCCGCTGGGCACCGCCGTCTCAAGCACCGCTGAACTGGGCCCTTCATCTCAAGCACCGCTCCGCTTAGGCCCTTCATCTCAAGCACCGCTCCCCTGGGCACCGCCGCCTCAAGCACCGCTGAACTGGGCACCGCCGTCTCAAGCACCACTGAACTGGGCACCGCCGTCTCAAGCACCGCTGAACTGGGCCCTTCATCTCAAGCATCGCTCCGCTGGGCCCTTCATCTCAAGCACCGCTCCGCTGGGCACCGCCGTCTCAAGCACCGCTGAACTGGGCCCTTCATCTCAAGCACCGCTCTGCTGGGCTCCGCCGTCTCAAGCACCGCTGAACAGGGCACCGCCGTCTCAAGCACCGCTGAACTGGGCCCTTCATCTCAAGCACTGCTGGCCCATTGGCGGAAGGGGCAGGCCCGCATCTGTGTCGGGCAGGGCTGCACGAAGCACTCTGGGCACTAGTCCCCCTCCAGTACCAGTGGAGACTGTTATCCACTTGAGAGACTGTGGCTTTGCACTCCCCAGGATTGAACAGTGGGCAACCCACCCACTGTAGAGACTTGAGAGACTGTGGCTTTGCACTCCCCAGGATATGGCAGTGGGCAAGCCACCCACTGTAGAGACTTGAGAGACTGTGGCTTTGCACTCCCCAGGATATGGCAGTGGGCAACCCACCCACTGTAGAGACTTGTGAGACTGTGGCTTTGCACTCCCCAGGATGGGACAGTGGGCAACCCACCCACTGTAGAGACTTGTGAGACTGTGGCTTTGCACTCCCCAGGATGGGACAGTGGCCATGGAGGACCCTCGTGGATCTGGCTTCGTGTACTCATGTGGCTGAGGTGCCCCCCCTTCCCTTCCCCCTGAGGTGCCTGTAGTTTTTCTATCTGATGCCCCTGCAGTGTTCTCTCCGTTGGTGTCAGGTATCTTGTGTGGGCCTTGCCCATGTGATTTGGGCCCAGTGGTCCACGGACAATGACAGCTAGAATTATCGGACTTTTAATATTTATGTATATATTAGTTTTAAATGTGTGATTTTTTTATAAGGCAATAATACAATATATTCGACTGTTTATGATCTATTCCTTTTGTCTTTGCATTCTTTCGGGGGGTTTGGGGGTTGTAACAGTGATGTATTGCTATGCATTGATGTGTGCGTTGTAGTGGGTGGGGGTGGGTGTCGCGTATGTGTGTCCCCGTAATATTTTCTCCTCCCCCCTCCCCTGTGTCGTAGGTGCAGTACTCACCGTTGTCTTCTGCGCCGGCGTTCGTGCTCCTGGTAGAGGAGCAGGAATACAATAGCTGGTAGGATGTGTAATTCGGGTTCCATGCTGTCCAGATTCCTCGTGGGGTGTATGGAGGTGAGCGTTTTCGGTTTGAAATGTCTGTTTCCGCCGTGTTTTTATCGGCGGGGCTACCGCCCCGGAAAAGGTGGCGCATTGGTGGGTTGTGATAGGGTGGGCGGTACATTGTCTTCCGCCTGTCTGTTGGCGGTGACCGCCTCGCTGTTTGTTTGTCCCGCCGTGGCAGTCGGAGTGTTAAAGTGGCTGTCTCTGTTGGCGGTTTCCGCCAGGGTCAGAATTCAATTTTTTTAACTGCCAGCCTGTTGGCGGGTTAGCCGCCGCTTTAACACCGACCGCCAGGGTTGGAATGACCCCCACAGTCTTGGTTCCTCACTGAGATGCGGGTTTCTTTTTGACGCCCAGTGATGATGCGTGGAAATCCTGGGCATGCAGGACGTACCACTGGGTGAGCCTCTGGAAGTCACAAGCGCTGTGTCGATCTGGTATGGTGATGCATCGAACTTTCTGTTGCACAGCAGGCGCTACATCGATTCTTCACTCGGGAAGTCAGGCTGCATCATTCCAGTTCGGCTGTGTATCTA
This sequence comes from Pleurodeles waltl, assembly GCF_031143425.1. Taxonomy (NCBI): domain Eukaryota; kingdom Metazoa; phylum Chordata; class Amphibia; order Caudata; family Salamandridae; genus Pleurodeles; species Pleurodeles waltl. The sequence continues at coordinate 468,594,694 of NC_090450.1, forward strand.
TCTGGTAGGGCTGTGCGTCGAATTTCCGGTCGCACAGCAGGCGCTGGTCGAATCTTCACTCAGGAAGTTGGCCTGCATCGTTCCGATTCAATTGTGCAGCAATTTTCTCATCGTAAGGCAGCCTGTGTGTCATTTCTGGCAAGCTGTATGTTGTATTTTGTCACACAAGGAGTTCCTTGAAGAGATGAAGTCTTTTTGCCGCTGAGACTTCAAAAAACAGGAGGCAAGGTCAATCCAAGCCATTGGAGAGCACTTCTCAGCAACGTCAGAGGGCAGCAGGGCAGCAGGCCAACAGCAGTGCAGCAGTCCTTCTCAGCAAAGCAGTCCAGATGAGTCCTTTGAGCAGCCAGGCTGTTTCTCTTGACAGGTTGCAAGTTCAGGTCCAGAAGTGTCTGATTTGGTGGGGTCAGCTACCCAGTTTGTGTACCCAAAAATGCCTATGATGCGGGGGAGACTTCAAAGAGTGGTGTTGAAGTGCACAAGGTCCCGTTCAGTACCGGTCTGTCTCCCAGGGTCCCAGTAGGGGGTTTGAGAGTCCATTGTGTGAGGGCAGGCCACTCACCTTTGAAATGTAAGTGTCAGGTCCTCCACCCTCCCAGCCCAGGAAGACCCATTAAGTATGCAGATGAGTGCAGGTGTGACTGAGTATCCTGTGTTTGTGGTTGTCTAGGTGAAATACAAAAGGGAGCTGTCAACCAGCCCAGACATAGATTGGAGACAGGCTGTAAGGCACAGATGGCTTTAAAGTACAGAGAAATGCTTACTTTCTAAAAGTGGCATCTCTAAAATAGTAACATAAAATCCAACCTCACCAATAAGCAGGATTTTGTATTACCATTTTGGCCATATGAAATATGACCTGGTTACCCCTTTCTGATCAGAATCTATCACTCAAATAGTATATGAGGGTTGCCCTAATGCTATCCTATGAAAGGAGCAGGCCTCACAGTAGTGAAAAAACAATTTAGGAGTTTTCCACTACCAGGACATTTAAACCACACATGTACATGTCCTGCCTTTTAACTACATAGCGTCCTGCCCTATGGCTTATCTAGGGCCTACCTTAGGGGTGATTGAGCTGTAGAAAAAGGGGAGTTTAGAGCTTGGCAGGAACTTTTAATTGCCAAGTCGGAGTGACAGTGAAACTGCACATACATGCCTTGCAATGGCAGGCCTGAGTCATGGTTAAGGGGCTACTTATGTGGGTGGCACAACCGGTGCTGCAGGCCCACCAGTAGCATTTAATTTACAGGCCTTGGGACATGTTATGCACTTTATCAGGGACTTAAGTAAATTAAATATGCCAATTGGGTATGAGTCAATGTTACCATGTTTACAGGAGAGAGCATTTGCACTTTAGCACTGGTTAGCAGTGGTAAAGTATGCAGAGTCCTAAAACCTGCAAAAATAGTATCAGAAAAGTGGAAAGGTAGGCAAAAAGTTGGGGGATGACCACCCTAAGGTTGTCAGGTCTAACAGTAATCCACAAAATAATTAAGAAAATGAATCCAAGAAGCCCCAAACAATGCAACAATATAAAAAATTGAATTGAAATTTCTCAAAGCAATCTAAAGTATGAAGGTTCCATGAAAAAGCCCAAAAAGTGTTTTAAAAAAAGAACCACTCCAGGAAACCCAAAAAAGGAAATCTAAATTAAACAATTGGTTTACAATAAATCAAAACTGATTTCCTTTTAAAAACAAATGTAAACTCAAAATTTGCCTAGAAAGTGTTCGTAGACAAAAACCTGTAAAAGAAATATTAAAGACCCACACACACTATATATTACAGTCTCGAATATACACATACATCACCTTTAATTATGAAAACATAAGTAACATCATATTATTTGACATAACAGATTCATACATAATATAACAATAAAAAAACTTTACATGACTAAATAGTGTCTAACAAAAGCACATCTAAATATACCAAATACTCTTAAACAACAATACACAGAAGACTTAGGGGGTGATTCTGACCCCGGCGGCCAGGGTCGGCGGGAGCACCGTCAACAGGCTGGCGGTGCTCCGCAGGACATTCTGACTGCGGCGGTATGGCCGCGGTCAGAACAGGAAAACCGGCGGTCTCCCGCCGGTTTTCCGCTGTCCTGCAGAATCCTCCATGGCGGCGCAGCTTGCTGCGCCGCCATGGGGATTCTGACACCCCATACCGCCATCCTGTTCCTGGCGGTTCGCCCGCCAGGAATAGGATGGCGGTATGGGGTGTCGTGGGGCCCCTGGGGGCCCCTGCAGTGCCCATGCCAATGGCATGGGCACTGCAGGGGCCCCCGTAAGAGGGCCCCACAAACAATTTCAGTGTCTGCTGAGCAGACACTGAAATTCGCGACGGGTGCAACTGCACCCGTCGCACATCCTCCACTCCGCCGGCTCCATTCGGAGCCGGCATCCTCATGGAGGGGTGTTTCCCACTGGGCTGGCGGGCGGCCTTTTGGCGGTCGCCCGCCAGCCCAGTGGGAAACCCAGAATCACTGCGGCGGTCTTCTGGAGGGGGGAACTCTGGCGGGCGGCCTCCGCCGCCCGTCAGAGTTAGAATGACCCCCTTAGGCTCCAATTCTGACTTTGGCGGGCTTACCACCAGTCTGCTGCCACAGGTCCAAGTACTCCTCAGAGCAGCCAGCCTTCCCGCCAGCCATATTAAAAGTTTCCTGCTGGGCTGGCGGATTGGCAGCAGTGGAGTCATGTTTGTAGTATGTGTTGCTGCTGAGAAGGACCCAGAAGCAACTGTGGCAATGCAGTGGAAAAAGTATGGGAACTGTGATACTGCATCCTATGGGAGATGAGGTGCATTTCTGTCCTATTCTACTGTGCTGGTGCACAAATTGCTGCCTAGCACCAACGCAGGCACCCTTGCACAATAGTTCCTGGGTGTCTGCATTGTCAGCAGAATTGCTTCTGTGCAGGAAGGGGCATCTCCCTGTAGAAAAAAAACCCTGAGTGTAATTTTTCTCTTTTTATATGTGTTGCAGAATGCAGCACACATGGAAAGAGGAAACAACAAGGAGAAATAACTATATTTTTCATTGTTGTGCCTGCCCTGGGGAGGAGTACAGTTTTGACGTATTCTCAGGTTTACAGATTTTTGTAAATCTGGGAATGCATTAATGCCCCTGGGTGTTGCATGGGAACACCCACCGCAATTCCCATAGTACGCCTCCCTGACGCATTGTAAGGCAACGCAGCAACTTGCACTGTGTTGCCTTACACCATATCTACAAAGTCATGAAAAGCCATGTAAATTGGCTATGCATGGTCTTCTAGATATGGGTCTCCAATATGCACCACCAGTGCATCACAAAAAGCTTGTAAATGACCCCTAAAGGGGTAACATTTACTATTCCCACTCCAATCTAAACCAACTTGGGGAAGGTATTGAAAACTAAATGGGTGACATTTATTCCTCCCGCTCTAATCTAAACCAGCTTGGGGAAGGTGTTGGACTTTGGACAATGACGGACTGACATATACTATTTCCACTCCAATATAAACCAAATTGGAGAAAGTATTGGACACTAAATGTGTGACATTTAAAATTCCCACTCCTATCTAAACCAACTTGAGGAGGGTGATGTACAACAAAGGAGTGACATTTACCATTCTGACACCAATTTAAACCAGCTCGGGGAAGGTGTTGAAAAATAAACACTTCAAATTGTATAAATCCAGTTCAAAATAAATCTTTTTACCTAGAATATTACACATTTAAAATGTAAAATACGCAAGTAATGCTACACCTTCTAATACTTTCGTAAATTACATGTTTAAAAATATTAGATGAAAACACACTCATTTAAACTACTGACCTATATATAAAATGCTTAACTTTAAAAAATACAATTTATATTATATTTAGTAATATTTTTATAAAATTCAACATTTTCTACCATTCATAAACTTTAAAAAGTTAGGGTCTGATTTCGACCTTGGCAAATGGGAGACTCCTTCACTATGGGATATACTGGAACTTGTAATACAGCGGTCGGGAAATTTGTCACGTTTGTGACAGAGTATCCCATCTGCCAAGGTCGTAATCAGGCCCATAGTTACACTTGATTAAAATAACAAAATGTTCTAAATATTATTTTTTAATACTTTATACATTTTTACATTTGCATCGCCCCAAAAAGCTCAGTCAGCACTCCGTGGGGATGTCAGCCGCAACACGGGAGCCGGCTCCAAATGGAGGTGGCAGTGTTGCGGCGGTGCAACGGGTGCAGTTGCACCTGTCGCACTTAAAAGCTCCATGGGGCCGTGGCAGGGGGCCCCGCGACTCCCCTTTCTGCCAGCCTTTTCATGGCGGTTCATACCGTCATGAAAAGGCTGGCCGGAGGGGGACTCGTAATCCCCTGGGCAGTGCTGCAAGCAGCGCTACCCTGGGGGATTACAACAGCCGGGACCAAAGTGGCGGGAAACCGCCGGAACCAAAGTGGCGGGAAACCGCAGTTCCCGACGGTGTGACCTCAGCACTTCCGCCACGGTCGTAATTCCAAGGAAAGCACCGCCAGCCTGTTGGCAGTGCTTCTGACGAAACAGCCCTGGCGGTCTTTGACTGCCAGGGTTGTAATGAGGGCCCTAGTTTTTTCATTGTTTTTTTATTTTAACATTTTTTATAGAAGTATAACAGTTTCATTAACATGCAATATTATTAATTTAAACATCTAAATATATCCGAATATACTACTTTATATGCATTTATTTATAAATAATAATTTTAACTTTTTTAATATTTAATTTTATTTTCTAAATAAAATTAAAATATAGCTTTTTCACAATAAGGCCCTCATTACAACTTTGGCTTTCTTCAAGACCGCCGAAGCTACGGGTGCCGGTATACCGCCAATGCTGGTGGTATTTCTGGCTCCCTATTTGGACTATTCCGCTGGGCCAGCGGAAAAGTCACATCAACATTGCTGCCGGCTCGTAATAGAGCCAGAGGCAATGCTGATGTTCAGCGAGTGCAGTAGCACCCGTCACGCATTTCACTGCCCGAAATTCAGGCAGTGAAATGCGCGATGGGGCTATGCCTGGGGGCCCCTGCACTGCCCATGCCAAGTGCATGGGCAGTGCAGGGGCCCCCAAGGGCACCCCAAGTCCCCCATACCACCAGCCTTTCCGCGCTGGTGTTTATCGTCGTGGCCAGGCTGGCGGTCGGGGACTCATAATTCCCAGAGCAGCGGTGCTTGCACCGCTGCCCTGGGGATTATGACCGCCAGGCAGAAGCCTGGCGGAATAGTTGAGGGGCCGGCGGTATGGCCGTGGCTATTGCGCCACAGTCTAAATAGCTGGCGGAACACCGCCAGCCTGTTGGCGATGTTCCCGCCAGCTTACCGCCGGCTGCCAGGGCCGTAATGAGGCCCTAAATGTAAACAAAAATAAAAATGTTAAATAATAAAATGTATTATAAAATTCACAAAAATTATTTAGCATATCTTAAAAATTATCAACTTAAAATTAAAAAATTAAATACACATTTTTTTTAAAAATCTTCACACCCTTATCCTCTATTAACCCAACATTCTGTCACAAAAGAAATCAAGAACTGATAAAAACATTTATCCAATTTAAGATGCAAATTTAAACAGTTTGAGTAAAAAATATAAACACATAAAATACAAAATACAAAACATTACATAATAATTAACACTAAAAAACAATATTATATGCAACAATATTTACTACATCAATATTTTTGACGATAATAAAAATAACCCTAAAAATGATACTTTTACCTTCGATAGTCCTAGCCACAATATAATTGAAGTCCCGATATTCTTGACACAAAATTTCTGCAGCACAATAGTATTTTTGTAGATATTTTGTCCAACCATCTGATACCCACATCGGCTGTCAGTGAGCTGCATGTTATAGAGAAACATTCCAAAGATTTTAATTGAAATTCACATGTTTGGCAGTTGAGGTAGATGGTGGAATTAACCTGCTGTGTGGCTGTGAGTGGTGCAATAGGTGCAGTGGCACCGGAACCGCGTGCCCTGAAGTGGTAACTATTCTTCTATGGTTGATTTAGAATATCCTACAGGAGGCATTTACTTGCTTTCTTTCAGGTCATCGCACCATTGCTACGTCACTACAGCCATTCTTTCAATCCAGACAGGTTAGTCAGAGGACTGCAAGGCCGGAATTAAGAGTAAGGTTTATTATGAAAGTGATATCATGAATTTCCAAAAGGCAGGAATGAGAGAGCAAGAAATGTGGGACAGTGAGGCAGAGAGAGAAGGTACCATGCGGTTACCAGTAAAGGAATAATTAAATCGGGAAAGCGGGCTGCCAAGCAGGTCATTGGTGAGGGGGGTCAATAGCAAATCAGGGATGATTATTGGAGCTGGGAGGTGGTACAAAATACACTTTTCATAACGGATTGGTCAGTGTAATTAGTAGGTAAAGCTATTGGTGTCGGGTGTGGTTGGTATGAGTTTCCTTCTGGCTGTAAAAAAAGTACAGTCTTCTCCCACTTTAATCTGTGCCTATGGGGATAGTCCATCATTGGTTCAGGAAAAAGCATCTCAAAAGTGTTGGTACTCTGCTCCTCTGTCTGCTGTCACTGATTAGTGTCATGTGACACTATTGCTGCAAAGAATCTCAACATTTTAAGGGCAAGCACATTGGGCGTGCTGTTCCCTGGCTGTTAACCAATAGTCTTTATAATAATTAGGTGTCTGCATGTGTTGGACTCTCTGTTTGATGCTTGTCCCAACTCAGGGATGTGTCAGACTGGCGTCTAGCTATCATTCATGCACCAGGATGTGTGGCCCAGGAGAGAGACATGGCAAGGATTATGACTATTCCACTACCCTCCAATTCTGGCCGTATTATACTCCCATCACAAGGAGACAGGGGGCAGATTTATGAAAAGTGGCGCTGCACCAAGTGCAGCGCCACTTTTCTTGCATCCCTTAGCGCCCCCATGTGCGCACCGCATTTAAATATGGCGCACCATGGCGGTAGTCAGGAGTATTAGTGTCATAGTTTTTTACAGTAGTCCTGCGCTTTGCAGGATTAGCGTCAAAGATTTTGACTCTAATCTTGCAAAGCACCCAGAGGCCCATTGAAAACAATGGGAGCCTCCCTTTAACGCCAGATCTTAGCAGGCATTAAAAATGCCAATAAAAGTGATGCAAAGAAATCTCTTAGATTTCTTTGCACCACTTTTTTGGCACCCCTAGTGCTGGAACACCCCCTGTCTGGCGCAGGCATAATGTGGATCAAGGGGTTACAAAGTGGTGAAATGCAAGCATTGCGCCACTTTGTAAATATGGTGCAGTGTTTTTGGCCCTCCAATGCCACATTAGTGTAAAAAATGATGCTATTGTGGTGCTGGAATGGCGCTAGGCCCTCTTAAATCTGGGCCAGGGTATTTAGAGAAGTTTGTTTAAGGTACGGTCTCGTCGAATGCACTCCCCCTTAACACCACCCTCTACCTTCACGAGGCTTGTTCGTCCACGGCCCTTGTTAAGCTGTGAGGCAGCACTGACAAGTTAAATTAGAGGGACTCTGAAAAAAATATTGGCGTGGCCAAAATAAATTTGCATCCCACTACAGACAGCAGTACCTTGCCACCTCGCCAAGAGCAGGTGTGATAACCTAACGCTTCTCTTATAGTTCCTCCCTCTCTAGATGGTCCTAAAAATGCGTAGAGATCTGTTCCTTCTACCATAGCTGACACATAAGACGTTAAGCCTGAAACGCAATCATTTCAAGGAAGTGCAAATACCAAAGGCTTCTAATGAATATTTCCCAGGAGGACAGGAACGAGGCTGTGGTAATTATTAATACATCTTGAAGAGCTGGCGAATTCCAGCTGTTTCTGGGTCGCGGGCACACATCCTCTCGCGTCTGCTTGCTAGCAGTGGGTTTTGCTAAGGCGCATGTTTAGCACCGAAATCAATGGAATCGCGAAGCATTTAAATATCAAATTGCTTTCATTAAATACACGCCGCTTCCTCCTCCCGACGGCCCCAGCGATGCCGTGAATGCGTTTAACAAAATGAGAGGCTCGTTAGAAACATATGAAATATTGACGGGCTTATTGATCAGTGGGGAGTCCTCCTTTCCCATCCCTCTCAACTGAAGGAGGGATGCGTCTGCCATCACTAAAACAGAAAAAGAAAATACTGAAACCTGTGCAAGTATACCAAATAGGAATAGAGAGGCCGTGTTTCAGCACCCAAATGGTGTATAGCGCAACACAAATGAACATTCAGGCCCATATTTATACTTTTTTTGCGCCGCATTTGCGTCGTTTTTTGACGCAAAACGGCGCAAACTTGCAAAATGCCATTATATTTTGTAGGCTTGCGCCGTTTTGCGTCAAAAAGCGGCGCAAATGCGGCGCTAAAAAAAGTATAAAAATGCACGTATAAGAAATATATATTATACCATCCACGGTGACTGCCACTGGATAGTGCTGAGGTGAAATGTAAAGTAAATTAAAAACAAAATGTAGCTGAAAATTTCGAATCATATCAAAACATATGGCCAGATTTACAAAGCCCTAGCGCTGCCTCTTAGAGCCACAATAGCATAATTTTTTTTACACTAATATAGCGTTAAGGAGGCCATTCTCCTTCGTCAAATATAAAAAGTGTCAAATTACATGCCCATTACTTTCAATGGGCCCTTCTTTACTTTGTAGGATTATTTATTATTATTATTTATATTATGACGCTATTGTTCTAACTTGCGCCATCGTGCGCCATGGTGTTAGGTGCCGGTGGAGGGGGCTCAAGAAAAGTGGCAAATCACAGCGGATACTCCCCATTCTTGTAAATATGGCCCATGTTTTTTTCATGTCAAAATGTTTACAGGCAAAAAATCTTAAGAGGGAGCTGCTGCCACATATTTTTTTGAAGGAAGAAGTGCTGCTCCTTAAATCTATTGCCTGTTTCAGCCCTGCTCGGGAATGATCCATTAAGAACAGAAAGTTTAGGCCATTATTCCGGGATGTTTGTGCCATAGGAAAGCCAATTTAATAATATATACAGATGTGAAAAAGAAAATACTAGCCCACGAACTGTATCTGACATCAAGCATCGGGCTGAAGCAATTGCTTATGTGTTAATACGAAAAATAATGTAACTGACAATTTCAAATGGTGTTAAAATATAGGTTTGCCTTGTTTCCACACTTAAGAGGCTAGCGTATTTGAACAAAAATCTGATGTGGGAACCAGTGGCAGCTACTGAAATGTAAAAGTGGTGAGGCGTAAACTCCTGTCTGTAACTGCAAGGAGCAGGCCAGATTAGCAAGTGAGGCCAAGCCATTGAATATGAGGATACACGTATGAAATATTTGGAGTGTGTTCAATGAACCATTGCTTGCTTTACTACGTTTTCATAATCCTAAGCAGCTGCATGAATATTGCAGGTATCTGTTTCAGATACTGCTCTTCTTTCCTTTCACATAACATACACCAGGACCTTCTTTTCCATCTGTTGGCCCTACTCTCCTTCCATTGTTTTTCTTGTCTCCATCATACTACCCTATGACTTCCACCATGCTTTCTCCTTTTGAGTCTGGCTGCTCCCTCTCTCCAAATCATCCTCATTTCTTACCTCTATGATCAACCTCTCCTCTCACTAATGCATCATTGTATTTGCTACATATATTTCTAGTAGTAAAATACAATTTAAAAATTAAGGGGCATATTTAAGAAAAGTGGCGCTGCACTGGTTGCAGCGCCACTTCTCTTGCACCCTTTACACCCCCCACCTACCACTACCATGTGTGTGCCATATTTGAAATATGGTGCACCATGGCGCAGGGTATGGGGCAATAGCGTAATTTTTCATGACGTTATTGATGTACTCTGCAGGAGTAGCGCCCAAATATTGGCACTACTCCTGAAGAGTACATAGGGGCCCATAAGAAATAATTGAAGCCTCCTTTTAACGCCTGCTCTAAAGAGGTGTTAAAAGTGCCATGAAATCTGTTAGATTTCCTTGCACCAATTTTTTTGCCCCCCAACAGGGGAAGGCCCCCTTTGCATACATTGTGCCATTGTACATAATGTAGCGCAAAGGTTTACAAAGTGACACAATGCATGCATTGTGCCACTTCATAATTTTGGTGCAAGGATTTTGTCCTCGTTGGGCCACATTAGCGTAAAAACAAATGATACTAATGTGGCACAAGGTGGCGCTAGGGGCTTATAAATATGCCCCATAATGATTATATGATCTTTTAAAAGGCACTTTGCTACACAACTTTCCTACACTGAGCTAAAAAAACGGTACATTCCAGCAACGTTTTGCTTACCAGCATATTTAAGAACCCCTAGCGCCACATTAGTGCCCTTTTTTTTATGCTAAGGCGGCGATAAGGTGGCATTTTCCCTCGCGCCATATTTACAAAGTGGTGCAATGTATGCATTGCGCCACTTTGTAAACCCTTGTGCCACATTATGCCTGCACCAGACATAATGTATGCAAGAGGGCATTCCCCCACTAGCGCACTGAAATAATGGCACAAGAAAATCTAAGAGATTTCCTTGTGCCATTTTTTTGGCACTTTTAGCTTGTTAAAAGGGGCATACGATTATCTATAATGGGCCCCTATGTACTCTGCAGGAGTAGCACTGGATTTTTGGTGTTACTCCTGCAGAGCACATCAATAGCATAAAAAAAATGACGCTATTGCCCCCTACCCTGCCCCATGGCGCACCGTATTTCAAATACGGCATACACATGGTGGCAGTAGGGGGGTACTAACGGGGGCTTCACTGTGTGCAACACCACTTTTCTTAACTCTGCCCCTTGGTAACATGAAATACAACACCCTTATAACTAGTGCATTTTGCTAATGGATTAAATGTGCCCGTCTTAAGCTCTATCCAGGAAAGCTAGGGCCAGTTGCAAAAAGTATGTTAAAAAGCATGAGGCACTACAAGATTTATTTTAACACAGACTCACCTAAAAGCAATCTTCTCACCGGTGCGTGTGTGCTCTGCATGGTTGACCATAGGATAGCAAAAGCAAAGAGCCAATTGGTATACTCTTTTTATCTTCAGACATGCTGAAGAGTGAGAGTGAGAGCTTCAAGAGTGGCAAGAGGGGCAACTGAGTGACATGACGAGCACAAGTCTTCTGGTGAGTCAGGCAGGTAGGCCCATATTTATACTTTTTTGCACCGCATTTGAGTAATTTGTTGACGCAAAGCTGCACAAACTTACAAAAGACAATTATGGTGGTCATTCTGACCCTGGCGGTCTTTGACCGCCAGGGCGGAGGACTGCGGGAGCACCGCCGACAGGCCGGCGGTGCTCCAATGGGGATTCCGACCGCGGCGGTAAAGCCGCGGTCGGACCGGCACCACTGGCGGGGTCCCGCCAGTGTACCGCGGCCCCATTGAATCCTCCGCGGCGGCGCAGCTTGCTGCACCGCCGCGGGGATTCCGACCCCCCCTACCGCCATCCAGATCCCGGCGGTCGGACCGCCGAGATCCGGATGGCGGTAGGGGGGGTCGCGGGGCCCCTGGGGGCCCCTGCAGTGCCCATGACACTGGCATGGGCATTGCAGGGGCCCCCGTAAGAGGGCCCCTACATGTATTTCACTGTCTGCTGCGCAGACAGTGAAATACGCGACGGGTGCAACTGCACCCGTCGCACAGCTTCCACTCCGCCGGCTCGATTCCGAGCCGGCTTCATCGTGGAAGCCTCTTTCCCGCTGGGCTGGCTGGCGGTCTGAAGGCGACCGCCCGCCAGCCCAGCGGGAAAGTCAGAATTACCGCCGCGGTCTTTCGACCGCGGAACGGTAACCTGACGGCGGGACTTTGGCGGGCGGCCTCCGCCGCCCGCCAAGGTCAGAATGAGGGCCTATATTTTGTAAGTTTGAGACGCTTTTACGTGACAAAATGATGCAAATGCGGGGCAAAAAAGTATAAATATGGGCCCTAGTGCCTGCAGAACAGTGCACACTGCTGAAACCAACAGTAATGGTGCACTGCAAGCATGAGGAGCCTCCCTCGTTTGAACCTTGACCCTTCCCAACTCATCAATGGGAAAGGTGACATCAGTGAGTCTCGCTGATCACACCGTGCCCTGTGACAACTTGGGAAAGGGTGGTGTGCGTCCTCGCTGATAGGCAGCTTCGGGAAACACAGGGCTGAAGCCTAATGCCCTCGAGATGTGTTAATTAGCAAGGCTGATACACCATAAGGGTGTGTGTGATCGTAATGCCTACCAGGCACCTGAGGACCAAGGCTGAAGAAAGGTAAGCCCAGGAAAAAATGCAGCGGCAGACACATGCACACTAGTGCTTATGTCTGTAAAAAGTGCCTGACTGCCTCTTCAGTCAGTAGCGAGGCTGCTAGAGTGGAATGATATAAATAAAAAAGAGATGGTACAGATTATAAGGAGGGGGCAGAGTCCCATAGCCCATTGCTAGGAACCACGAGTGGTGGGAACTGAGCCAAATTTTTAGAGGAAGAACTACTGCTCGTCCAGTCTGCTTGAGTACTTAGGGGCATGTTTATATATTTATTTATTTTGATGTTAATGTGACCCAACAAGGCCAAAATCCCTGTGCCGTATTTACAGAGTGGCGCAATGCATGCACTGCATCACTCTGTAACCCTTTGCACCACATTAGGCCTGCACCAGGCATAATGTATGCAAAGGTGGCGTTCCTCCATTAGGGGTGCCGGAAAAATGGGGTAAGGAATTTTATGAGATTTCCTTACGCCATTTTTACGGCACTTTTAACGCCTGCTCAAAAGCAGGCATTAAAAGGGGCCTTCCATTCTTTAGAATGGGGCCCTATGCAATTTGCAGGAGTAGTGCCAATATTTTGGCGCTACTCCTGCAGAGAACATCAATAGCGCCGTGACAAATGATGCGATTGCTCCCTACCCTGTGCTATGGTGCACCGTATTTTAAATATGCCGCACACATGGTGGCGGGAGGGGGATGCTAAGGGGTGCAGGTAAAGTGGCGCTGCACTTGGTGCAGCGCCACTTTCCATAAACCTGCCCCTTATTGTTTCACGACTGTTCCATAGTTAAGGCCATAGTTCTGGGAGTTGTCGATTAGCAGGCAATAGGACATGGCAGTTTGAACAGCAAAGCTGCCCTTTATATTATGCACGCATTTAGATTTAAAGTGAATGGCGTGCATTTGGGGGGGGAATCTGAACTACAATGTCTACCTAAGGAGCAGATTTATGAGAGACTTCTGCCGCCTGACAGTCACGTTTTCTGATGCTCCAGTGATCACGTAAACCTGGAGAAGCACCACAACCTTACGCCTCCCCAGGTGAGGAGTAACAAGGAGAAATATTTGTGTTTCTCCTAGTTTTTTTCTCTTTCAATGTGTGCTGCATTCTGCACAAAAACATTGCTGCATGCCACTTCCTGCACAAAAGCAATCCTGCATGCAACGCAGACACCCTTGCACCATGGTGCAAGGGTGTCTGCATTGGCGCTACGCAGCACAATTGTGTGCCTGCACATGGGAAAAAGTACAGAAATGCACCGTATAGCATAAATACAGTGCATTCCCGCCCTTTCATATTGGCTTAGGGCAGAGCAGCAAGAAGACTTGCGGCGCTGCCCCATGTCAATTCCCCAAAGATAAGCCCATAATATATAACATCAAAAACTGGAGCAGTGGGCCATTGTTCCCCTCCCTGAGTTTTCAACAGATGGGTTTAAACTTCAGAAATGTAGCAAGAGTACCAGAACCTATTACTGCTAGGAAAAATTCTGTTTTTTTATTTTTAGAATATTTAGTTAAATGCAATAGAAGTAAAAATAAACTCCCACCTCACACCCCACTTTGGAGATAATCATGAAATTACACACAGTGAACAAAGCAAGCAAGCCAAACCCTCCATTGGAGGCCCAATTGTAGTTATTCCCAGAGTACGTTTTGTGAGACAAATGGGACATACTACCATTTATGGCAAAGTGTTCAAACAATTGAGCAAAACATTTAAAAGTTGACATGTAATTTTGTATGAACACACTTTAAATAATACAAAAATAAAACACTGCGTATTGAGACCTCTTCGAACTCTACCTCAAGGATGGGGTGCCCTGTGTTCCACTTGTTATTGTTTACTTTTAAAGAACACTTTTCAAATACGTTGAAAATAGAAGAAAATATGTTTAATTCTGATGGCCAACTCATGAAATATTGCAATATTTTCTTTGTGCTCCAGACAAGTCTGATCCTCCCGTGGAGTGTTGGAAGGTCAATCTAATGAGAAAAAATGGCATAAGCATTGCATCAAAATGGATCCTTTTTAGTCCACTTCAACTCAAAATTGGTTAAACAGAAATAGGCTATAGAGAGAGTTCCAGCAATGGGGGTATTCAAGTTGACCTTTTTATTGACGTCGGTAGCACATTTCTTTAATTTGATCTTTCACTTTTTTCATTTACTCATTATGCCCTTTCCAACTGCTCATTGTCTTTGAATGAGAATATAGTTGGAAGAGGCATTGTAGAAAAATAATAATATCATGAAAATGTTATCTGCCTCCGCAAACTTGTTAGTGCAGGGGTTGGAATTACAGTGGTGTGAACATAGGTTACCACAATGGGTAATTATAGGAAGCTGTGAATTTCACAACAAATGGATACATTTCGTTGGTCAAGCCTGCTGGGGAAACACAACAGTAAATTCTATAACATGCATATTTTAGTACACAAAGCATGACAATGTTCTCAATATATTCGATTTTGTGTGCTTGGTTCACCCACTAAAACACTCTCTGTGACACTCACAGTACTTAAATTTGGTGGATCCCCAACCTATGCTAGATTTCAATATGTAGCCATAGGAGGACACTGTGGGGCATATTTATAGTCTTTGCGCTGAATTTACGTCATTTTTTAATAACACAAATTCGGAGCAAACTTAACTCCATATTTATATTTTGACGCTAGACACGTCTAGCGTCAAAATATTCGAGTTAGCACCATTTTTGGGATGCTTGAACCTACCTTGCATCAGTGAGATGCAAGGTAGGTGTTCCCATCTAAAGAATTGTGCTATTTCCATATCCCCATATCTATCCCCCCATGCAATAATGACGAATGGGTGGGAGCAGGATCTAAATAACGGTGCAAAGCTTGCTTTGCACCATTTTTTCACGCCTGGGTCAGACCAGGCATTAGGGGACCTGTGGTCCCTTTTCCATGTTTTTTTTTTTTTTTTTTAAAACATGTTTTTATTAGTTTTTCAAAACAAAAAGCCATACATTTCCTTGCAAATAAAGTCATTGTTACAGTTCAACATCAATTTGCGGTGTGTCATCCGGCTTTCCCCTATTAGTATCTATCTATAAACTAAACTACTAAGAACTTGTGTGCACTTCCCGGCCCGCTAAACCTGCCCGACACTGTCAGTCCAACGCCACGTAAGGAGAGGCGTACAGGTGCAGCGTGGATCTATCGCCCCCGGTGATCAGAGCCCCCGACACCCCCCACACGGGAGCAGGGGGGGGGGCGAAGGAACCCAGCGTAGGAGGGAAGGGGTGAGGGGGGGGAAGAGGACAAGGCGGGAGGATCCCATGATGCAGAGCTCTGCGCTAATGTCCATTGGTCAAGTGTGCAGAACTATTGGTGCCTTGGCATGCTTGTGTTGGGGGGGGGGGGGGCGAGCCGTCAGGTCATCAGTGTTGGTGAGGTATTAATGCAAGATGTGTGTGTGCCTCCAAGTGCATTGTTATCTTTCTGCAGAGGGCTAGGCCCTCAGCCCGATAAGTGGGCACAGCTGACTATAATTCAGGGGTTTTTTTCGTCATTTTTAGCTTCCAACCTGGAGACTAATACACCCCAGGCCTCCTCTCCCATCCGACCCAGACCCCTACGGGCTAAGTTTATTAGCAACTGATGCTCAGCGCGAGCCCAGCATAGCGTGAGGGCAAGCCAGACTTTTAAGTCAGGCATGTTACGAGCCTTCCAGCTCATAGCTATCAGTCTTTTGTAGATTACATACGCTAAGTCTACAAACCTGTGTGAGTGTTTATTTCTTTTCGTTCTTGGCCTCAGTCCAAGTAAGCAGGACCTGGGATCCATGTTCAAGTTGAGCCCCGTGATCTCCGCTAAGGTTTTAACCACCCTCTCCCAGACCCCTCCCAGCCTCGGGCACTCCCAGACCATGTGATAGAACTGTGCTGCTGGTTTTTTGCATCTGGGGCAGGCTGGATCCGACCCGGGGAACATACGTTTGATCCTGGCCAGTGCCAGGTATGTCTGATGTAAGTAATTAAACTGTGTATATCTGAATCTAGGGTTTCTTGATACCTCTCGTGTGTGGCTCAAAGCTTTTGACCATTCTGACTCAGAGACCGGGTTGGGCAATACACTGTCCCACTTCTCCCTGACTTTCTGCAGGTTGTCACCCGGGGGTTTGTTCAGAAGCTTGTAAAGGTTTGATACTGCTTTTACTTGGGAGTCACACCTCAGCATGTGATGCAGGGTAGCTGTGATATCAGGCTCTGAGTCGACTGATGCCCATGTTTTCCTGATTGCATGACATATTGCGTGATATGCCAGGAACTGCCCACGATTAATCCCTGTGAGGGCCTGTATAGCTTCGAAGGTCATCAATTTCCCTTCCTCGAAGCAATCTCCCACTTCATTTATACCCGCCTCTAGCCAAGTTATGGGTGAAAATGAACCCGCGTCTGTCCAACCGGGGAGCCACTCCAGTGGGAGGAGTGGAGAGTAAGGAAATGCTTTACTCCCCCCTTGGACATACTTCTTCCAGTATGAATGTGCCGTTAACATCAATGGATTGGTGCATGTGCTTTTATTCTGCTTATCCAGCAGCCAGGTCAGTATTGGAGAGTCTTGAAGACGGGACTTCAGCCATATAGTTTCTGCTGAACTAGGCCTATGTAGCCAATATAAAATCCACTGCAGCTGTGCTGCCGCGGAATAGAGCTCGAAGTTTGGAGCGCCCAGTCCACCCATTGCTACCGGATGGTGCAGCGTGGTCAGTGCAACCCGCCTTCTGCCCTCACCCCACACCAGCTGTAGTAGAATAGAGTTCAGACCGATAAAAAAACTTTTGGGGATAGTGATTGGTAGGGCCGCAAAATAATACAACAGTCTAGGTAATATCAACATATTTGCTATAGCTACCTTACCCAGTGGTGAGAGTGGTAATTTATTCCAGAAGCATAACGAGCTCTTTACAGAAGACACTGCTCTCCCCAGATTTCCATCCCTTAGATCTTCAGGCTTATGGTAGACATTGATCCCTAGATATTTAAATGTGTGAAAACACCATTTTAGGTGACCCGTTGGAACATTTTCTTGCCTCACAGGGGGCCAGCTGACTAGTGGGAATATACAGGATTTCCCCCAGTTAACCATTAAACCAGATAACCTTCCGAACTCAGACAGTAGCGACATCACTGGGGCCAATGCATCTTCTGCCCTGCGTACGTATATCAGGGCATCATCTGCGTATAATGATATGGAGTGGAGAGTACCATTCCTTGACACCCCCCATTCTTCTTTTTTGGCCCGGACGCGTGCAGCTAGCGGTTCCATTGCCAAGGCAAATAGGAGGGGGGAGAGCGGACAACCCTGTCTTGTTCCTCTGCAAATCGAGAAAGCATCTGATACCACTCCTCCCGTCTTTACCCTAGCCTGCGGGGCAGTATATAAAATGCGTACCCAGTTTATGAATTTTGGGCCAAGGCCCAATAACTGCATGGTGGCGAACAGGAAGTCCCATTCTAATGTATCAAACGCTTTTTCTATATCAAGCGATATCACCGCTTCCTCGAGTGCAGTCGGGAGGGAGTCACCCATCACGCTGAGCAGCCTCCGAATGTTTAGGAAGGTGCTACGTTTCGGGATGAATCCATTCTGGTCCTCGTGTACCAGGATATGCATGTAGGGAGCTAACCTATTAGCCAGAATTTTGCCCAATATCTTACAGTCCAGGTTCAACAGTGAGAGGGGCCTGTAGGATCTGACATCAGTGGGGTCACGCCCAGGCTTTGGGAGGACCACTATCATTGCCTCTCTCATCGAAGGGGGCAGGTTTCCGCTGACCTCTGCTTCCTCAAATATTTTCAGGAGATATGTGTTAAGGTGTGTCGCAAACGTGGAGTAATATTCTGACGGCAGTCCGTCCGTCCCTGGGACTTTATTCCTAGGTAATTGTTCGAGGGCCTTGTTGAGTTCCCCCAACGTGATGGGGGCTTCTAAAGACTCCCTGTCAGTGTTTGTTAGTTGGGGCAGGGGAGAGTCTGCCAGGAAGGACTCAAGCTGTTGGATGGTACATGATGTACTTTTGGTGTATAATTGTGTATAGTATTCCCTGAACGCATCATTTATATTTACCTGTGTGGTGGCTATTGCGCCTACGCCTGTAATTATCGACCCTATTGGAGGGCACCGACGGTCCTCCCGCAACAGCCACGCGAGCAGCCTACCAGATCTATCGCCTTCCGCCTGTAGTCTAGCCATGTGATGTTTGTGATCGTGTAGGCGTAATGTAGCATCAGCCTTTGCATGTTCCGCGCGCGTTTCCCTCAGAGCCGAGTATGGCGTTACATTGCAAGCAACTGCGTTTTCTAATGCCCTTAGCTTTTCCTCCAGTTTGCTAACCTCTGCATGAAGTGTACGCCTAACCCCCCATGTAGTGGAGATACAATGCCCACGGATTACCACTTTGTGTGCATCCCATTCTGTTGCCCTTAAATTTGTGGTGCCGGTGTTAGATTCCAAATACTGTTTTAGCGCTGTCCTCAGTGCATCTATGAATGCAGGGTCGTGTAATGCTTCCACTTGTAGCCTCCACGTTGGGATAGCATGGCGCCTCCTGCCCCAATCCAAAGTGATACTGAGCGGTGAGTGATCTGATAATGTCTTGGCTAGGTAGTCTGTACCGCTGACCCCCGTGCAGATCTCCTGAGTGCCCCAGAACAAATCAATCCTTGTGTGTACCTTATGAGGAGCTGAGTAAAAAGAATACTCCCTAATTTGTGGATGTTTCATACGCCATATGTCGTGAAGGCCCATATTACTGGCCCATGACAATAGTGGACGGCCGAGGAGTCTGATTGCTGTTGAATGTGTGGGGGGATTTGACCTGTCTAATGCTGGGTCTGGCGTGCAGTTAAAGTCTCCTCCCCATATAGCAGGTGATTCGGGATGCGTTAATAGCGTTGGGGTAAGTGAACTCAGGAACTCAGATAGTGCGCTGTTAGGAGCGTATACCCCTATGATTGCCAGTTGTTTGCCGTCTAGTTTGCCCTCCACCACCACATACCTGCCCTCTTTATCTATCTTGCATGAAGTTTGAGTAAAGGGGACATTCCCTGCTATCCATATGAGAACCCCCCTCGCAAATGATGAATAGGATGTACCCACTATCTGACCTCCCCATTTAGCGCGTAGATCCTGCAAGTCTGGGTCACGCAGATGAGTCTCTTGTAAGATTGCAATATGCGTGCAATGGCGTTTAAGTCTTGTGTGCACCCTTGACCTCTTACTCGGGGTCCCCAATCCCCTGACATTCCAGGTGATTATGACATATTTGTACGCTCTATGAGCAGTGGGTTGGGCCATCATTCACTTGAGGGTAAACAAATGTCCTGCCCCCCTACCCCCGGGAGGCCTCCCCCAGCCCCCGGCCCCCCACCACACCCCCCACCCGGGTCCCACACCACAGGGCGAATAGCTAATATTATGGTCAGGCCGGTAGTGCACAAACTAACGATTACCCACTTCCCCACTCCAACTGTATCCCAACCCCAACTGTGAATTTGCAACAAGCAACACACCCATAGTGGGTGTGGGTAAAGATATATCCGCATGGATATCTGCGGGGGGACAATAATACTATCCGGATGCGGCTCATTTTAGGGGCTCGCATCCTTTTGCGGACGCAGTCCGCAGTTGTCTTAGGGCACTCCAAGGGCACGGCCCCGCAGGCCTCCCCCGCACCAAGCCACCACTCGCGCCTAGTACGGATAGAGGCGTTATCCCCAGGAACAAACAAGCAAGGATACATAAGTTCAGGTGATGTTACCACCTATTTCAGGAGAAAGTCGCAATTTTAGATTCTGTGCTCCAGACTTGGAGGTTGGTCCCCACTCGGGGGGATAGTTCGGTGGTGAACATTTAAAGTATGTCTGCGGATCTGGGTGTGATCTCCGGGCCCCTCACACCCTCCGTTAGTGTAGAGTCCGAACTGAACGAGTCCGAATCCGACCCCTCCACCGGGTGGGTCCTGAGCAATTCGAAAGAATTCTGAGTTAACAGGGGGGTTTCTTTGAGGGCTCTTGCTCTCTCTTCCGCCGCCTGCTCCTCCGTGGGCTGGCCCCTGGTATGTTTCTTGGAACGTTTCCTTTGTTTCGTCGTTGTCCAGTTTGCATCCCCCCCAGCCTCCCCGCGTGGCTGGGCTACACCTTTAGCATGCATCCACGTCCAGGCATCTTCTGGTGAGGTGAACAGGTGAGTGCGTTCCTCTAAAATTACACGTAATTTGGCGGGGAACATTAGTGCATATTTTATGTCATACTCCCGGAGGCGTTGTTTGACTTGGTTAAAGGAGTTACGTTGCCTTTGTACTTCCTGGGTGAAGTCCGGATAAGCATGCACTCTCGAGTCCTCATAGCTGTATGGGCCTTTGCTGCGGAACCGTTGGAGTATGGTATCCCGATCCCTGAAATTCAGAAATCTGGCTATCAGTGGTCTCGGAGGTTGGCCCGGTGCTGGAGGGCGTCCTGGTATTCTATATGCTCTCTCCACCGAGAAAAATTTGGATGGAGAGCCATTCAAAACCTCCCTGATTAACCATTGTTCCAGCAGAAGCTCCGAGCTTTGATCCAGCGTCTTTTCAGGAAAGCCAAGAAACCGAACATTGTTGCGGCGGGATCTGCCCTCCGCCTCCTCTGTTCTTCTCTGCAGTGACTTAACTTCTGCATTCAGGCGGAGAATTTGTTTTTGATTCTCCTCGACCTTTGGGGTCAGCGCACTTATTGCCTCCTCCGTTGACTTCACTTTATCAGATAGTTTGCCGTGATGTACCCTGAGGATGTTTAAGTCTTGCGATACCGTATCTATCCTGGTTTCCAACGATGTTTTGGTGTCCATGATTGCTTGTAACACTTTCTCAAATTGTGAGGAGTGAGTCATGAGTGTGGACTCCAGCGACTGCAAGGAGGGCGTATGCTGCTGGTCTCCAGGTGCCTGACCCTGCGCGTTCCGATCCTGATTCTTTGCTGATTTAGACCTCCCGGCCATTTTGACTTGTCTATCGCGACCTGGTGCCTCCTGAACTCTGGCAATCGCTTTCGTACTCTAGGCCGCGATAGCGAATAAGGCGCGCTCTTCTCCTCAGGGCCACGCCGGTACAGGCTGCAATTTTTGCGGTCTCAGGCCTACTGGTGGATTTTTAAGTGAGTTCACGGGCAATCAGGCCAGCCAGCACCACACGAGGTCAGCAATCAGTACCCAGCTCCAGTCCCTCTTCGGCACGCAGAAGAGGAGTGGGGCCCACAGTTTTGATGACTCACGGGCTCGCTCAGTACTTTCATCGCCTCATATAACATCCGGAGTATTCAGGGGCCATTTCCCAGCCCGCACTTGTAGTAGGTTACCCCCAAGCCTGCTGTTGCTTTCCTACAGGGCTCCCTGCAGGGGGAGGCACGACACCCCGCTCCTTCACTCCTCCACCTCAGTCCGGGGCCCCCGTGCGCCGGCCCCCCCCGCTGCTGTCTCACGAGGCCCCCCTCACCCGATATAGGGGGGGGGAGGGGAGGAAGCCTACGGCGAACTAATATTTAGCTGGGGGCACCCAGCGCGGGACTCATCCAATGTTGGGCTTCACGCCCTCACGAGGTGGGCCGCATCAGCTCCGCGCACCCACCTCTCTGCCCGGCTCCAGGGCCTCGTCCAGCCCGGCGCGGGCAGCAAAATGGCGGCCGCGGCACTCCGGCGCGATTCACTTGCCGGCGAGTCCTCCGCGCGGCCGCCCAACGATCACGGAGCCGGCATTGGGGCGAGAACGACCCACAGGACAGGTCCCGCCACAAGAGGTGCGGGAGCGGCGCCCCCGGAGCGCCCCGCAAGTTCTTCTTGGGCGAACCCGAGAGGAGCGCCGATTCAAGCGTCTCTCCCGGTCGCCATCTTGGCTCCGCCCCCCCCTTTTCCATGGTTAATCACCATGGAACGGGTCCACAGGAGCCCTCCCCAAGCCCGAGGAACACCCACACCAGAGGGACAAGTATTTTTTAAAACAATTTAAGTGCCATAAGGGGCCCTAACTTGGGCCCCCCTGCATGGCACAGGGTGCAATGGCCATGCCTAGGGGACACTTGTCCCGTGTGCTAGCCATATAGGTGGTGGGCATGACTCCTGTCTTTCCTAAGACAGGAGTCATGTTCTGGTGGTTCTGTGCCAGGAAATGGTGCTAGTCTGGTTAGAGGCATTTCTTTTTTGCCTCTAACGAGGCTAGCATAATTTTCTGACGCACAACCCCATCCTTCTGTACCGCCACCCACACCCGGCTAGCGTCTTTCTTGAAGACCCTAGTGCAAGTTTAGTGCCGTCTTGTGCCATTCAATAAATACGGCACCTGGCTGGTGTTGTTAAGCGACACAAGCTGGCGCTATACTTTTTGCCGCAAAACTTCGTTAGCGCAGTTTTGCAGAAAAAGGAAGTGACACCTTCCCACACATAAACAAACACGTCTGGCATTTTGCTCTTTCAATGCAGAATGGTGATTTATGAAAGTTATAATTATATTTGGTAAGTTTGTGCCGCTTTTGTATCAAAAAATTATGTAAAGGCTGTGCTAACGTTTCATAAATCAAATGTCCATGTATAAAAAAGCTTAATTAGGCACTGAATGGTGAAAGAGGTTATGAATTTTTGGGTCCTCTCTAACCTAGTGTGACCCACAAGATGCCCTGGACAGAAACAGCTTGTCGTTCTGAATGTTTTGGTACTGGTCCCATTGCCCTAGGGCCACCACAGGCTGCGTTATGGCCACAAATGTGCTGTAAAAGAATGCCTGCAAAATATTATAGGGTAAGTTTCCATGCATCCATTAAACCTTTATCCGAAATAAACTGTGTTTGTGCATTAGCAGAAGGTACAAGCCTTAGCTAGATGTCCATGTGGAGGCTACTGAGTTAGTAATGCCGTGGAGCAATTATCATTCTTCAGCCTTTAGAGATCATAGAACATTACACATTTGCAGGCTGAGCAAAACTGTCAGAATATGATTACAAACATGGCCCTTGGTACACAAACTCCCCTCAGCTGTAAAAACAAAAGTTCCAGCTATAAAACAATTTAAATATGCATTGAATGGTGGGAGAGGTTATGATTTTTGTGGCCCCTCTAACCTAGTGTGACCAGAAAGATGGCTTGGACAGAAAGAGCACATCGTTTTGAATGCTTTGGTTATGATTCTATTGCCTTAGGAACACCAAAGGTTGAGTTATGGGCAAATATTTGTTGTAAAAGAAATGCCCGCAAAGCATTATGAGGTGAGTTTCCCAGAGTGCAGCGAAAATTGTAGTAAAAATTGTAGTAACGGTTATCACATGTGCGGCGGGAGCAGCTGTTGGGGATTCATTCCTGAGTCAATTTCATGCTATATAAAGCCACAAAAAATGTACAAAACACACGCAGGACACAAATACTTGCATTGACCGATTATGTAAAGTAAGGAATAAGTGAAGGGCAAACACGGAAAATGAACCCCGCATGTGAGCACAAGTGCTTACTGACAAACACAAGAGGCAGAAAACAAAGAGAAATAGTCCTTTCAAGCAACAGAAAAAACATTCCAGGTGTAATTAAACTGTACTCCTCAGCAAAGTACAGGAAGCAAAGTGTTGGCTGTCAAACCAGTTAGGAGGCACCAAAACAAGAGCAACACTGCCTTCAACTATGGTAAGCGGCAGGCAGCAGCAGGTGGGAGCAAAGACCTATACTCCATCCAACAGGTCTTTCAGACAGCACATGCCGGCTGTCTAGGCTTGACCTAAAAAGCCAGTGAACCCACTTTCATGCCTCTATGATCCTGCTCCCTGTGAATGCAACCATTAAAGTGTCTGTCCTGATCTGATTTGAAGGGCAGACTGAAAGATTTGGTGACCCCTGAACAACTGTGGTCTGAAATCCCCAAGTGTCAGAGAGCTAGAGGCTAGTGGCAGGCTGGTGGAGAATCTGGCATAACCCTTCTTTGGGCAGGGTGCTCACCCTCGAACTGAAGAGGACACAACATTTTTTCTGAAGACAGATAGTCTGCCTTCAAGTTCATATTTAGATTCCTCATAGGATACCATGAAGAACTTTTAACTGGCCATAATTTCACTGATAATAATGTTAATTTTCCTGTACGGAGAATACACAGTTTGGTAGCAGCCAGAGCTGTGTAGAACCACCATCCAACTTGAAGAGTGGTCTCTGGATAAGGGGAGATGTTATAAAGCAGCCATGCAGAATCTTCCAACTGCCCTGTGATTTCTGCCAAGGTCTGAATTTCAAGCCAGACACCATCCTCAAAATGTCTCACTTTCGGAATTTCCAAACTAAGGGGCTTAATTGTGAGAGGCTTGCACCGCAGGAGCATCACTTTCCTTGATGCTGCAGTGGCACAAGCCTCTCAATCATATCTATGAGGCCACATAACCCCACTTTGCGTGGCTTTGCATGCCTAATAAATATGGAGCAAGACAAAGCACTTCAAGTCGTGGCATTGCCATACTCTGTGCCAGGGAGACATTTTATGGGCATGGGTTTTTTCACACAATACCAATGGATTTTGACGCTGCTCCAGATTTACTCAGTCACATAAACCTGGGGTAGCACCTAAATCTTACGCCTTCCAAGAGCAGGTGTAACGAGGAAAAGTATTTTGATTTCTCCATGTTTCTTCCTCTTCCCATGTGTGCTGCATTTTGCAGCACACATAGAAAGAGGGAAACACCTCTCTGGATTGTTTGTGTTCAGGAAGGTGCCCCTTCCTGCACAAAAACAATCCTGCATGCAGTGCAGGCCCCCTTCCACCATGGTACAAGGGTGCCTGCATTTGTACTAGGAAGCCAATTGTGCGCCAGCACAGGGACAAAGGACAGGAATGCACTGTATTTCATGAACATGGTGCATTCCTGCCTTTTCACATTGGTGTAGGGCAGCGCAGCAAGAAGACTTTTACATATAAATATGGGCCTAAATTAGTATATCACTGTCAGAGCATCGGCATCTTCAGCAATTGGAGTCGGCCAAGATCCTTCCCTGTACTAGTCTTTGTGGAGACCAGTGCCACCTGTGTAGTAGTTTACAATGCCCTAGCTTCAGCCTGGCCTCTCCTGAACGTTCATCATGATGCAGTAAGAGGTCTGCCCAGTCCTCATCTGTAAAGTGGAGGTTTAGCTGTTTGATTACCAATCTTGAAGCTCAGTCCATTTCTTGGATGAGATGGTCGCTTCAATTAAGAGTTTATGCAACTTAAAGACCATTCCCTTGTTTCGTCCCCATGTCTATACATACGATAGTGATGGAGATAATGGAAAATGGCCATATGGTTGCTGTAGCATAATGTGTCAATTGAAGAAACCTCCATGATAAATTGGGCAAGATCTTGTTTCTGATGTGAGCTTCTGCAAAGAACAACAATCAGCCATCTTAAAGTACGTGATCTTATTTGGGTGACCCTTTCGGAATGAAGTCCTTCCAAACCGGTTCGCAGCCAGCAATCTTAAATTTACCATTGCCAAACAACAGGGCTTCTACAAGCAACTGTTCATCGGCGTGTAGAAGACAATGTGCCTTGTGCCATGCATAATACGTGCCCCACAAAACTGGATAAGATTCACTCCAGTTTCCATTTATCTGCTCAATTTATAGCACCCCAACCACCCATTTCACCCAACAATGTATCTTCAATTGAGACTCACCCTGACTGTTCCAGTGTAGAAGGCATGAAATAGCAAAGTTGTAAATTCGAACGGCAACTAGTGTAATTCTGGGTTTGGCCCAGAGATACCTCCACATTCTCTGTTGGCATATAATTTGTTTATTTTTAGTCTGGCTTTCTTCCCTTCCCTGATGAACAGTTTAATTACTTGGAAAAGATCAACAAGAATTGCTATCAGTATCTTCAGTGGGATAATTGAAAATGCATAATTAGTTCTTGTGGGATAATTGAAAATGAATAATTAATTATTCAAATCACATTCATTTTAACACGTGTACCCTGCCCCATAGTGACAGGTTTGGGGCAGACCATCTCTCCTTATCTTACCTGACTTTGGTCTGCAAGGGATGTATGTTGTCTTCCATAATGTTGGAGAGTCCTGAGTTCAATAAAACTCCCAGATACTTAACATTGTTAGTTTTCTATCAGAAAGAGTGGTGCCCTATTGTAATGATGGTAGTTACAGGAGTCAAGGGCATACATTCACCTTTTGCCCATATGATTCGGGAGCCGGAAAAGGTGGATAACTCAAATATCAAGGTTGAGAGATGTGACAAGGAAGTAGCTGGTATAGACAGGGTGAAGAGGATGTTGTCAGCATATCTAACGCCTTCATCTACCATGAAAGGGTGAGAATCCCATGGATAAAGGGAAGTTTCTGGATAGTTATTGCCTGTGGTTCAAGAGCAAGAGCAAAAAGTAGAGGTAAGACACGTTGCCACTGCCTCATCCCCCCTCTAATGTGGAAGCTTTCTGAGCAAATGCTGATTACAAGAAACCATTGCACTGGGACCACTGTCTAACTATTTCACCATTGTCAGGAAATTCTGACCTACACCATAGAATCTTAATCTGAATAAATAGCCCCACTCCATCTCATCAAAGGCCTTCATGGCATCAAGAGACCACTGTCATCGCATCCATCTGATCCCAGGATGCTACAGTGCATGTGCCAGAGTCTGTAAATGATAGGCCGATGAGCAGTGTTGGATGAATCCTATCTGGTCGAAATTTAACGATGATGGTTATTGGCCTTTAAGCTTCTTGGCTAATACCTTAGCTAGTATTTTACATCCACATTGATTAATTAACTTAGCCTGTGTCTCCCACAAACTAGTGGCTCTTTACTGGGTTTGAGTAAGACTGATATTCTTGATTTGTTAGCTTCAATGTGAGGGGGGAAATGTCTTGGATTTCGATAATATTTTTGCACAGGAATGGAACCAATCATTTTTGATAATTTTATAAAATTGAGCTGTAAACCCAGGTGTCCCTGGAGCTTTAGAGGTAGGAAGATCATCTATGACCGGGCCGATTTCTTCTTCAGTATAATAGAGGTATGCACCCTGTTCAAGGAGGGCCTGCAGTCCTAGTCAGGTAAGTCAGATACACACCCTAAAATAGCCTGTGCTCACCCTCTGGTAGCTTGATACAGAGCAGTCAGGCTTAACTTAAAGAGGCAATGTGTATAGAACTTGTGCAACATCTAACTTACAGTAACAGAGAGAAAAACACCTCAAAAGACTTCACACCAGTTTAGAAAAATAGAGAATATTTATCTTAGTATATCGAGACCAAATCGACAAAAATCCAATAAATAGAACTTAAGACTTGATTTTTTTAAAGAATAAACTGCAATACAGTGCTTAGAAATCAATAACGCTATGAGGTTACTTGAGGTTGCGCTAGACCAGGGTAAATCCAAAGTTCAGACTGACTGTGATGGAGGGCAGGCTGGCTACAGGACCCACGCAGGGCCAACTGAAAATTACTTTGGATGGTTGACTGCACCAATGACAAGGAGGTGATGAAAAGGGAATGTGTTGGTTCCGATCTGCTCAGTCTGGGGGATGAGTCGGTGTGGAGCTGCTCAGTCATTGTAGTGGTAGCCTCGAAGTGCAGTTTCAAACCCTCTGAGATGTAGTTGATGTGTTGTCACTGGGCCACAAAGGCGATGCACCGGAGCTGATTGAGGTGCGTCGATCGTGAACCAAGCATTCTGCGATGTGGAGTCCTTGACCTCAGTGGTGATACTTTGGCATCAGGGGAGAATGCAGCATTCCCATGGGCACAACAGCATTGATGCTTTGTTTTTTTTGCAGAAAAAACAACTGCAGAGTCCCATTACAAGGCCCAGGACTGGATTGGCACTTCTTGGCAGGACAGGACTCACAGTTAGCAGAGTCCAGCAGCTACAGCAAAGTTAAAAGGAGTCATGGATGGCCCTGGGACTTCAGAACAGGAGGCAAGCCAGCGAGCCCTTTGAGTCACTTGTTTCCTGTGAGGATGAAGAGAGTTAAGTCCAGTCCTTCCTACTCCCAGGAAAGAGGCAGCAGGTCAACACAACAAAACAGTTCAGCAGAGTATCAGTCCCTCCGGGCAGCACTGCAGTTATTCTTCCTGGCAGACTGTCCTCTGATCCTGAAGTATACTCATTTGGTGGGGTTTGGGGTCCAGTACTTATACCCAGTGGAGACTTTGAAGTGGAGGAGACTTGAAAGAGAGGCCTTTGAAGTGCACAAGGTTCCTGCTCTTCCTTCCCTATCTCCAGACACTCTACAGGGGGTTATGCAACTCTTTGTATGGGGACTGGCAGAGAACCATTAAGGTGTATGTTTCACCCCCCCCCCATCTAGCCCAGGAAGGCCAATCAGCCTAGTGATGGGCCATCAGGATAAAATAATTCACATCCCAGCTCCCTTTGTGTGAATATCTAGAGGGATTGCATAAAGGCCAGCTGTCATCCATCCCAGACATATATTCAGAGACAGCCAGAGGCACAGAATGGTTAACGTAAGAAAATACCAACTTTGCACAAGTGACATTTTCAGACCTACAATTTAAAATCCGACTTCAACATAAGTGAAATTTTAAATTGTCAGTCCAGAGACACCAACTCCAAGTTTCCATCTTTTCCCAATTAGGAGTTACACATAAAGGCTGTTTCAATGTATCCTATGGAAGATCTAGGCTTTGCAGTAGTGAAAAATGAATTAAATAGTTTTTCACTACCAGGACATGTTAAACTTAAATGTACATGTCCAACTTTTCAAATGCACCCTTCCCTTGGGGCCTGTCTTAGGGTTGACTTATATGTAATAAAAAGGAAGGTTTGGGCCTGGCAAGTGGGTGGAATTGTCAGGTCGAAATGGCAGTTTAAATCTGCACACACAGGGTCTGCAGTGGCTGTGATGCCGCAGACGTCTGTGGCATCCCTTTTGCGGACCGCGGCCGGGCCAGCAGTCTGCATTTCGGGGTGCCGGAACCGGCGCAGCCCATTTTTTGTGCTTGTTTGGCGTTTCTTGCTGTGGTGCATCCCAGGAGGCACATTTCGAGCTCCGGGTTGCACCGCAGCCCCTGGCAGCCTCCCTACTTACCTACTTGGTTCCTTTCTCTTTTTTCTTCTTTTTTCTCCTTTTTCCTCTATCTTCCTGTCTTCTTTTTTCTTGATCTTCCATATTGTCTTCTTCCTTGATGTGTGTCTTTCCAGCATGCCTTTACCTTTTCCTTTTCTATGTGGTATTTTTTTCTCATTCATTTCTATATGGTCTTTCCCAATCCAAGATGGTGTTGTACATTCTTCCTGTTTTGTCACTTCCTGTTTTATGGTATATAAGCACTGCAGTTCTCTCCTTCCTTGTGTTGCAAACACTTCCATCTTGGTGGTGATCCTTGCTCCTGTCTCCAGTTTTCTACATGCTCTTGCTTCTTCCCTGCAGAATTGACTTCTATTTTTTGCCTTTTTTCATAGTTTTTTCCTCTTTTTAGGAGTCCCTGTGATTGAGTTTTTTTCCCATTACTTGGGGTTTTCCTCTAGGACTCCTTCTGGAGAGTACACACTGCCCTGGCATTTTTTTCCAGTTGGCAGCACCATGGCTACTAGAAGGGGTCGCCCTTATCTTAGCCAGTCCAGAACCAGTAAGAAACCAGGCATCCCTCCAAGTACTACAGCCTACAGTGGTAAGAGATGTGCAGATTGCGACAGATTGCAACGCCAAAAGAATCAGCATTGCGTGAAAGCCATGGAGGGACCACATGATGATGTCGTAGAGAATGCACAATCCATGCTTCATACTGTGCAACAACAAGCCCAAGAATTACAACAACTGCATGCTGGGAATACTGCACTACAGCAAGCTTTGGCTTCTCAACCTATTGATATACCTCCTGTGTCCACCTCAACACTACAATATTCCAGAGATCCTCATAAAGTGAAGGAATTTCTTGACTCTTTGACAGTCTTCTTTGCCTTTCGCCCCTTCCAATTTTCATCTGACAAAGCCAAGGTGGGTTATTTGATCAATGCCTTGTCTTGCCTGCACTAGCTTGGAAGACCCTCTTGGTATCTTCTGAGGATGCTGTATTATCCAACAATCCTGCCTTTCTAAAACTCTTTAAACAGATGTTTGAATGACCCGTGTTGGAGGCTGTTGCTGAAGAAGCAGTATGCGATGTACAGGAGGGCAATCAGGATGTATTGCAATGCATAACCTGATTTGAACAGTTAGCAGCAGAGACACTTGGGTGGAACGCTCTTTTGTAACCCAGTTTCACGGAGGATTTCAAGAAGAAATAAAGGATTAATTCTACTCAATTAGGAACCCTGAAAGAACTGATGGATCAAGCATTGAACATAGATTATCGGTTGCAGGAATGTAAGATGGAAAGGCGAAAGACTCGATTACAGTATCAGTCCGGATTACCCCGTTCCACAGCCCTTCGTCCGTCCTAAGGCGAATAAGTCTACAGAAGAAGAGCCCATGCAGATACACCTAGTCCATGGTCCTTTATCTGAATCAGAAAGAGAAGATAGGTGACAAAAGGGCCTTTGTCTTTATTGTGGCGAGGCTGGTCACTTGATCCGGATGTGTCCTGTCCATCCTTCGAGATCTACAGGAAATGCCAGCTCCTGCCCTCTGTGAGGAGGAAGGGGACGGGAGGAGTAGACTTACCTTCAATATGTTCCACCAAAGAGAATACCACAGCTCTGTTTATACTGTCTGTTACCATACAGTGTTCCCAGAATCAAGAAGAGCAGGTATTTGCATTTATTGGATTGTGGAGCAAGCAGTATAAATTTGGATGAGACTTGGGCCAAACAAAGAGGTATACCACAAGTTCCTAAAGAGATGCTGGAACAAGTCCACACAGTAGATGGTTCCCGGCTAACCTCAGGACTAGTGGTGGATACTACGTTCACCCCCTGTCTGTGTTTTGGAAGACATCAGTAACGCATTACCTTTGATCTAAAATCCTCACCAAATCATACCATGATATTAGGAATTTCCTGGCTGACTCGGCACAACCCATATATTAATTGGGAAACAAGAACAATATCTTTATCATCACAGTTTTGCCAAGAGAACTGTTACTCCACAAACTCTTATTGGTCCCCTAAAGGTTTAATCCTTTCTTCCAAAGATCCGAGCTGCTCTATTTACATGATACAGGGAGTACCAAGTTCCTATCAAGAATACTGGGATGGATTCCAGAAGCCTAGCAAACCCGTTTAACCTCCACATCGGGTCTATGACTGCGTCATTCCTTTGATTTTGGGAGAAGTGGTTCCATTTTGACAGATGTATTCGTTGACTGAACAAGAAAAGAAAGTACTTAAAGAATACCTAGATGATAATCAACTTAAAGGATTATTCGCCCCTTCTTCATCTCTTCCTGGGGCTCCTCTTTTTTTTGTTCCAAAAAAATCAAAAGATCTAGGTACCTGTGTTGACTTTCTTGGACTGAACAATATAACCATCAAGGTTATCACTTACCCCTTATTAGGGATATACTTGAAGCAGTCCAAGGTGATAAGAGGTTGATCAAAATGGATCTGATCATCCTATCATCTTTTACTTGTCGAGGAAGTAGATGAATGGAAAACAGCGTTTCGTACTCCATTTTGCCATTATGAATACCGAGTCATGCCTTTTGGTTTCGCAAACTCAACCTCGATATTGCAACAATTCATGGACTCTGTTTTTTCTGATTTATTGAATCACAGTGTGGTGATATATCTGGATGACAGCCTAGTATATTCTTGTATACCTCAACAGCATACTGAGCATGTACTTCAGGTTTTGGAAAGACTCAGGCAGAAACAGCTATACTGCAAACCTGAAAAATGTGAATTTAACAAGACAGAAGTACAGTATCTTGGGTTCTGCATCAATCAGACTGGAATAGCTGTGGATCCAGACAAAGTACAAGCCATTTTGGATAAGCCCTCTCTCGCTTCTATTAAGGAAACCCAATGCTTTTTTATGTCTCTCCAACTTCTATGTACAATTCATACAAGATTTTGCCCATCAACAAAGTTTTATCACTCAGACCATCAAAGGAGAAAATCTGTAGAAGGGATTTGTTTGGACTGAAAGTGCAGATATGGACTTTCAAAATCTGAAACGAGCCTTTACCCAAGCTCCTATCTTACGGCACCTGATACAACTAAGAAGGTTATAGTGGTCACTGATGGCTCCGAGAGAGAGTGCGGTCTTACTTCAGAAACAAAAAGACAGTGGCTTGGAACATCCTGTCATTTACTTATCCCACATACTGACCGAAGCCAAACACTATTATTATGTGTTAGAACGGTAATTGCTTGCTCTCAAGGCTGCCTGTGAAGAATGGAGACATTTCTAAATTGGTACCAACGAACCGTTCGAAGCAAGAACTGATCACCGTAATATACAATGTCTCCGAAATTTCCAGTGTCAAAATGGCCGGCAGGCAAGATGGGCTTTCTTATTCAGCCAAGATGACTTTGTAGTGACCTATATTCCTGTATCTCAAAACATAGTAGCTGATGCATTATCTTGTTGCTATCCAGAAAGCGCAAACACTTCCTCTCCAAAAATAATATAACCCGGTTGAATCATCGGGGTTGCCCAGTCCTTTCTTGATCGTGTTAAGACAGAATACCACTATCTTCCACTTGAAGAATGGAATATCTTGAGTCCTCAATTACAAAAGAATCAGGACTACTTATATCATCAAAACACTCTATTTTTGACGACCAAGAAAGTACTGACTGAGGCTTTACAGATGTGCCATGATTTTCCAGTGGCTGGACATTGTGGAATCAAAAAGACACAGGAGTTGCTCCTACATTCTTTTTGGTGGCCTACACTTAAGATCGATGCCAAATCCTATGTGACATCATGCTCTGTATGTGCTCAAACCAAGACACCTCGGACCAAAACAGCAGGATTATTGATGCCCTTGCATGTTTCCTCTGCTCCATGACACACTGTGTCTACAGATTTCATCTGTTCGTTACAGTCTTCTTCATGTCATTATTGTAACCATTGATTCACTTACCAAGATGGTGCATTTCACAGCCTAAAAGAAATTGCCTACAGCCAAAGAAATGAGCCATATTTTTATGGAAGATATCTTTCGTCTACATGGTCTCCCACAAGTAATTATTTCAAATCGGGGACCCCAATATGTGTCATGTTTTTAGAAGGCTTTTTGTACCTCATTACACAGTGATGTATCCCTTTCATCGGGATTTCATCCAGAGACTAAAGGTCAAACTGAACGCTTGAATCAGGAACTCCAACAGTATCTACGTTGTTTCTGTAAAGCCACACAAAGTAACTGGTCTGATTTACTTTCTTTAGCTGAGTTTTCATATAATAAGACGGTGCATAGTGCAACAGGATCAACACCTTTTTTTGGCACCTACGGCTTCCATCCTAAGACCTCTCCTACCAAACCTTGTGTGCTACCTCCTGTTCCTGTGGTTACATAATTTGCTCGGTGACTCCACCATATTCAGGACCTGATCCCTACCACTCTTTCAGCTTCTAAACAAACTATGAAAAGAAGGGCTGGTGGAGAAAGGGAGAAAACAGTCACTGAGGTTTATGGTTTTTACCAGTAAGCTCCCACTAGGGAAGTTTGTTATTTTAAAAAAACGTTTGCAGAGGTGGCAAAACAATCATGGCACATGCTCAGCAAATTTCCATGACTACAGAACAATGTATGCTGAGTAAGTTAGTTTAAACAAAATGCAGAGAGGGCAAAACAAGCATGGCGCATGCTCAGGAAAGTTCCATGACTTCACAACAATGTATGCAAAAGTGTTTGTTGTGAAGTCTTTAGCGATCCCACTGAGGTAAGAAGGGATCTTAAGATGTGACTGGTGATTCTAGGGAGAGTCTGCCAGAGTCTCCGCTCACCTGGCATTTTCTGAGCCACCAGTCGGGGTCTAGATGGCTCATAATCAGTACAAGTAGGAAACTGGAATTTTTACTTCTCAGAATCTTCAAAGGCTCAGCAGAGAAGTCAAAATTAGACTCCTCCAACGGAACAGATGTTATATGTGTATATCATTCAAAAGAGCTCAGTTAATTTGAAAAAACCTAGGGGCACATTTAAGACCCCCTTGCACCACTGCTTGGTGGCTTTTTGTGATGTAACAGCAGCAAATTCCTGCAACCGTATCTATAAGGTCATGCAAAGCTACTTTGCATGACTTTCAATGGCCTCATAGAAATCGCTACTTTGCCTTACTCTGCACAAGGGAAGCATTCCATGGGCATTGCAGTGAATGTTTCCATGCAACACCCTTCAATTTTGAGGTATCCCCAGATTTACCAACTCTAGTGAACCTGGGGATGTGCCAAAACCTTAAGTCTCCCAAGGAAATGTATGTATTTCTCTTTGTTTTTCTATGTGTTTTGCATCCTGCAGCGCACATAGAAAGAAGAAAAGATCTCCCAGGAGACTGTACGACGAAACAAAGACTTCAAAAACAACTACTGCCTTAACAACGAGGTCGGAACACCGACCTCGTTGCTACTACTAATGATTTTACCACGAATGCCTTAACAACGATATTTCGTTGTAAAGGCATTCCTGATAAAATCATTAGCAATAGGCACCATTCACCCTACATCCCTCACCCCACCCACCCAACCCCACCCCAAAACCTAAAACCCCCTGACCCCCACCCACTCCCCAAAACCAAAAACACCCCACCCCCAAACCCCACCCCAAAACCTAAAACCCCCTGACCCCCCACCCACTCCCCAAAACCATAAACGCCCCACCCCCCCTAACCCCACCCCAAAACCTAAAACCCCCTGACCCCCCACCCCCTCCCCAAAACCTAAACCCACCACTTACCTTCGCCAACTCACTTCTTTGTACCTTAACCACGCATGTTCGTTGTTCAGAACATACGTAGTTAAGGCACAAAAAAACGGAGTCGTGGTTAAAAAAAGCGTTGTTGCGCTTTCGTTAACCACGACTTTCGGAAAAAAAAAGTCGTAAAAAAGGATGTTCCCCCTCCCAGGATTGTTGTTGTGCAGGAAGGTGTCCTTTACTGCACAAAAGAAATCCTGCATGCAATACAGGCACCCCTGCTCCATGGTGCAAGGATACCTGTGCTAGCGCCAGCAGCCCGTTGTGCGCCAGGGCAGGAGGAAAGGACAGGAATGTGCAATATTCCTTAAATACTAGCATTCCTGTCCTTTCCAAGTGGCACAGCTCAGAAAGATGACTTGCTGCGCTGCACCACTTTTTCATAAACCTGGTCCCTACTGTTCAGGTCCAGGAAAATTAAAAAATCTAGCCACGCACCTGTCACCCTTCACATGGCTGAACAGGTGGTGAGATTGATTTGATTTTTTTTTTCGAGCTAACTCACCATTCTATGTTTTTGATTCACAGCTCTTTTGTTTATTTGAAGCCGGGAGTTAATATAACATGAGATATTGATGTAATTTGTAAGTGAAGTAGAGCAGGACCCAAAAGGTCTGCTGGACTGTGACTAATGTCCCTGTCTGAGTTGTTTCCCGCCTGATGTAAATGTGTTCCCATTATTGCTGATGGTATGGTCTGACTTTTTGCAAGATACAAAGTGAAACCGCCGATGTATAATAAATACGCAGGTTTTCGCTACTCCAACGTGACTTGCGATTCGAGCGTAAAGCAACAAAAACACAATTTGTTAGCGCCATTGGCCATTTTCATTTCTTCTTTGATACACCAATTGGACCTCAGTAAATTTACCTTGATGGTCTTTCAAACAGAATTGGGGTACAAACAAGATTTGTATTCGCATTTTCCTTGGTTAGTGTGGAGGGATCACTATATACATGATTTGTAGCAACGCTTCTGTCCTTTTCAGGGGTGGAGGCCCTGGGCTGTCATTGTTCACTCAGTAGATATTTTTTAGATCTGACATAGAGATCGCATTAGCTGTCTCGTCAGTCACGTGTACCAAACAAAATCATAAAAAACCTACATTTATACATTTCGGTCAGCATTCCTCATCCATTGGTCTGTTCAGCTGCCATTCCCATTTTTTCTTCAAACAAGGGGCAATGATTCCACACCAGAAATGATTCATGAGCGCATCCTTGTAAAAGAAACCATTCCTCAATTCCATGGCTGGTGAGCAAAAAATTCACTTTGCCATTCCATTCATTATGTTTTGCACATTTTTTAGTCATCCTTTTTAGTCTGAAGTAACGATCCTATTCACAAAATTACACTTTGAAGTATTTCTAGGAGTACTACAATAGTACTACTCACAGACAAAAATGCCATGCACAAACCTACATGCATAGGAATATGCCTCCGCAGCTCTTATGTTTTCTGCCCAGAGAATCCCACCCTGACTATGTTTTTGTAGTAAAGGTGGAAGGGATGGATGAAGTGGTTGGTAAATGGAAATGGAAAATACTACTGATTAGGTGGAGAGTTAAAGTGTGGTCAAGGGAGCTTTCAGGAGAAGTTAGTGGAGGGACATCACTCCCCCACAAAACAGTAAGTCCATTTCTATTCTCAAACCGCACTTCAAAAGTTATTCCAGCCCCAAAGACCCAAAACAGTTGTATATTGTCTCCAGGTCAGAGCTGAGGAAAACTCAACTTGAAACATGCCCAAACACTAGTACTGCAACATCCCCAATTCTCCTATAGAAAAATAATGGACCCATCAACTTAAAATAAAACATCATAGGAAATAATGTTAAAAATAAACTTAATGTTTTGCTTTTTAATAATTAGATTGAATGTAACATTGTTGAATATATAAAACGAAGTATAATTATTTGCTTATGGAATATTTTATTAACTTTTATTAAATGTAATAAATAATGTAACTTTAAAAAAAGATAATTACATTAAGTTAAAGTATTTCTATACATAACATCTAAAAAATGTTTTACTTCATAACAAATAGTTATAAATGTTATGGTTTAGGTGGGATTTTTTTTTTAACTTAAAAGCAATGGTGTGGATTTATTTAACAAGGCGTACAACACTTGAAACAGCTCTGGTAATAGAAGGAGTGATTGTTCTTAACTCCACCAGCCATCTTCAGCTGAAATACATTTTAGCACCAACCAATCACAGCCAGGTTGACCACAACTGTAATGATCTCACAACTCCAAACTTTTTTTCCTGTATGTGCTTCTTCTTTTGTCCCTCGTTTTGTGAATATTTTTTCGAGAAGGAGGAAAAAGAAGGTTTACAGGCAAAGGATCAACATCTTTTGCCTGAGAACCTGTCATTGCCAGATATTGCTTCTCACAGGATGTAATCCTTAACATGGTTGCAAACTGGGAGCATAAGCTTGATTCACCTATAGCCGATTCCCAGGCTGTACCGTTTTATGCCAAAATAATGGCTCCAATCCATTTCACTGCTACTGGCTCTTAACGGAGGATGACCTCTAACTACATTCACATCTCACAGACAAATCTTTCCTGATATTTGCATCAGGTATTGAAATACATCAACAGAAGAGTTTGCCATGCCTGTGACCAATCCTTGCTAGGTGCCATTGGCTGCACACACACATGGTGTTTCATCCACCTCACTACAAAGCATGGTATAAGACACTATATACAGAAAATCAATGTCAACGTATACAAATATCACCAGAAAATTTAAAACATACGTATCACACATGGTATATTAAACAGGAAACACTAAGGTGGTAATTCAGAGTTTGACGGTAACTGAAACGCCACGCTGGCGGTGGACTTTTGATCGCCACCAGGGTGTCAGGTGCAGACCGCCATATAATGAGTAAGGCGGTGAACCCAACGCAACACAGACAACCCACCGTCAGAACCGCCGACGAGCAGCATCCGGCAGCAGGAACTAACTCCATGCAGGCGGAAGCCAATGTCCCGCCCTCCATATTCAGAGTAACCACTCTGCCAGGATATCCTGTGCGGCATTGCCACCATGAAAATCCTGGCGGAAACAGAAAGTTTAAAAGGAAACACCCACCTCCAGGCTCAGAGACGCATCCACGGCCGCCATGGCAAATGAACTGCTAGTCTTCCCAGCGTTGTATCTCACCATACACCTTCAGGGCCACCAACAACTAGGAGGGCGACAACCATAAGTATACCCAGCACAGAGGGGAGGAAATGGCAGTGATACACTCCCACACAGAACACACATACCTCACACAGACAGCGAAGACCACACACACAGGCACACACAACATACCTCATTGCCAAGTACGCAATATACACACAAAGCCAAGCAGATACGTGCCAAACATACAGCACAACCCACACCAACACCACCAACACACCCCATAACCACACAACGACAACTAGACCACAAACACCTCAACATTGGCATAGACAGGAACATTGTGTGACACCACGCATACACACACACCATGAACTCCATGTAGCATTGACACACAATCAATAGCTGTGAAAAAACATCCAAACAATCATACAGGTGACACAACACGTACAACCAACATAGAAGGAAATCCACACATGCAGCACTATACACAGGGACACACACAACACCCCATACAATCACACGCAAGCAGTCACACACATCACAACATCACCATGGAAAAAAACATCTATCCAGTGCATGCAATAACAGACACAATCCACACACAGACCTCACACACCTATGCACACAGATGTCACACCACCATGTAGAAGGAAACCAGGACAAGCATCTCATCTTGCCAACCACAGTAATGTGGGCAGATGTATTCTTATACAAAAGAAAGAAAATCTATACAAAATGTGCCAATGGCAAGTCTAATGTCCAAAGCGGCAGGACACATTGTCCATCAAACATGGTCTCAACTTGACTCCTGACTGCAAATAAGCCTCCACGTCATAGGGGCAGCAATGGGACAGGCAGGCACCTCAGGGGTGTGGGGGTGGTGGGAGAGGCTTGGATGTGGAAGGGCCACATGTAGGTTTGGGCTTTGGGGGGTGACTTTGGCACTGGGAGGGATGGAATCCTTGATGGTTGGATGAGCAGGGGAAACACCAGAGGGGGTACTAAGGAATGGGAGGTGGAAGTGCCTGAGAGGGGCAGGGGGACACACCGTTTACCTGGAAGACAGGGTGGGAGAGGAGTAGGGAAGAGGTCAATGGTGGCAAGGAAAACCTTCTTAGGTACACGGGGTGGTCACATAATTGAGGGTTAGAAGTGGAGTTAGATGGAGTTCTTGTCTGATGTGTCTGTGTGCTGTACGAGGATGCTGGTGTGTGCAATGTCTGTGTGTGTATGGTGGCTGAATGTTGGGTGGGTGAGTGGGTACGTATGTATTTTTGGGAGGAGGGGCAGAGATGCAAGGAGAGGGGATGGAGATGTGTGAGTGAATGTTGTGGTGTGTGCAAGTGAGGTGGATGTGCTGCAGGTGGCAAGGACGGAAGTCATGGTGAGTGCAGATGTGGTGTGTGGGGTGTTTGTCTGTGAGTCTGATGTTGTGGTGATTGAGGGTAAGACAGGAATGGTAGTAGGACCAGTGTGTGATGATGCAGTGCTGGCAGGTGTGAGTGGAGATGTGACCGCAAGGGAGGAGGTGGTGGGGGAAGTGGCTGTTGTTGTGTCTGCAGATGTGTGTTGTATGTGTGCACGCCTGTGTAAACGTTTGTGATGCCTATGACTGTCTTTGTGCACCTTACCTGTTGTAGTGGGTGTATGCTGGTCTGTAGGGGTGTTCTGGATGGGTGTAGGGAGAGGGGTTGTGGATTGGGAACAGATAGCTGGAGCGGGGACAGAAGAAGAAGGGACACTGGCTGCCATCAACGAGGAGGCCAGAGCCTGAAAAGATCTCTGGAGGCACGGTGAATGCCTTCCAGGAACGCATTTGTCTGCTGCATCAGGGATGCCAGTCCCTGGATGGCATTCACGATCGTTGTTTGCCCCACAGAGCTGGACCTCAGGACCTTCAAGGGTAGGTGACTTACCATGAGAGGTAGTGGAAATGCACAGCTGCTTAGTACATATGTGGAATGCTGGTGCCATTGAGGTACAGCCTTATAGTTGGACTAAAGGTTTAGGGTCCTCAGTCTGCCTGTGTGGGGATATGTTAGGGGGACTTATCAGTCTTGTCCTGCTGCATAGGCATGTCATGCTGCATTCTCAGCTGCTGTGTGCCAAGTACTTGTTCCTAACTCCTCAGGGAGGCCTACAGTAGAGGGTTTTACCTATGTTACATCTTCCCTGTCCCACACATGTGTGAATGCCTATCCAGGCCCTTAAATATGGTGTACCATAGCTGCTGAGATACTCATCCTGTGTTTGTGTGCAACTGCTATTGATGTATGACTGTGGATTACATTCCTTACAACATTGTACCTCGTCCATTTATTTTCCTCTCTTCAGGTGACATCTCTGTTTGCAATCTGCTTGCTGAGTTGCCAGTTGGCATAGTTGACAGTGGATGCCTCAATATGGATGTACTTACACACCTGCTGGAGTATCCCACTACATGTGTGACTTTGTTGTGAAGACATGTGTATTTTTTGTTGTCCTGTGACAAAATTGGCAATACAAACAATGAAGAGACATGCACCATGACTTGTAATAATTGGTGTTTATTAAGTGTTGACTATCACAGTCCTGAAAATGTGGGGTAATGCTCTATGTGATGATCAGAGTGAGTGGTACAGCTGTTTGGTTTGCAGTTTCTTTATCCATTTGTCTCAAAAAGATGTGACCTTGGTATTGGACAGCCAACATGGTTTAACAGTGGCACACAAGGGTGACAGTTCAGAATGGGGGATCACTTCCTGGTGGGGGGATTGGTCTTGGGCTGAGGTCCTGCAGGATGTCTGGATGGGTGACCTTTTTTGCGGGAGGGGGCTCCTCAGCTGCAGTGGTAGAGGTGCTGGTGGTCTGTGGGTCCTCATTCTGGGCCTCCATTCCAGTAGCTGGTGCTAATGTTGAGGGCAGTGGTGTTGACTGTCTACTGGATGGGGCCTACTGTTGGGTGGCATTGAGTGCCTGCCACAGCTGCCTGACCTCCTGGTGGTATTCCCCCTGCAGCCTTTGGGTGTCCTGCAAGGTTGTGAGTATCTGGCCCATCTTTTTGTGGGTTTGCTGGTAGGCTCCCAGGACACTGGAGACGGCCTCCAGGTCAGTTGTGTCCTGTACCTGCCTCGTCCCTTGGCCACAATTTCCCTCTCACTAGCCCTTGCCCCCTGTGCCCATGTCCTGTGGGGCACACTGATGATTAATATGACCTTGGGACAGGGGTATGGGGAGTTGGGCTCTGCTGTGCCCTGGCTGCCACAGGGGAGGTGGTTTGAGTTGTGGGCAGGGTGAGGCTGGTGGTGGTGGACTGACCACTCATGCCTGATGTGTCAGGTTTGTCGTCCGAATCCAAACTTTCTGGGGAGTCCTCCTCTATTGGACCTGCTTCCAGGCCTGGGCTTTGTGTCACTGGGCTCCTCTGCTGTGTATCAGTACTTGGGAGAACTGTGTAATGAAAGGTATTGTGTCAGATGATGGTATTTTTGCAGTGACACACATGGTTGTATGCTGTCATTAATTGTATTTGCAGATCAGTAATGGCATTGACAGTTACCAGTCCAGTGCTTGTGTTACCATCTGTGGAAAGTTGCAATGGGCCTATTTTGGAGTACATTTATTATTTGTCTTGCTAATGTCATTGCCATGTACTGATGTGCATTCCTAGTACTTACTGGTGATGGGAAGTGACATGGTTTGATGTGCAATTGCAGAGAAGTGATTTGGGTGTAGCTGTCAGGCACGGGTAGGGGGTGTTGCATTGTGGTAGCTGTGGTACTTGCTGCTTTGTGAGGCATACATGCAGTATGTGGGTCTGTGAGGGCCTGGTGTCAGTGGGGAGCTGCAGCATGCAGGGGTGGGTATAGGGTAAATGGTGGGTTTGTGCATGTTACGGTGGTGTGAGGGGGTGAGAGGATGGTGGGGGTACATGCTGTGCACGGGGACATGTTGGCAAGTGAGTACAGTGGACTTACCAGTGTCCAGCCCAGTAGTTATTCCTGTCAGCCCTCCTGGGTGTAGTATGGCCAGGACCATCTCCTCCCATGGTGACATTTCTG
Organism: Pleurodeles waltl; assembly: GCF_031143425.1. NCBI lineage: Eukaryota > Metazoa > Chordata > Amphibia > Caudata > Salamandridae > Pleurodeles > Pleurodeles waltl. Next base: position 468,636,971 of record NC_090450.1, read on the forward strand.
GGGGAGGTGGTGGGGGTCCTCCACCAGTCCTCATGACGGCTACTTGATGACTGGAAACTAAGGCTGTTACCTTCCCCCTAAGGTTGCTTTACCTCTTCCTTCTCTCCTCCCTTGTGCGTAGATGGTTCCCCCCTGCATTCATCCTGTTGACTATCCTCTGCCATAAATCATTCTTCTGGGCTATAGATGCTGAGGATAATCTGCTGGACCTGTGCTCCAAACAGTCTCAGCTCCACTTTGACGATTTCTTCCATCGTTACCCTGAGCTCTTCTTCTGTGATTTTTTATTTTTTTTGTGGTGCCATGGCGGTTGTGTTGTGGGTGGGGGTGTATGTTGTGCAGGGGTTCTTGGTGTGCCGTTTGAAGTTGGGAATTTGTGTGGTGGTATGTGCGTGTGCTCTGTGGTGTTTGTGTGCAGTGGTGTGTTGTGTGATGTGTGCTTAGTATGATGGTGCCTGTGGTATCTAGGTGCAGTGCCTCCTTTCAGTGTGCTCCTCTCTCGCTCTGTCACAGTTTCTAGTTGCAATGTGTTCTTGGTATGTGTGGGGGTGGGTTTTGTAGTGCTGTGGACAGGTGTTGGGTATTGGTGTTGTCCACTCTGTTGCAGTGTTATTGCGGTGGTGCCTTTTTTTCCCAACGGTGGTTTGGGCTGCCAATGGTTTGCCACCGTTTTGGGACCCATGATGCTGATATGTGACTCGTAATTTGGCGGGCGATATATTCTCGGCATGGCAGTGGTGGTGGTGCAGTTGCCTCCTTCACACCGTCGTTTGGGCCGATGGTTTGGTTTTCTCTGTCTATTTTTGGAGGTGTTGTGTGGGTTACTTGTAATGTGGTGGCCTTCACTCCGCCATCGCTGGCTGTGTTTCGGCGGACGTTTGCAGGGCGAACTTCGGTAATGACCACCAAACTCAGAATGACCACCTAAGTATTGCTAACAAAAGTATTGTAGAAAAATATCTAAACCACAACAATATCATAAACAAAAATAAAGAAATAAAAAAACATAACAATAATTGCTAAAACCAAACTATCAAACAACAGAAACTCAAACTAATTCTACATAAAAAATGCAACAATACATTAAAATTATACTTACATATAAAAAAATTCAAACACAAATTATTAGTCATTAAATAAATAACAAAGAACATAATTAGGACTAATAAATTGATAAAAACTTGAAAATAGCCAACCTAGTAGCCACCCAATCAAAGTAAATTTAAAAACAGTCACCAAATAAAAACATTTTTCAAATTAACAAATATTATAAAAAGGGACAGAAACCTGAAAACAAAGACTACACCACTTCAACAAACTTCTAAATATTACCAAGGTAAGTTTAACAACCAATGAAAAAAATAATTAAGAACTACCTAACAATATGTTAAAAAAACAACAAATTAGGACTTTATTATATATTTAGGGGCATATTTATGAGCCCCTTGCACCTCCTTGCACCACATTAGCATCACTTTTTACGCTAATGTGGTGTTAGGTTTTCAAAAACGCTAATCTATATTTACAAAGTGACACAATACACACATTGCGCCACTTTGTGAACCTTTGCGCCACTTTATGCCTGCACCGGCGTAGTTTATGCCAGGGGGCGTTCCACCTTTAGAAGGCCCAGAAAAATGGCACAGTGGAATCTCTGCGATTCCACTGTGCCATTTTTAGAATAATTTTTAATGTCTGCCGAAGCCAAGTGTTAAACTGACACTCCATTTGTTTTGCAGGATTAACGTCAACATTTTTTGTGCTAATCGTGCAAAGCGCCAAACCAGCATCAAAATTTGAGACACTAGTTCCCTAATGTACACCATGGTGCACGATTCATAAGTACAGTGCACACATGACGGCATTAGGGTGCGCAATGGGGTGCAAGAAAAGTGACGAATCATGACGGTGCAGAACGTTTCATAAATTTGGCCCTCAATTCTTCAAATTATAGTTGTATTCTGTACAAGAAGGAAAATGCTAAAAGGAGTAGAAAATAAAGACACAAACACTGAATTTTTCAAAATTCCAAAAAGATACCTCAAATGTCATTATAGGGACCAAACCACAAAACAAAAATTAAACAAAAATTAACATTTTCACATATTTAGGAAATAAAATAAAGCATACAACCCCCTAACTAAAGTATACATTAAAATGAAACCTTTATAACTAACAATGTATTCCTCTCAGCAGGAAAAAGAAAACTGTGCCAAAAACTCTTCCAACAGACCTGCAAATCAAAACTCTACAATTAAAACAAACACTGAAAACATAGTTAAAATATGCATATGCAATGTAAAAAAGTTAAAATTAATATAACATCACAAGTTATGATTTTATAAAATTAATATATATCTTCTATACTCTAGAGCCCATAGACAAAGGGCCTCATTATGAGTTTGGTGGACAGTGGTGGCTGCACCACCAAACTCATACCGCCACCATACCGCCATTGTTGGCTAAACCCCACAGGCCCTATTTTGAGTTTCCCGCTGGGCAGGCAGGAAAGAGGGCCATAACATTGCTGCCGGCACGTAATCGAGCTGGCTGCAATGTGGCAGTGCGGCGGGTGCAGCAGTGGAGTGTGTGACGGGGCTGTGCATGGGGGCACCCTCATTCCGCCAGCCTTTCTAGGGTGGTGTAAACCGCATTGGAAAGGCTGGTGGATGGGGACTCATAATCCCCAGGGCAGCGCAGCTTGCAGGTCTTCCTGGCAGATTACAACTGCCGGAACTTCCGGGCTGGAGGCAGCCTGGCGGTGTCCTAATTTGCCAGTCGGACCGCCCTGTCATTGGGGGTCTGATCGCCATTGCGACTGTGGTGGTCTTGAGACCATCACACTCCTTATGAGGGCCAAAGTGTTAGAAACAGCAAAGTACATCAAATTCCAAAAAGAAAAGCTATAATTACATTTAAGAGGATATACTTATAGCAAGGAGAGCACAACCCTGGAGAAAGCAAACTGGAAATCTAACCAAATACTGTTCAAATTCATGCTATGAGATTGCTAGCACTAGAAATGATCTATGTGAAAGTGTTAGGGAATTTAACCATCTTACTAACAATACAGAAACACAAGTCAGAAATATTTTACAGTACCTAAAAGAGATTAGTACAAGCTAAAAAGAGCTAATAGTAATACCAACCAACCAAAAGGCCAACTCCCTAAAGACAATAGTTGCCAGAACACGTGGGAGCTAGGGAAACACCAGTAGGAATTAAAATATTTGAAGATATAGACTTGCCCCAACAATCATTAATCACACATAAAAAGATACCTTTTTTCAATTTGAAAACATCATTGCCAATATAAAAGATATAATTTGTGCTACCAGTAACAAGTTATTAACCTTAAGTCAATGTAAAACATGGATGATAAATGGCAAATTTAAATCATGCCCTCTACAATTCAGTCACATATACTCAACACCTGGTGATAGACCTGATAGCCTTAGGGTGGTCATCCACCAACTTTTTGCCTGAACCCTCCACTTTTCGGACACTGGTTTTGCTGGTTTTAGGACTCTGCGCACTTTACCACTGCTAACCAGTGCTAAGGTCCATATGCTCTCTCCCTTAAACATGGTAACATTTATTCATCCCCAATTGGCATATTTGATTTACGTATAAGTCCCTAATAAAGTGCACTACATGTCACAGGGCCTGTGAATTAAATGCTAGTGGTGGACCTGCAGCACTGGTTTGCACGATCCACATAGGTAGCCCCTTAACCATGTCTCAGGCCTGCCATTGCAAGGCCTGTGTATGCAGTTTTGATGCCACTTCAACTTGACTTGGTATTCAAAAATACTTGCCAAGCCTTAAAATCCACTTTTTCTACATATAAGTCACCCCTAAGGTAGGCCCTAGGTAACCCATAGGACATGGTGATATGTAAATAAAAGGCAGGACATGTGCATATGTGTTGTATACAGTATGTCCTGGTAGTGAAAACCTCCTAAATTCATTTTCCACTACTGTGAGGCCTGCTCTTGTCAGAGTCTAGCATTAGGACTGCTCCCATAAACTTTTTGAGTGGTAGATTCTGATCTGAAAGGGGTAACCAGGTCATATTTAGTATGGGTAGAATGGTAATAGAAAATCCTGCTTATTGGTGAGATTGGATTTTATTTTACTATTCCAGAAATGACACTTTTAGAAAGTGAGCATTTCTCTGCACTTAAAATCATCTGTGCCTTAGAGCCTGTCTCCAGTCAACGCCTGGTGTGTGCTGGTTAACAGCTCCCTTGTGCATTTCTCCCAGACAACCACAAACACAGGACACTCAGTCACATCTGCATTTATTTGCATAGTGAAAGGGTCTTCCTGGGCTGGAAGGATGGAGGGCTTGACACTTACATTTCAAAGGCTGGTGGCCTGCCCTCACACAAAGGACAGAAAACCCTACCACTGTGACCCTGGCAAGCAGGCTGAAAGGGGAACTTGTGAGCTTCCAAACCACTCTTTGAAGTCTCCCCCACTTCAAAGTCATTTTTGGGTATGTAAACTGGGTCTCTGACTCCACCAACTGAGACACTTTGGGACCTACATCTGCACCCTGTCAGAGTATCTGTCTGCCCAAAGTAATCATATTGACAGCTTTGCTCAGAAGGACTGCTGCCCAGCTTGTTGCCCTGTTGCCCTGCTGGCCTCTGACTCTGCTGGAAGGACTCTGCCTTCTCCTGAAGTGCTCTCTGAGGGATTAAATTGAGCTTGTCTCCTGTTTCTGAAGTCTCAGGCCAGCAAAGACTTCACCTCTTCAAGAAACTCCTTGTGCGTCAAAAATCAATACAACGCCTGCAGAAACTGATGCAAAGCCTGCATCACAGCTGGGAAATCGCCACCCTGCTGACTGGAGCAATGCAGCACCGACTTCCTGACTGGAAATTCGATGCAGCACCTGCCTTGCAAAGTAAAATTTTACTCATCGCCTACTGGATCGACATAGCACCTGCTCCTTCTACCAGCGCATCAAGGATTTTTAACGCATCGTCCCTGGGCATCAAAATACCCCCATATCAGAGTGAGGAACCAAGACTGCACACTGGAAAAACGCCCCAAACCATTGCCGTCTGGAAAGAAACAACTCATCATCTCTGCAGCGCCGGAAAATCTGACGCAATACCTTATTTTTCCACGCATCTCCTCCTTTGCAGTCTCCATGCATCGTTATTTTTGGTGCATGTCAGGTACTGTGTGTTACAAAGAAACAACTTTTAATTTCTAAAGATTGAGGCTCTTTTAAATCTTTTAAAAGTGATATTTCAACTTGTGCTTATTGGATCTTTGGTATTTTATCTTATTTTATTCAGATAAATGTTATTTATTTTTCTAAACCTGTGTGGTGTATTTTTGTGGTGTTTTCACTGTATTACTGTATGATTTACTGTACAAATTCTTTACACATTGCCTTCTAAGTTAAGCCTGACTGCTCAGTGCCAAGCTTCCAGAAGTTGGGCAAAGGATTGTGTTATACCTTACCCTGACTAGAATTGTGTCTCCTACTTGGACAAGGTTGTATACCTCTGTCAACTAGAGACCCCATTTCTAACACCTCATCAATATCAAAATACAAAAACAGTTGAAGAACAAAGTGCAACTTCCAATGAAACACTAACACATAGAAAAACAATAAACTTTGGGCAAAACTGATTATTGTCAGTAAACAGCACAGCCTAAAAACCATCTGGCATTCAGTAAACACTTTAACAAGGCCATTCAACCAACTGATTCACTCAAATGTACCTGAGGCTACATGGGTCTTATACCTGAGGACTGGTGCTCAAAGGGGTCCTGGCTTTGGATGGACATCCTCTATGCCAGGTTCCATCGTCGTAACAACTACAGGCTTCAGTTGTAAAATACTGAACAAAAGACAGCCAGAATCATAGTGCTGCAACCAAAACAAGCAAAATGCGAGATGGCCCAGGACCCAAATGGTATTCCCTTTGCAATATTCAAAGAAAACCCCCACTTTTTGGTTGGGAAATTCACCTCATCATTCAATCACAATTTTGGGTTAGTTGGATCAATAATCAGTCCAATTCTAAAGGTGGTATGCAAGCCACAAAATTACCACTTAATAGCCCTGTAGGACAATGAGGTCAAGTGCTTTTCAACAGCATTGTTGGCTGACCTGATTGCTTGGTCAAGGGCAAACAATATTGTACCCCTCCACCAAACAGGGTTCTCAAAAGGTGTCAGCAGTTTAGCAAATGTCCTGGCTCTAGCTCTCATCATGAACAACCAAAAGAAATCTAGGCCCGTATTTATACTTTTTTAGCGCCGCATTTGCGTCGTTTTTTGACGCAAAAACGGCGCAAACTTGCAAAATACCATTGTATTTTGTAGGTTTGCGCCGTTTTGCGTCAAAAAGCGGCGCAAATGCGGCGCTAAAAAAAGTATAAATATGGGCCCTAAAATCTCAGTTCATCGATGCTTCATCGACTTTAAGTCTGACTTTAATCACATGGATCAAGGTAAATTGTAGGCAAAGCCTACAAATGGGGTATACCACCCTCTTTGCTGAGATGAATCCAATTGCTTTATACAAATGCCTGATTCAGAAGCAAAATAGGGGACAGCACCCACCTATCCACGAAAATTGTGACCAAGCAGGACCTCAAACAAGGGTGTATGCTGGCACCAGCTCTTTTCAATCTCTTTGATATCAGATGTGACAAAGCTACTTAATTGGATTAAAAGCCATTCCCCACAGTTGAGACTCTTTACCTTAAACCTCCTTCTCTATGCTGATGATTTTTTCCTCTGTAGTTCCAGGAAAATCTACCTACAGTGACTGATTGATACACTGTTTAAGTATGCCAGTGAAAATGTTTTGGAAATCAACAGATGCATGTCTAAAGTTATGTCCATTAGAAGGCACAGAAAGAGGGGAATGTTGTTGCTGAACAAGCACCCTCTTGAACATGTAGACACATACAAATGCCTGAGAATCCTAATAGACCCCTTCCTGTCTCAAAAACAGTTACAGAGAAGAACAGGTAACACGCTCATTGCTGCATGCTGCACCCTCTCAAACCATCTAAATGACCCAAGCTCTCTGCAATTGTTAACAGTCATGGTTGAAAAACTTCTTCAATCAATTGCCTATGTGAGTGAGGTGCTTCTAAGTCAGGATGCAGCCTCTCTGGATGGATTACTCATCAAGGCTCACAGAATAGATTATAAGATCCCAAGGTACACATCCCCACACAGATCCACCTAGAATACAGACTCACTCTGCAAGTAATTGCGAGGCCGGGTAAGTTTATTAATCATTGGTGTAATCACTCACTCCACAAAATACTTTGGTCTGTAATAACTAGACTCCCAATGTCACCAGTTAAGTCCTACCTTGATAATTCCTTGGCAGCACTTCAAGCAAACTGCTAATGGGACCAGTCACTGCCAAGCTCGATCTTCAAAAGGGCTCTAGATACATGTGTAAAGGAAAAATCTCTATTCAAAGACAAATGAGCCCTGACTCAGAGACACCATGCGTAGATGAGAGTTAACAGCTACATGTACCCATACCAGCCCTACAATCAGTAAAAGTTGAATTTCTTACATGAAGCAGAAATTTCTTACCCTCCACTCCTGTGTGTTTCTCACCCTGCCAGAAAATCCATCATAACAAGCAAAAGAGGGCACTGCATGACGCTTATTTGGGTCTTTGACAGAGGATCCACTTCATCTTGTCTGCACCTGTCCAGTCTTAATGGATGTAAGAAGGAGTCTACTGAGAACAGCTTTCATGTCCAGAAGGATTAGAACTTGCAGACAGGCTATAATTGCATTTCTAAGTCCTGATGACTCCATTTTGAATTGCAGATGCACCAAATTTCTTCCTGGTTTTTAAACAGTAGTCGCTGCAAGGTTGGGAGCTAAGTGCCTCTAAGCCAAAGTTACTTCAAAATATGTAGGCAGATGCACCCCTGACAATCTTATTAGGCTCTATTTTCAGAGGTAATAGTTTTTACTCCTTGAGGGGTCTGAACCTAAAAGCAGACTTGAATATTACATGATCAGATTTATAGATATGAACAGAGACAGCCTTGAGCACAGAGGCACCTCTTACAACTTTTATATCATATGTTTGCTCTTTAGTTTTCTTTTGCTGTTGTTTTAATTAATTGATGCAATAAATGAAATGAAATAAATTAACAATTATAACCCATAAAAGGCAGCAAAGATTTTAGTTAGGCAATGATTCCGGTCATACTCAAAATCTACCCACTCACTATAGTTCAGGGGTTTTATTATCACTTTAACAAGAACATGTGGAGGAACCTGCAAAAATCCACCCTTATGTTGAATTTGCACATTAAATTAAAAAGCTAATAATTTTGGAATGCATCACTGGAACAGAAGTCACTAAACATTATGATATGCTACTTGAATGTTCCTATTACCAGCAACAGTAAACAAAACTAACTCCACTAATGGATTATTTTGAGAATTCATGGATTAATCGTCTGCACTAATCAGGCCACAGACCCCAACTCATATATTACGTTCCCTGGCGAATTGTCTATGACAGCACCCTCTCTAAGAAGTAAAGACGCAGTAGAAGGGTGGCACAATCCCTTCCATGAAACACTTGGAAGAAGCCACTCTACACCCTACCAATACATAGAAATACTTAAAAAAGAACCAACGCTACCAGGAACTAAGAATGGATCAATTCTCAAGCCAGATCAAACCAAAAGTCACCAGATTAACTAAACAATGTATACACTCCTAGCAAAGAAAAAGTAAGACTTTTGAATGACAATCCAGGCATACTATAACTAGACTCAATAGCAAAACCCTTCTTTAAAAAATACTAAAAAACAACAACACGATTTAACCCACATACAACAAAAACACTCAAACTATATAAATATTTATTTCCAAACATTATTAAAGCAAATTTAAAATACCAATATAAATGAAAATTGAATCAAAATATAAAAATTCAAATCGAAAATAAAAATTTACTAAAATAAATATTTTTAAAATACATAAGTATGTAATGCATAATAACCAACATTATTTTAACTCTTTCTCTGACTTATACACAATGTTAATACAACAAAAATTCTAAAACTATTATACATCATAAAAAAAGAAACATATGATCAGAAAATACATTGGCCACCCAATCACAAAAATACATAAAATAGGGTAACACAATTTCATTGCTGAAGTCATAGTATGGATGATCCAAAAAATATAGATAAGGAAGTCCAAAATAAAATAAGCATATAAAAACAGAACATCTGAGGGGAGTCCAATGATCCAAGGAAACCTTTAAAAATCCCCCAAATCTGAAAACTTGAATAAACAGACTAGGAAACCTGAGAAATCAAGGAAGAGCAACAAATAATTTGGATAAAAAATACCAAACTCTTTCCTCAGGAAAAAAAAAACGCATCCAGGCTAAAACTGAAGTCCGAAGCCTGATGTTCCAAAATAAAAACCAGCAATGGAACAACCATATACAACCACCCAAAAAACTTTCATTCCTAGTAGAAGCCAAAACACAGTAAACAAGCAAAAATGGCAATTTGAAACACATAGAGCATACATATAAAATGCAGTAGTACTGCAAACTAACTCAAGCTACAGCAGTCCTTTAGGAATTCTTTAAGATTTCATAGAAAGTAGAACCACTCCACGCTGCTGTACCAGTCTTATGTCTGCCCCTGACGGGTCTCTCGGCGCATCATAGCTGCCAAGTTGTTCATTCTGACATTCTTAGATCTCGGGGCTGTTGCAGCGTCTAGTCCTTTGCCTCTAGTTCTTGTTCATCGAGCTGTAGTTGAAGAATTATAAGGCTTAAATTTGCTGGACTTTTGCTGGATTACATTTGCCATCTGGCACTTATGAACAGCGGCCCCCACTATTGTGTGCAGACTGAATCATGTTAGCCTGATGGCCTTGAATTTTCTGGATTTAAAAAATCCAGAAAATTTTCTGGATTAAAAAAAATCCAGAAAACCATAAATGCATTTAGGATATTTCTCCAATATAACTTGTTGAGATTTTTTTTAAATACTTTTATTACAATCTTTGGTACAGACTAGCTTTGTGGTAAATCATTGTCAACATTGTTAACATGGTTGACGGGACCGTGGCCAGAACAAGCATCATGCCGACTGAGTGAGCACTGAGCTCTCGATTGCCTGGGTCCTGAAGGTGCTTTAATTCTGTATGGTGGCGGTGCACAGACTGTATCCATGCCAGGAAAACACACCAGTCCTGCTAGGCATCATGAGTGAGAGGGCTGGTAATGTGTGCAAGCCATCCATGTAGAGGAGAAACTACATGGCCTAGGGGGACAAGTGCAAGCCTCCAGATGGCAGCGGCCTGACTCTGATGTGACTCTCATGGGAGGTGTGGAGAACCAGGAGATATAAGCCTCTACCCAATAGGCAGTGAACTGGGCAGCCATAATTGTGCAGTGGTGAGTGAGTGCAATCCTCAGCCTTCCAGAGAATATGGTGTGAGTGACCAGTGGAGAGTGCATTCATGTGGCCCCTGCTGTGTCTCTCGCTGTGGCTCTGAGAGTGTGGCAGAAAAATAAGAACCCTCCCCTCCTTCTTTGAACTCCCTTTCCTTCCTCCATTCCATAGGAGTGGATCACTGAAGACAGGCTCTGAGATGTCTCTACCAGGCAAGGAGGAACCTTGTGTAGAGGAATGAGCATTGGACGTGCCCACCAGTTCGTGAGGGAGGAGGGGAGAGTATTGGCACAAACCAGGTAGGAGCCCAGGGGACACAGTAAGGTGGTGAAAACAGAGGGATGCCAGCTGTGCATGTCACACACAGACATTGGCACCGCAACAACAGCAAGCTGCCAGAGTGTCACAGACACTGCACATCAGACTAACAACAGGCAGACACACAAGGGCAGGATTAGGGCACTGCGACAGTCCATCGGGCTGCACACATGCTGCCCACTGGCCGACTCCCCACATTGCATGGTAACCTGCATACATGGAGAATAAGGGAGGCTGGATGCCATTTTGGCAGCTGTTACATCCTTGGATCCAAGTTATACACTGTGCCCTACATTAGAAAGTCATCAAGAATAAGGAGTCCTATCTTCCATGCTTCCTCACTTGCATGACTTGTTGAAGCAGATCTCTAAGCTGACCAAGAAGATAAGCTACCCGGAGTACAGGGTACAGGACTTGGAAGTTTGATCTCAATGGAATAGCATTGAGTTGTAGGACTGCTAGGCCAAGGGAAAGGACCCTGCATGGTAACCTGTCTGGAGGCCTGGCTCAAACAGACTGTAGCACCTGAGGGCCTTTTGCTGTTCTTTGCCCTAGAGAAAGCACACTAGGTGCCAGTGAAACAATCCCCACCAGTAGCCCCTCTGAGACGAGTGGTCAAACAGCTCTTAGACTTTTGAGCAGGGACAAAATGTTGCAAATGGCCAGATCGCCGGACCAATTGGTAATTGCAAACAGCAAAGTCACGGTATTCGAGGACTCAACAGCAGCAATGCGGCAACAATGAGCCACATTCCTTAATGCTATAAAGAGGCTTAGGGCAATGAGGGTCAAGTATGCACTCTTGTTTCCAGCCAAATTGAAAATAATGCCCATCAAAGAGTCACTATTCTTCAGAGACCCCCAGGAGACATGGAAATAGACTTACTACCAAAAGTTGCAGGGCCACATGCAATACAAAACATTGCAGCCCAGAAAAAAAGGCTTGTAACAGCTGCAGGGAGGGCCAACAAAGACCCAGAGGTCCATAAAGAGTGCATTTTCATTGGAAGCAAGATCAAGTAGTCATAGGAACAGCCATGGTGTTGAGCTGCAGATATAGTGACAAGCAGGAACATATTGCCTTTAAGCTATGGCAGTGACCTCTTACTCGGAACTCGGAAGAAGATGCCTATGTCACCCTTGTGACACCATGCACTGCTGATGACTTGCTGAGCTGAGTGGTGACACTGTTGTCAGAGACACCGCAGGATGTAACTCCACCAAAGGGACTGCGTCGTCTCCTGAGAAAATGACAGAACAATTGAATTGGCGGAACCAGGAGCTGATAGCTTGAGTAGGAGAGCAGGGATGACTGGCATGCAGCACCTCAACCTCACTCCAGAAGCTTAAAGGAAATGAAGAGACATAACGGGCAGTATGTAAGTTTATAACACAGAATGTGCGCGACGTAAACAGTATAACAAAGAGAGATAAAATGCACAAGCATATAGTATATGTCAAATGAAAGGGGGGCTCAGGTAGTGATGCACTTGGCAGGGGCAGAGGGCCTGGCACTCCAGAGATACAGGAGTGGACAGTATTACTTTGTGCAGCAGTCAACATATGCCAGAGAGGTGCTGATCCTGGGTTGTTCAGGGTGCCTTTCCAGATGACACAGGTGGTACTTGACACAAAAGGGTGATACTTAGTCCTTTATGGCAGACTGGAGGGGACAGATATTGCCTTTGTAAATGTATTTACAACTAAAAGCAATCAAATGGGATACCTTGATAAACTGTTGAAGTATATGGCCCAAAAATCAGAGGTGGGGGCTTTAAATGTATTACATACATGTACTTGACCAGGTCTCATTCCCCCTTCCTGCGACAGCAGTGGTTTGAATGGCTAGCGATTTCCAAGGCTGGGTAAGGCATTGGAACTGGAGATACTCCAGGTGAGCACATCATCCAGAGGAGAGGGACTACTCATTTTATTTGGGCAGGCATGACCTCCATGTCTGATTAATTAGATTTCATATGTACCCTAGCACCCAAAGACCAATGACCCATACTGAATACCTCTCAAGAATTCACCTTGACCATAACCTCTTGCTCATGTCACCTCAGTGGGGTGGAGAAAGAATGGTAAGTTTGACATGGTACTAGAACGCTGAAGCACTGGAGGATCTGGTTCTCAGGGAAAAGTTCACGGGGGACGTATGAATTTACTTCATGGCGAATGTGGGTTCAACTTTGTCAAAACTAATAGAATGGGAGGCCTTCAAGGCAGTAATCTGGAGCTAATGGTTTAGAGTTTTGGTGGGAATCAGGAAAACATTATTCAGGAAAATTTCAGAGCAGGAAAAGGTTATCTGGGCTATGGAGAAAAAGAGACCAAGCCATCAGAAGTAGCTAAGGTACTTGCGGGAGAGAGGGAGGAATATGCTAATCGCATGGAACGCCTCAAAGAGTTTGACTAGAAAGAGTACCTTAACCAAGCACAGAAGGGACAGGATAGAGCAGGCAGACAACTTGCCTGGTTGGCCAACTCACAAAAACAGTGGAGACCAATAGTGGAAATTTGAAATACTAATGGGGACTTAGAGGGTCGTTATGACCCCGGCGGTGAGTGTTAATGTGGCGGTAGTACTGCCAACAGGCTGGTGGTACATACTCCCACATTATGGGGATGGCAGTTTGGCTGCCGCCAACCCTTCACTTCTCCACTCATACTACCCTAGCATATGGTACATAGATACCAAGGGCATTGGGGTTCCAGGGAATCCTTATGGGCTGCAGCATTTCTTTTATCACCCATAAGGAGTCCATACAAAGGCTTCTTCAGGGCTGCTATTGCAGCCTGTGTGAAGTAGTGTGTGCACTATTTCACAGCCATTTTCACTGCACCAGGTCACTTATAAGTCACCTATTTATCAGGTTTTCCAGCCCTGAAGGCTGGGTGCATAGTACCTGTGTGTGAGAGCACCCCTGCACTAGCAGAGGTGCCCCCACATCACCCAGGCCCATTTTCCCAGACTTCGTGAGTGTGGGGACGGCA